>NC_088790.1:4232947-4537437 GCF_949628265.1 Cloeon dipterum | reverse complement strand
GGAAATGAATCATAACACACCAAGAATTTCTAAAACAAAAACCTGCCATTGAAAAATGACTGAAAACCGGAGAGCCGCGTTCCAGTTTTACTTACTTAGCCTTGATGGTTTCATTGATAATTTGTAATGTACAACGCGTGTGTGATGATTAGTGCAAAACCCACTCCTTGGCAGCCTCCATGAGGTAGGAGCGGTTTGTCGCCTCGTCCAGGTGCTGCTTCAGGTGGTTCAGCATGTCGGCTTCGTTGACCGTTTCGTAGGTGCAGTGATCACAGACAAACTTGTCCACTCCATGGCTCCGTGCGTGCCTCATGAACTCGAGTTTGAAGCGAGTTTTCAGCGGGCAAAACGGGCAGTGAAACCAGCTCTCCTCGTTCATTCGCTTCTCTGGCTTCACCGACTGCACTCGACTCTTCATCTCATCGCAGAAACTCTCACCGCCTTTCTGAGGCACCAGTTTCAATATCTTGAAAGGGTTTGCTGAAATTCCACATCTCATGAGAAGTTTGTCTTGTATTTTGTCCTAACATAGATGCCCAGCATACCGGGCGTAAGTATTTTTTTTATCTGACATGATATAGGGAAATGACCAATGAACACAGTTTTTTTATGTCATATCATAAGGAGGTTACTTTTTGTAAAATTGACAATTTTTGTAAATTCACAGAGAAATTAGTGTGCAGACTTTTCTAGACGTTATTTTTTTGCAATTTTTACTATAATTCTCCGTTTTCTAAATGTATTTTGTATGACATTGCTCAGTAAAAAATTAATACGCTCTATAACTGTCTTTTTGGTGTCTTTTTATGTTTTTCACTATCAATAATCCAAATCTGGACCCTTTTTGATGCATCTCGCATCATTTATTCGTTATTCATACATTTCACTCTACTTCGGAAACTTCGAAAGCGCAAAATGCGAAAGTTAAGGTTTCAACATTGGTCTACTAGAGCAACACCTCCACAAAAGTTCATCAAGATCAGAAGACCCATGCCCAGAAGGGTTCGTCTTTATTTTATTTGGATATAATTTTGTATTTTTGATGGCGTAAAATAATTCTAGAGGAGTTGATTTTTGCGTACCTGCTACAAGTTGTTGCTTGCTTTTAGTCTGCTCGAACGGAATCAAGGGAGGCGGGACCTGCAAGCTGACGATCGGCGACACCGAAGCCACTTTCCTCCTGTTCTCCTGGCTCGAGATTTGCATCACTACTCTTTCAGAGGCATGTAGTTCCCTCTTCTGAACGAGAGGATGGTTTATTTGACTAGCAACGAATCTTCTTTTTGGACTCTCTTCTTGTGCATTCTGCTTCTTGATGGGCTCGACCTTGCTGATTTTGACTACGGTGAAGTTGCACGTGGGACATTTGTTGTTTTGCAGCAGGCAAATCTTGGAATTGTGACAGTTGGGGCAGGAAATCTGGATTAGGTGGCACCTGACCATGTGCGTCTTCAAGCAAGCCTTCGAGGGCGAGCTGAATTCGCAGTGCAGGCATTTGAAGTTGGGCAACATACTCCTCTGAAGGCCAGGCATCTACATTTTTGGACCTGCAATTTCGGCCAAAAATAGCAAAATTGTTTGGAAAGAGACAGAGCGATGATAGGGGGAGAGGGGAATTTCATTTAAAAGAAATAAACATTAAAATGCTGGTTTTTGTTTACACCGCTTCAGGCGGCTTCAGGGAGGACGCGGAGCAAAGTGAGGGACTTTCAAGCTCTGAAGAATATGAAATGAATGAGCAGACATAATTGCTGTGATTTGTAAAAATTATGAATACATACTGTATCCAGCCGAGTTGAAAATATCCCAATTTTACGGATAATTAGCGCTCTAATCTGATTTGTCTTAGGTCAACCCTCCTAGCTCTTGGCTGTAGCTTCCTTTGCGTGGAATGCGATGCCGGACCATATGTTTGGCGCTGCAGCCAATCAGCGTCGAGTTATCTAAACCCCACCTATTGACACTCTCAATTTGGGATCTTTCGGATCTTTAAGTCCTTTTTGCGCCAAAAACACGCGCTTCTAACAAAGATTAATATTTCCGCTATTTCCTCACTTTAAAATATAATTCACTCGTTGAAATTTAAAAACTAAGCTTTCTTGGAACAGAAGCAGATAAATAAACTATCACATTGCGTATTTCATTCTGTATTAAAAAATTATCATCGTCTCTTATACCATAATATGTACGTAAACGTAAAATGATTCCTATATGAGAAATTGAAAACTAAATCATATTTTCGAAGAGTTTAATGAAAATTCCAGTAAATGACTATTATTTTTTTTAGTTTTGTTATCCTTGACCAAAATCAGGAAGTATCAGATTTGGTGTTCAAAATAATGCTCCTATATTCGCCAATTCTGCATTTCTCTAGTGTGTTTTACTAATGGGGTTAAATTTGATTATATTTCAAGGAATTTTACAGGTCTGGTATAACCATTTTATTAGTTTTTCCATTGGAGTCTAAAATTTTATACACTTCCAAATATTGGACTTTTTATTAAAATATACATACATGAATTGGCTTACAACAGCGCTACAATCGTGCACTAAATGCACTCAACATTTATTTACGTGTTTTTTTCCAAACAAATTACAGATAGTACACTGTTAAGTAAGAGTATATTAGTGTTTTTTTGCATTATATCTTTACTTTTCACCTTTTGGGTTTCTACCCTGAATTTAACAACTTTGTGCATTGTATTTTGTATACACGTTAGTGCCTTGACCAATAGTTGAAGTTTTAATAAATCCAATAAACTAAATGTTCACGTCAAACGTGTCTCCAATCCCTAAGGACCATTCTTTATAAGCATAATCAACCAATCAACTGATTTGAATTAAATTAATTAAGTTTAAAGCACTTATATCGACGTTAATAAATTTTTCAAGTTCATCTAATTTAACTCCTCTAAAACTATATTCGATTTATTTGGGGGTTATTATGAGCAATGACTGCCAAATATTTATAGAATATTTCTCTGCAATATTGAAGACACTGAATTGATATGCTTTGTTTTCACAATTACCACAGTTACACACTTCTAACATCTTAGTCTCCATTTTTATTTTTGTGCGAAAGGTACCAAAAGAATCGCGGTTAAACTCACTCCAAAAGAAACAATCTGTTTTCATCTATTCTTGAGCAAATACACAAAAATATTTTATTTTTACCAACAAGTAACAAATCAATGTACACTAAATTTCGCTTTTCTCGTAAGCATGCTTTGCAAGGAATGTTAAGATAAGACATAAAAGGACGTAATCAAAAACAGAAAATGCAGATCTATAAATAAAATGGTATCCGTAGCTAGACATGCAATTTTAATTAAAAATCACTTGGTCAATTATAAAAATTAACTTGCACCGAATCTTGTCGTTTCATCAACATTCAAAATGAAGAGATGTTTTGCATTCAATTGCTTCAAATAACGATAAATACAGCTAGTAATAAATTTGTGCTGGGTGGGTACAAGTGCAAAACTAATCGCTTCTCATCACTTAATTGTACTGCTCGGGGAGAACATAAGAAATGTCGTCCCACGGATGACGGTACAGTCCTTGCCTCAGCCTCTTCTGATCCATGAAGTGCCCTGAATAAAACGATCAGACGCCATACATCAAGAAAACAAAGAAAAAACCTACCAATGAAACCGATGCTGCGCCCGAGAACAAATAGACTGTTGATAGACCCCATTTCGATGTACTCCTGTGCCTCCTCCCTCGTGAAGCTGCCGGTATTGCGAAGCATGTCGACGAAAGACACGGCAATCACGCCGTCAACATTCAGGATGAGATTTGGCTTCTTTGAAGTCGTGATCTTCTCCACCTCAAGGGCGTAGTTCAACAGGGGGGTTGAGGGGAAGTTCTCGAGGACAAACTCTTTGATGATTTTTACTCGCATGTCGGGGTTGTTAATCTGGAAATTTTTATTTTTAGTATTCACAACAAAAAGAAAATTGCAGGGTGCCAAACAGACCTGGAAAATTAACTAAGCTAAACTTAGACCCACCTGTAAAAATCAAAATCAAAAATCTTGGCAAATTTGCAAAATTGCAATTCTGACAAATTCTGGAAACAAATTTCTTCCCAATTTTCTGAAAATAACTTAAAAAATTGATTTGCATATTTACCCACAAGTTTTGCAACCCAAAATAATATTGAATTAGCCAAAAAAAGCTTGGTTTCAAGGAAAAAAATTAAAACCCTGCCACAAGCTGTTACATTTCTGCACGCGAGTTTCCCAGAGCTTTATTCTGTAGGAAAATTTGAAAAGGTATAAAAATTACCTATCATTTGAAATACGACAACTTTTAAATTTTTTGGCAATTTGAAATTTGCTTTTTTTAAATGACTGTGGAAAACTTACAGATTTGACTCTGTGTCCAATTCCCATGATGAGTGTTCCCTTCTTGCGCATGGAGTTAACAAACTCCATGGGGATAAGGCCAGAGTCGTAGCCTTCACTGAACTGCCGAGCAGCACCGTCAAGAGCACCGCCGAAACGATCACCCTGCATTTAAGGCATTAGTAGTGATTCAAGCAAAGGATTTATTTGGTGCGTACGATTGTCAGCAAGCCAGAGACAAGGGACGAAACCAGATCTTTGCCAGCTCGAGCGCAGACGATGGTGTTGTGAGCACCGGAGACAGCGGGGCCATGGTCAGCAGTCACCATCAGACACATTTCAAAGAATTTGCACACGTAAGGTGGCAAGGGGCGTTGGAACCACAGCAGCGAGATGACACCACCAAGACCCATGTCGTTTTTCAGCACCTAATGCAATTGTGTTTAATGATTTCATAATAAGAAAAACTAAACTTACGTCGCTGATAGGCATTCCTGCGTAGAGAAGTTCCTGTCCTCTCTCATCACAAATACTGGTCATGAATGATGCTGGCTTGCGAATCAATCCAAGTTCCTGGGACGAAAATTTAATTCAGAATTTATTACGCAATAAAGAGGGCTTTGATCTTTTGACTGGTTTTAGACTTATCCATGTAAATTATAAGGTCTCTGGGCCAATTTAGATATAATTTTAGTCCATTCTATCCAGGGTTGCGAAATTTTTTTATTATTTTTTAATGCAGTGCATTGGTAACAATAGTTTTTCTCGATTTCAACCAATTTATTTCAGGAAATTATGTTCAACCATTTTTTTTTTACTTTTCAAATGAGCTATTTAGGTTGTAAAATAGTTTAAAATAACACATTCAAACAAAAAAACGGTAAAATTATAAATTCCTATCTTACCCTGGCCCAGGAGTAATCCATAGGTACAGTGGGAGGTGGAAGCTCCGCTTCCGGAACGATGACGCCCTCGTGCACAAGACGGTAGTAGACCTCATGAATCGCCTCTCCAAGATTATCAAAACTGGCAGGAACAGTAGCTCCAGAAGCACCAAGAGCGGCGTTTTTGGACGATGCAGTTTCCTTCTCAGACTGTGCGCATGAGCCAGCGTGACCAAACTGTACCTCAGAGGTGAACATGCCTACGATTTGGAAAATTTAATTGTTTGTTTTAAGTTACAAAAATGATGCTTACTGGCGCAGGTTCCTATGCACCAGGCGACCAAGGGCTTGTTGATCCTCTTGTCCTTCAGGGCGTTACAAACGTCATACTCTTCAGTTCCTCCGACTTCTCCCAGCAGAACAATCATTTTGACCTGTATAAAATTGATTTAAAAAATTAAATTTAAAAGATTGGTAGGCAGATGGTCAGCAGAGTTAGTAATTTTGTTTTTAAATCGTTTTATCCTTGTCTTTAAAAATTCAGCTTATAACTCAGTCGAAAATATTATTTTAGCTTTAAGGCATCGGAAATCGCTCAAAAAGTTGGTGAAAACCGTCCAAATCTTAAAAGTGAGCAGTAGAAAATGTGCTAAATCTGTCTGTTGATGCAATTTTACCGAAAAAATTAATAACACAAACAAATGTATTATTTAGACCAAAGAATGTGAGAGGTTGATTTTAAACTGCTTAAATTTGGTAAGGAAATACCTGTGGGTCTGCTTGATAGCGCAAAATGTGATCCATGAAGTTAGTTCCAGGGTAGCGATCTCCACCGATCGCAACACCTTCGTAAACTCCGTTTGTTGCCTTTGAAATAATATTATTCAGCTCATTGGACATTCCTCCAGATCTTGAGACATATGCCACGCTGCGAATAATTCAATTAGCATCCAATTTCAACGAACCGTAACAAATTTTATTACCTGCCGGGCCTGTACAGTTTAGAGTGGAGAATGTTGTCCATCATTCCACCGGTATTGCCGATCTTGAAGCAGCCAGGCTTGATTCCGCCGACTGTGGCTGGGCCGATGATGGACACGCCCTTCTCGTTGGCCATCAAAATTAATTTGCGGGTCATGTTTTCAGGGATTCCCTCAGCAATGATGGCGATTGTGCGAATCTAGTCAAGAATCTTAATTACACAAAATCAAAATCAATTTGAGGGTATCTACCTGAGGGTAATTCATGGTTTCAATGGTGCTCTCATAGGCCGATCGCAGAGAGGCAAAGTTAACAAGCACGTCAGCGTCTTGGTGCTTGGTCATGGCATCTTCCATTTTCTTATACACTTGATTATGAAAGAAATTTAACATTTTTACAGCGAGTTAAAAAGCGAGTAAATGCAAACCATTGATCAGTATTTCCTTGTGTCCCCAGTAGAACTTTTGCTTGTGGTCCCCAGTGAAGGGATACACCATTGCCACCACAGATGGCTCGGTTCGGCGGCAAACAAAGTCAAAGTCCAGCATGCTCTGTAGAGAGACCGATTAGCAAACATAATTTAATTGAGGCTTTGAACAAATTATTACCTGGACAGCTCTGGTCTGCATTCCCCACACGATGGCCTTGGTCTTCTTGCTGAACATGGTCTTTCCTCCGTCCAAGAAGTCAGCGTTGGCAGCAGCAGCAGCTGCAGAAATTGCAGCGGCGGCAGCAGTGGCAGCAGATGCTGCACCACCGGCCGCGGCACTGCTTCCCCCGGCAATGGAGCCCTTTCGAGACTGATCAGGAGTCTGGTGTTTAAAATGGGCAAATGTAGCGAACGCCGCCACCAACACAACAACCATGCCGCAAAGCAAGAAGTATATTGTGTTAGAAATATTAGAGCTATACATAAAATAGTGATATTCAGTGGAACTATATACAATAGAAAAGGCAATAATTAAAATATTTGTGCTAACAGAAGAATCTTCAGCAGTTTTTAAATAATATGTGCAGAACAGATATTATAGAAAATTGCAAATGTAGACAGGGTTGCAAGAAAGCCGCAAGTTTTTTATTGCAACGGTAAGAATAGCATTTATTTAAATATTTAAATTAGTCACTTAACAAAGCGACAAAATTTTGTCATCTGTAACCGCTAATTTTAGGTTTAGCATAGAGAGATTTATTACGCGATTAATTGGTAAAATAAACCGTAAAGACTATAGTGGTAAAGAAAATACAACCCTGAATAAAGAAGCAAATATAAAAAAGTGGATTGATGGTTACTCACTCCAGATGCCATTCCAGATTCAGACTGTGTGAAGAATAGAAAAATTGGGAAGATATAACATTGAGAAATGATTATTTTTTGTGAATAGGTTAAGATACGAATTAAAGCTACTAAAAATTCTACTACTGTTTACGTACAGAATAAAACAAAATGAACAAAAGAAATAGCTACCTTGTCTTGACCGCCAGGCAGAAGGAAATTGGCAGTGCTGAATTCAACCTCAGTTTCTCTAGGGATTGGCCTCTTACCCAACGCCATACCCACGATCGCAGTCATGTGCGTTTCAGGGCCAAATACGAAGAGGGGGATGCCCAAATTCTGTCCAACGTCCCTCATAATTCTTTAAAACAATTTGATACATCGTTACAACGCATTCTTAAAAGGAAACTCTGGGATTCAAAGTTTTAATTCTTGACGAAATTATCATAAATTGATTTGAAAATAGTTTTTGCTCAATTCAGCTGATTTTAGTTAGAAAAGACAAATCGATCGGTGTTTTTTTATGTTACGGAAAAATTGGAAAATTTGGTAAAGGGTTATGATCCAGGCTTCCAAAGTTTTTAATAGTAAATTGATGAGCACAGTTAAGCCTACCTATAAAATATCATAATTTAATAAAAACTGGCATTCATTAATTTCGCCAATAACTAAAACATCAGTGTTTAAATAGCCTTTGTACCTGAGACCTTCTTGGTAATTAGGCCCAGCACGTCGAACGAAAATAGACACATTGTGCTCTACAAGCCTGGCTTGGAACTCCTGCAGGGCAGTGACGATGCCCTTGAAGGTGGCTGCCACATTTGTGAAGTTGGCGATACCACCACCGATGATCAGAACCTGATGAGCGAAAACGTGATTAAACCGTGTTTAAATTGTCAACTGCAGTTATTATACCTTTCCTTCAGGGTGCTTTTGCTGAGTCATGAGGCTAAGTATAGTCTTGGCATATTCATATGTTTGCTGCTCAGAAGGAGCGCCAGAGTATTCGCCATAATTTGCCAACTCAGAGGCGCCTCCAAGGTCGCAAATGGTGTCTGAGTAAATGACTGACGCTCCTCCGCCGGCAACCATCGTCCAGATGCGACCATTTTTGTTCAAGATGGTGAGCTGCGAATTTATTGTAGCTAATTAAGCAAATTCAAACAGAATTTGCAACCCTACTTTTAGGGAGGCTCCGCTCTTAGCATCCAGATCAGCGATGTACGCTTCTTCGGGGTAGGCATCACGTCCGAAAGGAGGGGGATAGTCGATCTCACCCCACTTGGAGCGGCAGATGAAATCAGCTGTGGCGTCGAGCTTAGCTGCTAAGTCCAGGACGTACACTTTGCCTCCAGTGATGACCAGAGGGTTTATCTCCAAATACGTAAAATACAACTCAACGTATTGTTGGTAGAGGCTCTCGATGAAGCCGGCCACCAAACTGATAACAAACGGGTTGGTGTAAAAATATTATATTTATTTTTCAATTAAATACTAACTCTTGTTGTGATGCGTCAATTTTTGTGAGGAGGACATTCTTGATGTCTTTGGTGGACACAATTTGTCCAACGGGCACCTCCAGTTTAACAGCCTTCGAGTCGACATCGCCAATATCGACGCCGCCTTCGTGGTGGAAAAGGATGGTGTCTCCTGAGCGGTGCGAGTAAATGCACACATAGGCTTCCTCGGCCTAAAATAATGTGATTTAAATTCAATTTGCAGATTTTTTACTGCTGTCCTTACCGGTTTGTGAGGCAAAAATGGTTCAATGATGAAACTTCTTAGCTTTCCGGTGGCTTTTCCGATCTGTAAATATCAAAACACATTGTTACGGCTGTAAAATTAACGCTGTTAAAAATAGTCTTATTGGATGTAACGTAGGGGATTGTTTAGAAAATCGAATTTTGAAGCCATTCACAAAGATGACATTTCAATTTAAGATAATTTTTCTCCGTTTCCAGTTAAATCTATGGCTATCACATTTAATACAGATCAAACTCTATTTGTCTCATTAATGGCTTACAAAGTTTCTTTAAATTTTAAAACATGTATACAGATACAAATAACACCTCCTTCTTGTCATAGGAGAAATTTCTAATTCTTTACAATTTATTGTTGATTTCATATTTTAAATAATTATGATAAATAATAACTTGCTTATTTGATTAATTTATTAATATTTAGGAAATATAAAATAATAATAAAAAAAGAAATGAGAAAAAGAAGTTAATTTAAAATTTTAATGAAGCTAAAAGATTTTTATTTTAAAAGAAAGGGTTTAGAATAACACGTAATGAAACAGGAAATTTCGTCAGCTATGTAACAAATATAATTACTCAAATTTTCAAAATGTTCAACAGCAGCAGCATTGTCTTTGCTAAATTTTTACACTGAACGAAATTCAAACGGACAACACGAGTCTAAAAATAATAACAACTTAACTTTCATGCGTGAAAAAATAATTCTACTCTGGAAAATCACCCAAAAATAATATAGGGCTGAAAATTTCACCAAAAAATCAAATCCCCCAGACTCTTAGACGGTTGTAGCTTTTGATGGATAATGCTCCAAAAAAGAAAATTCACTGTCTGTTAGAAATAAATTCCCTCTTGAGCGCCAGTAAATTTAAACAGTCCTTGTTGTTCGCTCTTTGAAAAAAAAACTCATACCTTGATATCCTTGCCGATCCTCTGCTCGATCCAAGACTTGGCGGTGGCAAGGTCGCAGTTGACTTCGATCAGGCCTAGTTTTCCTCGCCGTTTGATCAGCTGGTCAGGTTTGACAACCAGTTTCTGCACACAGATTTTAATTAAAGAGAACACTAATATATTACTGAAATCGTACCTCAGTCTGCAGCCAGGGATTGGCGGCGACGAGTGCCTCCCATTTGGTGCTCTCGTCGACAGCAGCGAATTTGCAGAGTGCAGCGCCCGAAGAGGGCGAAAGGAACCTGTTTAACAGGTCCTTTCCGGTCGCCTCGCGGATCGCTTTTGCCGACATCTCTCAGCCTGTGCAGCCCTTCCTGAGGACAAAAAGAAAACGCTTGTAGTCTGGGTGTTTGGCCGGAGTCGACGCGACTGCCTCGTACCGTGTCTCGAGAAAGAAAGAGCGAGCCAGAATGATACGCTAGAGGCTGGCTCGCTGCTTTTTCTCTTGGAAGGGGTCTGCTTGGCCGACTGACTGACTGATTGTCAGAAGATAAAGGCTCGATTCGCGCAGAGGGCACGAAACTCTTATCGGTCGCGCTTATTCGGCGTCTTTTGAATGCACTTTTTGAGGAAACTCTGAGATTCAAGGCCAGTTTTCGAACTCGAACAGGATTTAAATTCGAAATCGCGCAGTCATCGGTTTTTTGTGCGATTGCCGCAAAAATATGCGTCATGATGAAACACAGAAAGAGGAGAAAATCATCTTTGCGGCCTTACTACCTTGAGCGGAGAAAAAAAGCGGCAATAGTTGCTACGCACAAGCCGCACAACTCAAACCTAGATGCTGCAGAAGGAATGGTACCTGCTTTAGTTCTCTAAAAATATTTAAATCTACTCTTCCGGGCTGACGTGAATATTTGAATAAATATTAGAAATATTTTCAAAAAAACTAATGAGCCCTTATGCGATATGCGACTTGTTTGTTGTCTTGTGCAGCAAAACCTTTTTTCCAGCAGGGAAAATGTGACGTCAAACTATCGACTGGCGGCGCTTGAATGTGACCAACTGACGTCACACGCGGGTGCCCTCGCTCGGTCGATTCTACAGAAAGGTCACTCACTTGCACAGAATGAGAATGAAAATCACTGAACGGTTTGCGGAAATTGCACGACGTACTTTATAGGGTGCGAAAGCAAGACAGAAAGAAAACAAGCTCGCCGACGTCGAATTAATTTGTGTCAATTTGAATGGATTCCCTGATGAACAAACAACACATTTCTCCATATTATCGACTCTCGATTACAATGGCAGTGAGAATTTGACGCAAACTTCAAGCGTCGTAGTAGTGAAGAAATTATATATATTATTGCACTGATAATCCCAGTTTACGCGCGTCTGGCAAATTCTTACTTTAAAATCCACTCCTGAAGTCACGTGACCACTCACGCCATTCATCGCGTGATGTTTGTTCTAAGAACAGATTGGTCCGCCGTGTGCTTGTTCGCTTCCGCCGTTAATCCTGCTTCAGAGCCCGAAACTTTCCCTTTTCTTTATTCCGTGAATTAAAATTTTGAAAATAATTAACAAAATTTTGGTGAAACTTAAATAATTAAAAATCGGTTAGGATTTTGATTAAAAATATACTTCTTTAAAACTTATTCATTTACGTGCAGAGCAGAACGTCCACGACTTTTATTATTGTAACCTGGATTGAGTGATAAGATTTCATGCGATACGACTGATTAAAATGTGAGAGATGATGATCAAATTTTAATTGAAGGTTTTGCAAGTCACGCAAATTATTCATAGTTTTTGGCACACGATGACAAGCAATTCGAGGAAGCTGTACGTATCAACAACATATTTAAGTGGAGTTGTACTGAAAAATTGAGACAAATCATTCTTTATCTTACCTTATAAAAATAAGGAAAGAGCTTAATTTTTAATAGAAAATCAGCTAATCAAGAATCGTCTCCTTACTCACGATTTAGGGAATTTTTCCCCAAGCAAAAAATCAAAGACAAAACCTTTAAATCTTCGATAAATTTGGCAAAATCTGTTTTATTGATCCTGAATTTACCATTTGCTCGGCTTAAGATCTACTTTAAGCAAAGGTACCACGCCCAGCAAGCACCTTTTCCTCTCACTCCGAATCAGAATCACTTTCTAAACTTTAATTTTTTTTCGACCGGATGAATTGTTCCTCGAAGTGAACGTCTACAAGATTTTCTGACGAGAAAAAACAACAGTTATTTTCTTAGAAAACAATCTAACACACGTGGTTTACGATTTACGGAAGTCTTTAGGCAATTAATGCGAACACAAAATCCATTCAACTCGAATTAAGAACAACAAGAGCAACATTAGGGCCGATAAGGTCAAAGTGTCAAGAAGCAGCGTGTTAATCGCGTGCATCCGAAGCCTCGCCGAGTTGAAATTTCAGCCAAGAAAAGCGTGATTATGTTGCTAAATGCGTTATGTAATTTGATAAAATAATCATTCGAGGATCATGCGACCGAAGCACTTACACTTCGTGCGAATCACGTTCATTTCCTCGGAACGTGAAATCGTGAAATGCAGAGGCTGCACTTTTTACTTTTTGATAAGATAAAAAAGTGGTAAACTGGGCGAGTTGCACTACTTACAACTTCATCGTAAATACTTAATACACAAGCAGAGGAGCGACGACTTTATCAAAAGTATTTATTTTTACTAAAATTGATTATTTGGTTCTCCCAAACTGCAAATCATAGTAAAAACAACACCAGGTGTGATTATTTCCTACTTTTAAATGAGTTCAACGCAATTTTTCTTTAACGTTTATTTGGCTTCCTTGCATGCAATCGAAATTATTATTTTTCACCGAAAAATTAAATAAAATTAACTGAAAAAACATGTCTTAAAATAGCAATGAAAGACATTCACATGTGTGAAAAACTGATAAGAAAAATTCGGCCTAGTAAATAAAATCGAGAGAAAAAATCCCGGCGTGAAACATAACAATGCACTAGTCCTCAGACTTTCCACCGATTTAGACGGTTTAAAGGGAGATTTGAATGGTTCAAAATTCAATTTTCGTGCTTAGAGATCGTCATAATAACGATTGGAAGATGAGAAAAAATATTTTACCCTTTTAAATTCGTGTAAAATTTTCAGGTTAAAATGTTACAGGCACAAGAAATTAAAAAATCTCGCTTCTGTCACTCTCTCTGTATCCCCCCTTTTTTATTTGCAGTTAGATGAATCAATGGGGACAAGAAAAAACGGTGTGGTAGTGTGATCATCTGTATCTCTGTGAGTTAACCTGGCTCGCTTTGAGCCTGCGTGAAGGTTTGTCCCACTTTAATGATCGGCGACCTTGACCGAGAACTAGACATTTAAAGCCTTTAAATAGCTCTCCCTATTGAAACGATTTCTCCGGAAGAGTTGATTTTTTAATAGAAACATGTCTTAGCTGAAACCAACAAAGTCCGTCTATTTATAAATTCATTGGGTTAGTTTGAAAAATTTTAATTGATCCAATTTATAAAAACATAATATCAAACTAAAAAAATAATAGTCATTATCTCACAGCAAAATTAAATTGTAAGCCGACGGATTTATAAGGCGTGCTTTTTTAATTTGTCTGGCTATTTAAGGATTTTAAATCCTGTGGATTTTTTTCGCTGCACGCACACCGCTATTTTTGGTCGAGGGGAAAGTGGTGCTCATCCTGCATGAAAAGTTTCTAACCGACTGAGCTCTGGAGAGGCTGCAGGCGAAAATTGTTCGGAAAGGATGTCAATTTTCATTTTTCTCCAAAATAGCCGGCACTGACCAAACGGAGAAACTCGTGCGGCTGACAAAACGCACAATTAAATATTATCAGGATAAAAAAGCTTATCATCTGTCAAGTGTATGAATGTAAACACTCCAGAAAAAAATCCTATCAATTTTTTTTTAAAAAAATAATTATTTAGCATAAAAGCAAATAACACATTATAAGAGCGCTGCAAAAGTAATTTCCCACCCAAATAATGTCATCATTCATACGCGTTTCTCTCTGTGACCGCGTTATGCGAACACCCGAATTGATTTGCATGCATTAACATTTGCCTAGTCGTCACGGATGACAATAAACGAGGCGTTGAGACAAAATTTCGCCAGCCACACCGGCTCGCGGCTCGATGTGACTGAAAGACAAAGAGAATTTGCCGCAAATCACTCGCATACTCACTCGTCAAGATAGCTGCGAAATCTCGTAGTCCGTTTCTGCGGAATTATCCTCTCGCACACTCGCAGGAGTGTCTCGTCGGTCGGTCAGCGACTTTCCTTCCACTTCTTCCAAGTTCCAAGTTCAACCGGATGATTCGCCCATTCGCCGATCAGTCGATGGCAGCGCACTGGAAGTGACGTCATCACGCACATATCTTCGCTGAGCGGCGGCAAAGTTCAGAACTACATAGAGAAATGTAGAAATTCGAGAAATTCACACATTCGCATAATCGCAACTCGCAACTAACTCCTGTTAAACTGGTTTGATAAAGAGCAGAATATTCCACTTAAATTAAATTCTTATGCTGGATTTAATATCCAGCTTCCGTGACTGAATAATTTACTGCCAGGCAAAACCCGCATTTATCAAGATTAGCTCATTGCTTCCATCGCAATTTTGCGCATTTTGCTGATATTATTGTGCATGAACCAAAATATAGAAGGATTTAAAAATAATAATTCACGAGCCAGGGATTTTAAAAATATATTTGTGATTTTTAAATGACCTTGAACTAAGAGTTCTATTAACTTAATTTTTTTTAAAATCGATACTTCATCTTTTTAAACCTCTGTTAAAAGTAGAATATCTGTGAATTCATAGCCAAATTGTACGATTTACCGAAGAAACGAGGCCCCTGATTTAAAATTTTCGTGAATTCTCAGTAGAAGCTTAAGAATTACGATTTTTACGCGGTTTGCGACACAAGCCACGCCTTCTCCATTTATTTTCAGTGGTTTTTTTAAATAAGGGGGACATGGAGAAAGTACAAATCAAACACAATAGCAATTAATTTTGAATTTTGTATTTTCCAAATTGATGCATCGACAGGCAGATGATGACATAGATTAAAAAAAATTGTCACATGACAAATCAAATTCTCTTTTGTTGTTAATGAAGTCTTTGGTTGTTTGTTTCAATTACAATGTTTAGCGACGACCTTTCATTTTTGTATAAAGTGGGCGCCTGTCAATTTGCATTATTTCCAAATCTTATAAATAGAGGCCAAATATTTTTATATCCAGGTCGTCGCGGCAAAGGTAAAAAATTAACATTGATAGATATACTTGTGTATATTAATGACAGTAATTACAGTGAACAATTTACTCCTGCAACAGACTAATGTTTTTGGATTTATGAAATTTCCATTTTACATTACAACAACAAACGCATTAATGATAAAATTGAAAAAAAAACGAAACTCGCTCGCTCACAGAACTCACACCATTTTTCGCAATAAAAAACAATGCCCATTTAAAGTTACCACACCACGATTTAAACCCAAAGTATATAAAAGACATTCAATTAATGCTAGCAGTCTTACCTCACAAAAAACATTTAAAATCCCTTTGAATCGATTTAAAAAATACTGGAACAGAAATTTACCCTGTATACAAGAAATTAAATAACAAATTTAGTCACTGAAAGATGACTTACATTCAAAAATGACAAATAATGATTTTAGTGCTTTGTTAATGGTAGTATCGTTTCAATGTTAGATTCCATAGGATTCAAATGACTAATATAAATATCCGATTGCATGGCAACCAAAATGGACCCGTTCACCGCAGCTTGAGCCACTGACAAGCAGTTTTCTAGTCAGTTTCAAATTGTTTCAAATCAGTGTCTCGCGCAACAGCAAACCACTTGAATAAAAAATGACTAAAATCTAATGGAATAGTATGATTAAGTGCTAAGACTATACTCATTTACACCATCTTGTTACATTAGTTTTAGACACTTCTTAACCTAATTCAGTTCTTCGTTCATTTTGAACACCTCGTTTAGTTTCGCCAAGTCCCTGAAATCAGAGATATAAATTTAATATTAGTCAAATGCAGGCAAAATAATGAATTACCTGTTATCCACCAAAGTAAACAGGTCTTTCCTCTCCATTAATCCAACCACTAGCCTTAACGAGGACCAAATGCTCTCAGACATTGACCTCCACGAGCTCTTCCCTTGCACTCCCTTGCCAGAAGCTTGAATGTTGAGCGCAGAAATGAAGTGCTCAGCAGCTTCCCTACAGCATTATGGTTAAATTAATCCATAACAGAAAGCGCATCAAACTCATACTTGTAAGCGTTTAGGTTGACACAGGTTATTCCGACGTTATAGCGAGCTCTGATGAAGCCAGGCGTCAGTTCCAGGGCTCTGTGGTACGCGTCAACTGCTTCCTCTGACCGATTACCATTTGCCAGAGTTGCGCCAAGACGGTTCCACATTCTCGAGTCCTGGAATTCAAATCAAAATGTGAGAGAATGCTCCATGGAAAAATGAGGCAAACCAATTTATTTCCAGAAACAACCACATTTTTTACTACTGTTGTTTTTGAGATATATAAAAATTTACAACTGGCGCAATATAAAATTTCTCCAATTAAAAATCACTAGGTTCTACGTGTGTAGCCTGAAAACCGCAAGAAAAAACGCTCCAGATTATTTATAACTGATGTTTATTTTGATTTTGACCGATGTTTATTTTTTAAGTTAATATTTCAGGTTGATAAATTGCGTACTCTGATGTAAATTGTTTAAACAGCTTTCAAGCTCAAAAAATTTATAGCGTGGAAACTCCGCGGTCTTTTTACATATATACACTCTTGTGATGTATATGAATCACCGAACAAATTGATTCTATCTAGCATAATATATAGCCTTCGAATTACGGACTGAACAAAATTATTTGTAAAATTTAAAATAAAAATTAATTTAAAAAACAAATTTTGTTCAATCACGATGGTTTATGCTATAAAGATAACCCCCGACAAGATTAATTATTGATAGATAGGTAGGTTACTGAAAAACCACTTAACTCCAGTATCCCAAAAATTCCGGTTTTTTTTTTAAATAATTTCGACCAAGTCCGTTAGAACCGATTTTAAGCTTACTATATTGGAAAAAATTAGGGAAATAATTAAATAAAATAATTCAAGTGTTAAAAAGAACTCCACCTTGATTTTTAAAAATTTAAGAATTAAATTTTAAATTATTAATTTAACATCAGAATATCTCAACAGTTTCTGTATTAAAAAAAAACAGTTAAGCCATATATATCTATTTTGAAAGAAGGTAATCTTGCCAGCAAAATTTCTTAAAAAGTTTATACAAATAAATAAATATTATCAACTGTTTGGGGGTAAAATTGTGTTTGAAAATAAGACGGAAATTTTTGTGAATGGCGTGATTAATTAACTAAAAATTAATTTAAAAGAGTAATCACCTCTGGCCGAGCTTCCAGAGCTGCTCGAAAACAATCCACAGCCTTGTCGTATTCATTAGACAAGTTGAAGAGCACTCCAAGACCACACTGAACGTCTGGATCAATGTCAGAAATGGGATTTCTGTTCGCAGCTGCCAGGAAAAGGTCATGCACTTCTTGGTGGACATCGCTGTTAGACAGTATGATATAGAATTGCTCAATGGTGGAATTCCGTTCAAAATTACTTGGTCATTAGTGAGGTAATATATTCATACTTTTGGGGATGCTCTTCCGTGTGAGGAGGAACCAAGTCACTGTATTTAGGATTACCCTTTAACCAATCCTGGAATTGAATTATTAATTAGTGAGTGAATAAAATTTGGGTTAAATTTTACCTTGAGGGCGTGACAAGCTTGATTTTGATAACTCTCGTTTGTGTAGCAAACAGCCAAAGCCATCAGCGCGGACAAATTTCCTGGATCTAATTGAAGGCACTTTTTCAATGCAGGGATAGCCATGGGGTCCTGCAAAAGTCCAGAGCAGTTGTTAGCAGCCAGAAGTGAAGCCACATATCAGATAATCCGTTACCTGCTCGTTTTCAGCTTGCGTTGTTCCCAAGAGCTGCCAGGCTTCAGCGCAGTTTTCGTCTTTCTGCACTGCTGCCTCAAAGAGCAAAACGGCACTTGGCAAATCCCCTTCGGCGAGCCTCCTCTTACCCTCGTCCAGAGGGTTCTCATTGTCGAGTAGGGGGTTTTCCTTTTCAAAGCTGTATTGCTGCAAGGAAAAGGAGGATTTTAAGGATTTTGTTTAAGAATTTCCTCATTTTAATCGTGAACAACGCATTTGTACATATAAGAAAAAAGCTAATTTATTTAATTTTAATAATAAAAAAGGCATCTCGTTAAAAAAATTGGAGGGTCAAATATTTTTTAATAATTTTTTTTTAAAATATCTTAATTTAATTTAAACACTCCACTGTTGACGCGGTCAAAATTCAGCCAACTGAGACAGAGTTAAAAATTTTAGATTTTCAGAAAGCTGATAAAATTGCCAGTATCTTTTAAAAAAGCCAGAAATTTTTAACTTCAACTATTGGTATTAATTTTAAGCTTCAGGATTTTTTAAAATTATTTTAAGAGACAGATTAAGGTAATGAGGATAAATAACAATAAAAACGAAGGTAGAAATTTTAATTAAAATATTTTGATGCTTTCTATGAAATCCAGGGGCTATTAATAACAGAAATAACTTCTTAGTAAATTAATGATCAATTAACGAACACACTAATTCAGAAAAAAATGGTGCGATCCGTTTTTCTTGCGCACTTTCATGAAATTTTCCTCCTGGAGAAATAAATCGTGATTTTACAATAAGGAGAACCAAACTTTAAAGCCATTTCTCGGATATTATCCATAATATTTAGCTTTTCCATATATTATTTCCCAGAATTATGCAGCACTAATTCGCATTCACTCTCACCTTAAAGGGGTCGTAGTAGGAACTGAACTCTTCGAACCAATTGGTGATGTCGCCACTGTCTCTGGCGGACTTTTCCCATTCCTTCTGCAAGTTGACCCAGAGGTCGTCCTCTTTGACGATGCCGTTGGCAAGATCAGCCTGCCGCTGGCCTTCGGCAAACTCCTTCACCCACGAGTGAGCCGCCTCAGCCTCTGTGTCCTTGGAGTCTTGGTCCAACTTTCCGTCTAAAATGTCAACTTCACCGTTGCCAATGTCACGCATAAACTGCATGAACTGTAAAAACAGCCTTGTGATGAATGATCCATTCTTGAGGTAAGACGACTCACCTTTGAGTTTTGAACGCGCTGATTGTCGATGACTGTGACAAGTTCATTCGCCTGAGCTCGGATTTCCTGGTCTTCTACTGATCCCTCCTGCCATGCATTTTCCAGCTCGGTGGATCTGCAATGATTAGTCAGGTTGCAGACGGCTCAAAAGCGTATCCAATGATAAATCACATGTCATGTTCATCGGGTTGCAGATATTCCAAAGTCCAGCTTGGCCCAAAGCCCAGTTCGTTCTTCTCAGTCGCGATTGGTTTCAGAGAAGAACCGGCTTCATTCCAAATCTCTTCAATTTTGAGCTCCTACAAATATGCAACTTTTTTACAAAAATGTAGTGCACAGGACTCGACTTAGACTATGAAAGAAAGTTTCAGCGAAAATAGCGTTTTTTTATTTATAATTCGAAATATTGTCCTAAAAACTAATTTCTCGCAAGAAAGTGTTAGTAAAAGTCAGGGCGAAACTCACGTTAAAATTATTGTGAGTGTCCGAAAACTGTTCGGCCCATCCAGCGGTTTCAGCGTCGGCAAGAGCTTGTGCGACTCCAGGAGCAGGGATTGGCGGCAAAGAGTTGTGCTGGGCACTCTCGATTTCGCGCATCTCCCGCAGCAGCGAGTCGACGTGGAAGGTTTGAGGTACCACATCGATTCCTCGCTGAACTAGACTCTCCTCCAAGAACTCTTGAACAAACTGAATCAAAAATTAAATTAATTAATTTAAATTTATTAAAATAGTTAAAAAATATGTTTAAACAGGGTTCTATAATATGATAGTCAATAGTTTTGAAATACTTTGTCATTTTCATTTAAAATAAATTAGAATTTACTACCGTAAGGAATTCTCATGCACAGTCCAACGTGAAAAATTTCAAATTTTCAAGAGTAAATAAAAAATTTCTGGATATATTCAGCAAACACTTGAATAAACAGAATTCGATATTATTTATTATGAAAATATTTACCAAAAACAAACAAGATTGATGAATCAAATATTTTAACCCTTGCATGAAAAATATACTTTAAACGTATTGGTGTAATCCAAAGAAAAAAACCAAAATGATTAATAAGGGTGTAATTAGTATCATTATGTTGATGATTTCATATAAAATAATCTTTAATAATTACAAACAGAAGTGTAGTTAGAAAAATGAAACCATCTTATCCTCAAGGTAATTTAGCAGCACAGAATGATGCGTAATTTGTAATTCACAGATCAGTTAATGTTCTTTTTCGCTCCAATTCGTGTAATGATTTCATGTAAACTCATGGAAATTCCCCGATTCAACGATTTTAGAGATTTAAAAAGGATTCGAAAATTTCAAACTCTGTTCAGAGTACAGTTTGTGCTCAATTTAGATGAAATGATTCATGAGACAAATCAATTATTGGTTGATTTTTGAAATTTATCTGTTTATTTGTTTATTCTCATATTGAGAATAAACAATACATATTATGACATATGTCTTATACACACATTAGTGCACATAGTTAATAGAAAATCTTTAATTTTTCTGTCCTGGGCTATGTAAATTATTTACAGTTAATTCAATTCAACATGTTCTGAAAGCTGATCAAATGTCATATTTTTACATATTTATAGAATTTAATTTACTTAAGTATTTTCAGCTTCCAAAAAAATTAAGTTAATTGATAATATTTAAATTTAATTAGTTAATTTTGTAGCTACATGACCTTGGTAGTCACCTCAGAAGGTTTGAAAAAAATTAATGAGCTATTTTCAATTATTTTTACAATGGAAAATAAAACAAATCGAGTAAAGTAATAATATTGAACGAAAACAAGCTTCAAAAATCGATTTTTAATTATTCCTGAAAAGAGCTCGGTCCGATTGAAAAATTTCCCCCAGTGATAATTCTCAAAACCAAAATACGTCACCTGATCGGCACTGGACTCGCCGAAAATGGCTTCAGGGTGAGGGGGAAAGTGCCTGAGTCCATCCTCCTTGTGGGCCCGGTCCTGGACAAAGTGCGAGGTGAGACGGACCAAAGAATTGGCGCCGCCGCACTCGCCCTCGACCAACTCGCGCAGAGCCATCCTCAGGGAGAGAGGGATGGGACAGCAGAGACACCACCTGGATGGATGTTGAGCACTCTATTCACCTCCAGCAGAGCTGTCGACAGAACAGGAAACACAATATTGAGATTGGGAAAGAGACGGACTGACGGCAGCTGGCTCAAAACAACCAGATAATTTAACCTTGGTGAGCGGCATTTTCATTGATATGCAAGATAAAGAAAGAACCCAGCCACACAACACGTGAATATGAATTTAAATTGACTAAAAATAATGCCTCACGTAGGGAGAAAAACGATATCGATTTGAAATTGAGAGTAGCCCGACTTGTGGGATTTCCTCCGAGAATAATGTGTGCTCACAACAAAAATACACAAGTCATCAAATTTATTTGTTTGTCGACGAACAACACAATACACTCAAGACGACGCAGAAGATGATTCATTAGTTTCAATCTAAAATAAAATAGTTCAAGGCTCTAGGCTCACTTTAATTTAATTGTGTACCACTTTGAGGAATTCCCACAGCCTTTTGCGAATTTCTTGAGCAAAAATAAACTAAATGGCCGAAAATTAAGGTGTTTTGCTAACATTCCATGGGATTTGGTGTAAGATTATAATTTGCCAAATAAATTTATGGTTGGCTTATAAAACGACGCCTCCGTAATTTAAAAGTAGAAATTTTCGCCAATTTCAAACTACCATAATTTCTGGAATCGATTAACTTAACATTTTTTTATCCTGCTCAGCGAGATGAATCGAATGAGGTCAATTTTAATCATTTTGGAAAGGTTGGTGACTTTTCCTAAATTTTCCAAGAGAAAAGTGCTCTGGGAAAATCCCGTGATGAAATGTAACGGCTTGTAAAGGGGTTTTAATTTTTTCTGAGATAGTTTTCATGAAATCTAGCTATTTAGAAATTTTTTTCAGCTCGCATATCTTACTAGGAAATACATGTCAATTTTAAAAACGGTTTTCCGGGAAATTTGTCTATTTTGCAAACATTTTTGCTTTGCCTCTCATAATTTTTCAATTAACAAGGAAAAAGGCGCAAAAATTGGACCCTCTGAGCAATCAGGTTTACAACCTGATAATAACTCAAGCAGAACTTGTTGGTTCTTTGTCATTCCGATGCTTCTTCCATCAGCAAAGTTTTTCGAGACGCAAAATAAGAAATTCTTGCACGCGAGTGGAAAGTAAATGCGAATATCGGAATGGACATTGACCTGCGTGAGGGTCATTAGAACATTAGAACAAATAACGGCAAAATCTTACGCAGTTTCGCAATGCTACATGAAGAATTCAATTTAATTTATATTAATTTAGAAAGTTTCACAATGGGCGAGAGGTGATATTTTGTTACTTTCGCTAGCGTGATGGCGCAAATCGAAGGTCCAGGGTCCGCAGCACCAACCAGACGACCTTCCTTAAAGACGGTCACGTGACGGCCCCGTGGTTGTCAACCCCGTGCGTGTTTACGTACCAACAAGCAACCCGCTAATTCGACGCAACCACCACGGCACACACTGCACGTAGACTCGAAATATAAGCAAGGAGACGTGGGCGTGACCCACGGCCGCCCGAATTCGCGATTTACCAGCGATGAAGAGGCGAGTTATGCCCGATTTTCGATGATTCATTCAGAAAACAGGTGGCCTGAGGCTGGTCGGCGGTAAAAAGTCGACAGGCAAAATGAAGGAGCGCTAGCCAAGGTTAAAATGGGGACACCACTAGACTGTTCGATCATTCGCACAAAGAAATCGTGGGCTAGTACGGTCGTTTCGTCAGTTGATTTTCACCCTTAACCTCTCGCAAGGGTAGAATTATCGTAGCTGGACCAATTGCAGCGATTGCCGTGCGGAAAATGATGGTTTTCTCGCAAAATAGAGTGACTTACCTTGACAAGTGCGAATCCACTGGGTGATGAAATTTACTCCGGAGCACGAGACGACTGGAAATGAATGATTCACGCACGCCGCCGTCGGCAAGAATGTGAACTAGCCGGCTGGGTTCACACATGCACACCGCAATGAGTTGGCACACACACAGGCTTTCGACGGACGTTATTTCCTATCTTCCAAGGCAGCGCAGCCCGCGAATAATTGACCACGGCTTTTCGTTTTTATTGATGGTGCGGTGCTGCCGTTAACTCTTGACACACATAATCAAGCAGTCTGCAAATTAATAATTGCGTTAATTGGTATATGGTCGGAAACGCATTGCGGTGGAATTAGTAAAGATGATGATAAACCTGTAAAATTAACAAAAAACCAATATCACTCTGAAAGCCTGAAAAAATATTAAAAAGTAGAGCAGAACTTTCAATAGGTTTTCCTTATTGTTAGCTTCATCCAATTGTCATGAGACGTTATCTTGTAATTTTAATTTATTGAAAGTGCGGGATTGATTCAGGTTGACAAATTCAATGATAATTAAGAGAATTTTTTGAATTTTTCAATGGGAAATTCGTTCTACATACAATTTGCAATAATAAAAAAGAACCTTTATGTACAGTAGAAATTCAAATTTTTCAAGTTTTTTGTTTGAAAAGCATTTTAACTTTGCAGCCACTTTTCTCAGATAATTCCTCTTTAATCCACTTTTGTAAACCACTTTAAAAAATTCCTCTTTGTTCATTTAATACCTCTAACTTTTGGAATCTTTCACAAATTTATACGACACTAGATATTTTGATAATTATTAATTTTAATGACAACAAGCCGAATTCCAGGACATTTAAACATCAAATTACAAAAATTAATTATGAGAAAATAGCCAGACGCAGGCCTAATACATTTAATAATAACAATTAAATATATTTCCGAAAGGCTTTTACAGTTTCCTTCCCTCGTTAGCAGTATGGATGAGCTATATTGTAAAATTGATAACAGCAATAATAATATAAACAATCCCTTTTCTTCAGTCGTTATCACTCTTGAGTTCGTGAAGGTCAGGAAGTTGGTCGTGTTGCTGCGACAGCGGCCCCGGCGACGAAACCGAGCAATGGGGGGTCGACGGGGGCGAGTGCGTCCCCGTTGCGTGCATAAGCAGATCCGATGCACTTGTCCCTGAGTCGACCAGCTCTGATGAAGGGCTCTCCATGCGAATTTGACCCTTATTCCTGGTCAAACAGGAATTTGAATTAAATTAATTTACGGGTGAAGGGCGCTGCATTAATTATTTGGCAATATATATACATCTGAATCACTGAAATTTGGTAAAATTGAAATATCAGGCTTAAAAATAATACATATGAAGGTAAATAGAAGAATGGTAAAAATTGAAATTGAAGTCAGCCTTTGATTTTTATGTCTTATCATTTCGTTTACTGTTTTATTAAAAAATTAAAACTGATAATTTAATATCTTTTTAAAAATAGCTTTCACCCAATTTTATAACAGAAATCTATCAAGGATAATCATTATTTTTACTCCAAATATTGAAATGAAATAAATTCCAAACATTATCTTAAAAGCCTAACGTGTTTATTACTCTCAGCTAGTTCCGACTTCAGGCCAAAGCCCAATTTCCTAAATTTGTTTCGCACAACCCGTAAAACTGATTATGTGAAAATAAAAATGTTCTAAAGAAATTTTTCTGTTCATGAAATAGGGTTTGTTTGGGACTTCAAATTAATATGGAAAAAGGACCTCTCGTAGTATATTATTTTGCTTACACATAGTGCGGCGAAGCTGCTGGTAGCGGCGGGGAAAATCCCTGGGCAGGCCACTCCATGCCCAAATACATCCCTCCCGACGGCGTCGGACTGAACGAGCCCAGGGGACTTGAGCCTATCAATTGGCAATCAGAGATGAAAATAAATTAAATTGTTTCTCATTAATATACCTCCAAGTGACGATAGGGTCTGGGCTGACAAGAGAGGCGAATCGGAAATCATTCCTCCAGGGCTGTTCGAAACTGGAAGCAGTGTTGAAAAGGAAAATTCAATTGTGTGCCTCGTTTAATTGGCTGCGAAAAATATTTTAAATGGTTTCCAAGCTAATTCAGGTGGCTTCCGGTAAAATTCAGAAGTATTATTTGTCAGTTAATGTGTAACATTTATTTTGAAAAACATAATTTCCATTGTTTTCACGGGACGTTCCAAATATAGGTAAGAGGATTTATTTCATTAATTTAAAAGGAAATGCTAATAACAAATTAACCATTTTGGGGGAGGGGGGGGGGGAAATAAAAAATCGTAAAGTGAAAAGATGGAATGCGCAGGATGAAAAAAAATCCATATATTTCCAGTAAAATTCAACCCCCACTGCATCACAAAATCTCCCCTTTTTGTGGAGATTTCTGCAATTTTGCTCATTTATCAAAAAACATATATGCGTTTCTTTTCACTATTTGTTGGACGTCCAAAATATGAATCATAAAAATTAATTTAATTCTAATGACGCCACTTTAAAAAAAAAAATAGATTTTTCGGTTTAATAGAACTTCTCCTCGTTTCAATCCTTTTGTCTTGTTTCATGAAAAATGAGACCTTTTTGGGAGTCTAATTTGGGTGGTGGTGTTTGCCGGCTGGTTTTTTGCCGCAAAAAAGAGCAGTGGTAAATTTTTTCGCAATGCAAAATTGGTAAGAAGTCCTGAAGATTTACCCAAAAAGAACATGAGTCCAAAATATTTTTAAAATTATCTTCTATTTTGACAAATTTACAATCCATACTTTGTAAGAACTAAATACAAAAATAAATTACATATTAACTTAATATTAAAATCGATGAATTTTCAAACCCAATTAATTACTTTTGGGATATTTTATTTTTATTTTAAATATATTAAAAAATTATTCAAAGGACTGCATTTTAAATTTAAATGGAACGTTAAAAGGGCTCAATATTAAGGCTAATAATTATGTAACTCAGAGTGTGTGTCATTTTTTCAATTGCTGGATTCTTGGATCAAGGATTAAATGCCAAAATTTTGGCAATAAGATCACAAATTTTAATTGCTGAAAATAATATTTCGGACCAAACGAGATAAAAAAAGATTAGGTTTGGAAATTTTCAATTAGATTGCTAAAACCAAAATTCAATAAATCACTTTTTAGCCGGTTATTTTAACTATTTTAAGCGTATATCAAAGTAAAAATTAGCCAGTCTCTCGCGTCTAAAATGCACAGTAGTTATTTTTGCGTTGTTGCGCTTTCTGTGGAGATTTTGCGTTATGCAGCAAGCACAGCATTCAAGTATGACGCGCTGCATACTCTGCAATCTGCAGGCGCTATTTTTGGCCTCCATACTCGCATACCTGGTATTGAGAGGATTCCTTGCACAAGCGAAGAGGCAGAGTGGTTGACAAGGGCGTGATGTTGGTGGTGGTGGTGCTGCTGTTGTTGTTTCACGGCTAACTTCTCTTGCTTTCGCCACTTGGCTCTCCTGTTCTGGAACCAGACCTACAAAAATAGAAAATTTACCTTATTAACTCTCTGGAAATTGGGAAGGAACTCAAATTTCCCTAAATTATCTTTTAATTTGAGAGAAAATCGGCTAGAATGTTTGCCTCACGATTTATTTCGCAATTTAGGCATTTTTTCCTCATAATTCGCACAACGACGAGAATAGTCAAAATCAGGCAGAAACCGCTCAATTTTTTTCCAAGAATTTTGGGAAAATTATGAAAAATACTTTTATTTTACCTGGACCCGTGCTTCTGTTAAGTCTATTCGGACGGCCAGTTCTTCTCGGAAGAAAACGTCTGGATAATGTGTCTTTTGAAACGCTCGTTCCAGCTCCTCAAGTTGGAAGTTGGTGAATGTTGTCCTAAATATCGATTTTTTTAGTCACTAAAATTATAAAACACACTTCGTCGTGCCTGTATCGCCTCTGCTTGCGCTTCACCGGTCCTCCGCCTCCAGAAGATGGGCCGGGGAGAGGCGAGAAATTTATTCCCGGAGACGAGTCATCGTCTGGTCCAGAGTTGTCTTCCTCGTTGACCAACGATTGACTGTTAGACGAATTTCCCAGCGGGCTGTCTCCGTAGCCTGTGTGTCAGAGGATTTATCTTAAAACTCTTTGCTTGCTGCACGAAGCCATAAAAATAGTGGCTCGATAACATTTATTTCTACGTTTTATGCACGCACGAGGGAAACCTATATTGGTTACGAAATACGGATTTGTGATTTCTTGCAGTGCTCACCTAAATTCATTTGAGTTTTTAAATATTCTCAAAGGAAATCAAATTTTTAAGAAATTTTTAGCTACCATTCCGAGCTAGCATTTTTTGAATGAGTCGAATGATGTGGATTTTTGATGATGATGTGATTTTTCAAAAATTTCCAGCAGAAAAGTGCTATAGGAAAATCACGTGAAGCAATTTAACGTCTTTTAGTAGTGGGGTTATTTTTTCTAGGGTCTACTTTTCATAAAAATCAAGCTTTATTTTGACTATTTCGAGTTTTTGCTGGTAAATTTACTCGTCGAGTAATTTTTAAAACGACTCTTCCGGGAAATCGCGAGATGACCAAATTTATTTAGCTTATTTCTGAATAAAAAAATATTAAATTTAATGTGACAACAATTTTTACTACCTTGAGGTGCGCAAAATAATCAAATTCCTTCTGTTTCCTCTCTAAAATTACCCATCAATCCGTAATTGTGCTGAATGACAGGCATTTAATTTCCCTTTAAAACATAGGTAAAGACCAAGATCAGACGAAGGCGACAGCACACAAAAAGGTTTTAAATGCAATTAAGGCAGAGATCGCGTGGCAAGTGCAAAAAGGATTTGTCTGCGAGTGCGACTCATTAATTTAATATAGCGCAAAAGGGATATAGGCGTGGTGTGTTGTGGGTATTATTACATTTGGAGAGTCGAATTCGATTAGGCTAGTTGGATCATACACGGAACACCCTCGCCTCAGCAACCCTCTCCCGCGCGTTTTTACCTAATTAGCTTACTTTACATTATTGGGTTGCACTAACTACATTTGTTTGAGTGAATTAGACACCCTTCTTCTCCAGACTCGCACTCTCATTCAGTCGGCAGCCGGATTTGGTCGGTGATACACATGGATTCGTCGCGACCGCAAATCTCCCGAGTGTTGAGTGTGTGTTTGCGTGTGAGTTGGTGTGTTGGTGCACTTCAAGAATTACTTTTGCGTGTTTCAAGAGGCATTCAGTGAATTAGTGATTTAATTTTTTTATTTATAAATAAATTTCCAACTGTAACAGTTTTTGCATTTTATTTAAATTTTAAAAATTTCAATATTAAATACCACTTGAAGGTGATTTTTGTCGCCATTTTTAAAATGTTTTGTTAAAACTGAAGGTTGTTGGAATTTTAATTATTTGCGTTGGCCACTTTTTTTAAAAAAAAAATCCGACATTAAAGACCCCATATAGTGAACTTTTTTCGCCATTTTGAAATTAAAACGAATAGATTGGATTAATTTTCTTGGCGATTACCAACATTTAAAATGCTAACTAACGATTCAGTGCCGAATTCAATCCACCTTTAAAGAAAAACCAGGAAAATCCAGAAAATATTTGTTAACATTGCATTTTTTACTAATTCCTGAAGGATTCGATTCGAGCCAAAATATTTTAGGAATGTGGTTACAAAGTTAGCATGCTTTTCAAATGGTGAGGACTGTCTCCTTACTCGAAATCTGATTTTATTTAACAACAATACTTTTTCACATCGAAATCTGGCAAGAAAATGTGGTCAATAAAGCGCTGGAAATTTTGGAGAAAAATCTCGTAACTCTAAATTTAAATTTATTATATCTGAAATGTAGGAGAAAAATGTAGTCACCTGAGTATTTCGGATGCTGGATGACCGCCGTGGATGCATTAGGATTGGGGGCAGCGGCGAAGGCGCTGAGCAAGCTGGCCGAGAGCAGCGAGTCGGACACGGCGGTGCACGGGGCGCCAGCGGCGGTCATCAGCAGCCCCGTGATCGAGTAGCCCTGAGGGGCGCTGCTCGCGTGGGGGCTCCTCTCCGAGCCCTCTGCATCCAGATCAGACAAATCCATAATTGAACTCAGGTGTAGGACCGCCACCTTGAGGTGCTCTCTGTTGGCGGCCCGATTGCGCACAACATCGTGTTCGCTCTTGTAGAGGACGAAGCCCTAGAAAGGGCTCTTTTCTTGCGCCCGCCACCCCCCGTCAGACCTCCCCGGTCGCTCTCGTTATTTTTCCAACCACCAAACGGAGAAATGAAATATCCACGTCTATTCTAATTTTTATTCCTCGTTGTTTTCATGAAGATTTTTTACTGTGAAACAGTCAAATAAATTCAGAAAAAATAACAAATACAATTTGAGAAAAAAATTAAATTGACGAAAAATATTAGACATATTCCAGAACCAAATTTTATTTCCTAATTTCAACAAAAATCAGTTTAAAAATGTTTTGCAATCTAAAAGTAATATTTAATTGGAAATTTTTGAAAATATCCCAAAAGTTTGAAAAAAGCTCACCATTTGATTCGTCTCGTCAAGCAGATTGCAAAAATTTAAAGGTTTGATAAAATATAAGAAATTTTAAGAAATTACGGCATGGAACTTAAACAAAAATTCCTTTGGAAAATTTATATCTTTCATCAAATTCAATCGAAATTTAGAAAAAAAGCATAATTTTCTTTAATTTAACGGTTCGCTTGCCATGAAAGGGAATTTAAAAAAATGTGCACCTTTCTTAGCTTTTATACTATTTTTGGTCCCATATTATGTTTTTAAAAATTTAAATCCAAAAAAGAACTTTTGCGAGAAAACATTCGACTTGAATAAACTATTTTCGGCCAAGTGTGTCTGTGCATAATTCTGTATTCTGCAGTGCTCAGTGGGGCTTCATTCCTTCCAGGCTTAGCTTCGCGCCCGCCGCATTCTGTGTGGGGCTGCTTTTTTCACCGGTCAATCTGCCAAACTAAGCACTCAGTGCTGCCCATTTTAAATGCAAAGTGCCACTTACGAGAGGAATTAAGGGCACACACTTTTGTCTTGTGCGAGAAAATCTGAAAAATATTTTACCTCTGCCTGAAAAGTTTCTACGTATGGCCGTTTGAATTTGTGAACATCAATTATCTCCCAATTTAGGGATTTTTTCTTCACAATTCGCTTTTTTTAATAGATCGCGACGAGAGGAATCGATAACAAGCCGAAAATCATTGACTAACTGCTTCATTTTTCGAGAAATTTGGCAAAATCTGAAATTAAATTGCGACTCAAATTTTTGTCAGGCACAAATCAACTTTAACGATATTTTATAGCCTCTTGTCAGTATTGATTTGGAGAGTAAGTTTAAATTCCAATTTTCATCAATTGATCCTGATAAACGAAACTCGGCTGCTTGCTTCGTGATGACAAAATGTAAAAATCAAAAGCATAAAATTGAAGCCCGTCAAGTGCAGCACTTGGAGAGAGGAACATAATATTCCCCGCCGCCGCCTGCAGAAAATTCACCTGTGCTTCGCTTATTTTCCGTCGCTTTTTGTGGTGGGCGCTGTGGGGAAACGGTGATTAATTAAAACGAAGGCAGAAAACTTCTCCAGTGGCAAAAGTTTAGCAAGCAAGAGATGTTGTTAAATATCAAATCACATTTCAAGAGAGACGTCGAGCTCGTACAAGAAATTAATTTATTTCGTGCCGAGAGCAGGTGCTTTTATTTCGTCGCCCGTGCGTTTCTTTTGTGCTAAATGCAAGAAAATGTTACACACGCGTTCAGGGGAGAAGCCTTTACGAGTCAGAGAATAATTGAATACAAAACAGGCCTGCGATGAATAGGAGGAACGGCTTCTTTTTCTTATTGTTCGCAGATGAAATGAAACGAATCTCAATTTGATTATAGAATAATTTTATTCACTTTTGTATCAGTCAAAACACATTCAAACAGAAAAATAAATAGTTGAAAACCAAAGGATTCTGTCTACGTAAAATCCTTCATTCTATGTGATATTTATTTATGCCTGTATAAGTAATTAAAACTATTAAAATTAACTGCAGTTGTTACGTGATTTTTGCTGGAGTTTTCTTTCTCTCATACCAATTTTAGTGACACACATTTATCCACTTTTAAATATTTTTTCTTCAGCTCGCCAAACCAACCAAAAAGTTACAAAAAAGAGACCATAAACCCGTAATAGCAGGGGCTTATTGGTATGGCTCCCTCTCGATTTGGTTTTCCCGAGTACACTTTGTGGGATGAAGAATAGTTCAGTTACACCGTTCAAGCCAACTGCTTACAATACACTTTTACACTTCTAGCAGAAAAATGCATTTTCAATCGTTACTTAGATCCATCGTGAGACTTGAACTGCTTTTTTCTGGGTCTGATCGGACCTGTTTCGAATACAGCAGATTAAAATTAAAGGACACGTATATAAAAAATATTAATTTTAAACGTCATTTTTATAATAGTCAAAAGCAGGAGGCTGTTGGAATTTTTGGAATTAACCTCGATTTTACCTGTCAAGGGCTGGGGAAAAAGAGAGCGGCCATTTTGTGACGTCATCACTGCTCAGGGTGGAAAACATTTTAAAATTGAGCAAAAGGAATTTTAATTTTGAAAGTGACAATCGATTCCTGAAGGTTAAATTGAGTTGGGAAGCCGAATCACTTGGCCCAAAATCAGTGGAAACGTAAAAACCGTTAATTTGGCGGGAAGAAAGCTGTTCTCCGATTGGCTAGTTTAATTGAGCTGGCTCTCGCTGTGGCGCTGCTGTCTACAAGCCAATCAGAGAACAATTACAGCAATTTTAAACAAAATCCACCAAAATAACCGTTTAATTAATTTCTGCCGATTTCGGGACGTGGAGTAATTGGGCCGATTAACCTAATTGGACCCTCAGCAATAAATTATATCGCAATACGCCTAATAACATGATTTTCATATAAAAACCAAACAATCGGCAAGGAACGAGCAGCCATGACACTGATGATGTCACAAAATGGCAGCTCTTTTTTCCAGCACTTGACGGCTACGCGGTGGCCGATTCGAACATTTCCAATTTCCATTGTCACTTCAATTTAAGGAATTCTTAAGCTTTACTAATTTTTGACATACATATCATTTAATGGAATTTTTGGCTGATTCCAAAATATTGTCAATGGTAATCTGCCGCATTCGAAATTCAAATTACGATACATTCTGACAGTGGTTTTTGCTGCGATTTTTACTTTCATTTTAACATGATAACGATTCGCTGCTTTAATTATATTTATGTACACATGATTTGTGGTTCATCGCTAATCGAACAAAAAATATTTGCTATGAAAATACTGCTTATTGTTGTTATTAATTAGTAATATAGTATTGCGTGAAAGGGAACACTCATCTCATGTATTTTTATTTGTAGCCACTTAAGGTGTTAAATCAGGGACACACAAATTTATGTTTTTTCTCCTTTCGTAAAGATTTCTTGCTGAGACAGAGAGTACTACATTGTTTTTTCGATATGGCCCCGTTGAAATAATAAACGTTTCCGGATTGGTCAAAATTCCAGGTAATTTGCACTTGATCAACTTTAGCTAATTTCCTTGTTAAGAACTATTGAAGGTCCATCTTTGTCAAAGGCGAGTAGTGTAGAATTATAATTTGCTGTACCATGTTTGTTAGAATGTTTGTGAAAGCGCCTCTTTTAGAATTAAATTGAGATTCAATTAATTAAAATAAACGTTCAATGCCACCAACGCAGTTGGCAGGTGTTAATTAATTATGTATTTAATAAAAAATGAACAGGGCGATGGCATTCCTAAAAATCTTGTTAAAAATCAGCCCAAGTAACAAGATTGATTGATTGGCCACAAGAAGAGATTTTTAAAAATACCTATATACAACCTCATTTGCGCAAAAGTACACATAAATTATCTATTTGTCAGAAAAACAGACAAATCGTCGGCTAAAAAATAAATTATGATGGTAAAAAGTGCTACGTTATAAACCAGACGTAGATTTTTCAATTCAAATGAAAAGAGTGCGTACAATTTTAACAATACATTCTACCTCGGTCTACTCTGGATAAAAACTTTTGTCGCAAGCCCTGTCAAAAATTTGTGTGAGTGCTTATTTTTCTCGTATTTACAATAACGTACACTTTACGTAGCCATCAAGTCGCAATGAATTCTCGCTTCAAGAAAATATGTCCAACATTTAGATCGCGTCAAAATTACCTCTTAACTATGATTACAATTTTTCCACGGGCTGGGAAAGGGAAAAGTAGTGAAGGTGCAACTAATTGTTATCATTGTTTACATACAAATATTTCAATCGAGACTAGGCCCCTAGCTACCCGCTTAACCTAAACTTTTCTAATATTTGTGCACTTCTTCATCTCAGGGCCGACTTCCCCTGGCAGCTTCTTCTAGGGCTCTTACTTTCATTTCGCGCTCTCGTTGTTGCCTAAATGAGATCAGCATTTTATAGGAAAAGGCACTGAAAATCTCAAAACCACTCAAAACAAAACTCGACTTAGGATAAAACTAAAAAAAGGATAACAACAAAAGTCCAAGGCTACAAATTTTATTAACTATTTTCTTGTATCTTTATTTTACGAGGGAGCGGCAAATTCCACAAAAATGTGGACCAAAGTATGGAGTCACAAGCTTAGAATTGCCTTGCTCAACTTTAAAATTGTTGCTAAAACTTTCTAACGGGCATTACAAAAATCTGATCGCCAATGCGTACTGTCTCGTACCTCATGTATTCCTCATGCTGAGCTACGAGGGAAGCTGGATGCATCTGAGTCTGCCCAAAACGGTCCCGCTCGAGCATTAATTGCCGCTGAAACTCCGCTTGAGCTGATAACTGTAACAAAAAAATCAAAATTGATTAATGAAAAATATAAATTTAATTCTGTGGAACTTTTAAATCGATGGTTCGTCAAAAATTACCAAAATTAAATAATTTAGCATATTTAGTTGCAGTCTAAAGGGTTTGTTTTAGGCATTTATTACAAGTAATTCGAAATTGAACTCAATTTCTCCAAAAATTGTACTATGAAAACATATCACGTCGAGGTAGTGAGCAAATATATTAGAAAATTATTGAAAACTGAGGTGCAAACATTGCCTGCAAAAAAACTGGTAAAAATTGAAAAAAAAAACACTGCATTTATTTTAATGTCATTTTTTGCAACCCTGTTGGCGGGAGAGCTAAAAAGCCAAAGATTAAGAGCTGCAAAAATTATCCGCATTAAGTTATTCTCATGCTCGGCCCTGAAAACATTTCATGAGACACTTACCTGATGAGCAATTTGATCTCCATACTGGCGACCTAGCAGTTCTGCTGGGTGGGGGATGCCAAGCGTTGGGTCTCGGGGAATAAGGCCACCAGGACGACCGTAACCTTGAAGATAGCAAAATAACATTACAATCCGTTCAAAATAGCAGTCGGCTGATTAAAAAGTACCTAGTCGTTCCAAGCGGTCTCGCTCAAGGGGACTCAACACCGGCCCGCCGGGACCGAGAGGGGGTGGGTACATGCCGTACTGCTGCATTGCCGCGGCCGCCGCGGTTGCGTTCGCGACGGCTGCTGCAGCGGCCGACGGGTTTGGACCGGCGGCATACCTGTAACCAAGATAAGGCGTTAGCCTTGACAGAGAGAGAGCGATTAAACCAATAAATAGCTAGTTGCTAGTTGAGTGAAACGAGGCGCAGATTTCGTCGATAGCTTACCGGCGGCTGATATCTAACCAATGGGGGTCCATGGGATTTGGAAGGCGGGGTGCTCCGCTGGCAACAGCGTTCTTCATCAGCTCCTCTTTCAACCGGTCGTTCAGCTCCCTCTCTCGTAGCTCCCGCATTTCCCTTTCACGCTTTTCGCGCTCCAAGTGCTCTAACTCCATCCTGTTGGCGAAGTTTACTGTAGTGCGAAAAATGGGCCGTTTCGAAAGTGTTACCTCTCTCTGGATCCTGGGCCGTACATGTTTGATAAGTGGTATTGCAGCATGGGGTCCATACACTGGGGCGGAAGGCCAAGCACAGGAGGTCCAGCTGATCGAGGCATACCACCAGGGGAATAACCGGCGTGAGGACGGGCGTATTCACTAAAAAGCATTGTTCCAGTTAAAATCATGTCTATTAACTATAACAAAAACCTAGGAAAAAGATCTCGTTCCATCTAGAGCATAATTTTCCTTTTTTAGCGTTTCAGTATTCACCTTAATTGTCTTAAAGCTGGTGTGTCAGGGTAACCTGGTCTTGGTGCAAATCGGTCATAAGGCGAAGTGATGGTTTCGATTGGACCTCTCGAGGGGGGCTTGGGGACGTCTTGTTTGTCCGGTGTGGTGATTTTTCTCTGCAAAGACACATTAATTTCTTCTCAAGATAAAATAAAATCAACAACTAACCGTTAAAGCGGCCGCTTTTTCTCGTTCTTCTCTATCTCGTTCAGCTTGCTTCCTCATTCGCTCTTCACGCTTGCGAGACAATTTTGAATCAGGCACTGGCTTGAAAGTAAGATCTGTGCGTGCACATGAATTGTAGTCTCCACGGTTCCAGTGGCGCAAAAATCTGTAACCAGAGCCAACGGGAGTGAGTTTAGTAACAATATACACTTTAAAGGCAACTTTGGATTGGAAAGTTAAATTTTTTGGTGAAATTATCAATTTCGTGTAGATGTGATGATATGAAATACTTCAATGCATTGGTTTGGATGGATTCGCGGAAGTGCCATACGTTCATAACATTAAATTCGTCTTGGTAGCGGAAAAATTGAGCATTTTTCAACAACCAAACTCGAATTTCCATATTGCAAGAAAAGGGGAACTCTGTCGAATAATACACGAATACCACACGAATTCAATGATTTTACCAAAAGCCAAAACGTCGTATCATCAGAGTTTCCTTGTTAGTGTTCACAGGCTCTGATAGATCGTGCCAATTAATTACTTGAAGATCGGAATTAATCCTGCCCCTGTGCATTCTATACATTTTAAAACCCTTTTCTGACAAGTTAAAAGTGCTAAAACAAAATTCAGTCCAGCAAATTTCTGAACAAACGTTGGTAAATATTTTTGTTTCATTAAAAAAGTTAAAGCTTGGCTAGACTTATTTTATTTTTTATTTTTGACACATAAATAAATTGTATAGAATGCCCAGTGCCAGCAGTGGGATTGAATCCTTAAAGTGCCTTAAAATCGTAATTTTGTCAATAAATTAATTAAAATACATGCCTCAGTTTTACACAAAACTTTTGTAAACTCCTAGAACAAGAAATGCCAAAATGATTGTTTTAAATTGCTCTAAACACGTTTTACCACGATCTGGGGTATTTTTTGTGTTTTGGCAAAGCATGTTCACTGGGAGATTTGAATATGAGATAAAATAAGGCAAGGAAGAAGAAGAAAAACTCACATGGCGCTTTGGCTTCGGTGGCACTCGGTGTCCTCTATTTTCGGCTCCGGGCTGGGGCCTCTAGGTATGTGGTTGGGACTTGGCACCTCTTCCTCGTCAGGCATGATGGAGTCTGATTCAGACTTTGGCTCCTCCGGAGGTAGCATCGGATGTCGCGACATGTGGGGTGGCAAATGGTGCTGCATGTGGTGCAGGGGGTGCAGGGGCGACGGGCCGCCGGGCGAGTGCTGCTGTTGCTGCTGCTGCTGGTGTTGCTGCTGGAAGCCGTGCGAGGCGGCGCGCAGGTTTTCCAGCGACGACGTCTGCGCCGACGGCATCAGCTGAGATCCAGGATGCATCATCAGCCCCGGAGACTGGTGGTGAGACGACGACGACGATGAGTGTTTGTGGTGCCCTGACGAGGAGGAAGATCTTTCCGAAGACTGGTGGTGATGGTGGTGGTGCGACGAGCCCGACGAGGACGAGTGGTGGCCGCCGCCGCCACCACCGCTGGAGGGGGGCGTGGAGCGGTGGTGCTTCTTGTGCGAGGACGACGGGGTGGACGGCGCGGAGGGAGGCTGTTCCTCCTGCCGAGGGGGCGTCGGTCCAGGTTCGGGGGCACCACTCGGAGGCACTGACTGCATGCGCGGAGGCAGCTGAGGCGGCAGAGGCGAGTACGGATAGGGGAACGGGAAGGGATACGAGTAGGCGGGGTGGTGGTGCGGGTGGAACGCGTGGTAGCTCAGGGGGTGCGGCGCGTGGTGGTGCGCCGGGTGGTGCGGCGCGTGCAGCAGGGCCGGGTGCGCCACGAACGGAGAAGAGGCCACGGACGGCGGCATGCCCATGGCTGAGGAGATGGGCACCATGGGGTTGCCGCCCGCTGACGAGGGCGAAGGCGCGCTTGGCGACGCCCGACCCGCTGAGGGCGAGGGGCCCGGCCTGATCGGCGGGGTCGCTCGTGTCGGGGCGGGTGAGCACCGCGGACTCGAAGGCCGGCTCGCGGGCTTCGGGGACTTGGCGGGCTCCACGGCCTCTTTCTTTATTTCCAGGGAAGAGTAGGGGCTCGATTCCGGGGGTTGGCTGTTCGGGGGGAGGGGCTGGGACACGGCCGTGGACACGAGGTTGGTGGGCGAGTAGCCTGGCACCTTGACCTCCTTTAGCTGCTGCAGAGGGTCGATCATCATGTCTCCGGTTGGCGGAGGCGGGATGATGATTTCCTGCTTGATTTTCAAATTTTGCGGCTCGTTCTGGTTGGCACCGTCTTCCGACATCTGCTCAGGCATAGACAAGGGGGGCGCGAAGGGTGGCCCTGGCGGCAGGAAGCCTCCATAGGGACCGCCGGCCGGCATGAGAAGTTGAGGCGGCGGCGCAGGGGGAACCACCTGAGGCTTGCATTTCTCCTCCTTTGCTTCCGGTGTGGGAGGACGCTCGACTGGCTCGATTTTAATGATGGCCGGTTCTTCCTTATTGTTAGGAGGGGCGGCTATTTCGGCAGTGATTTCAGCCACGGTTTCCTTCGCCTCTTCCTCAGGTTTCACCTCAGGCGGAGGAGCGGCAGGCTCCATGTCCTCGATTTGAGGCTTTTCTTCAACTTGAGGCTCTTCTTTTTTAATGTCCTCAGGTAAAATTGGCTTTTCGGCAGCACCTGGTTCGACAGGAGGCGTGCTTGGCGGGAAGGGAGTGGCAGTGACAGGCGAGCCTGAACCAGAGCTCGCCGCTTCTGGCTCAGGTGGCACCTCGATTTCTCCTTCATTTTCGTTAGTTTCCTCATCCAAAACGTTGCCGCTGTCTGAACTAATGCTGCTGGCAGGGCTCTGAAATTTAAAGAGGAACAATCACAACTTAGTTTTGTTTTACATTTCCAATACATCAAAATGATATATTATATTATATTTTTTAGTGAAAATCTGGATCAATCATATCATATTAACTTTCAAGAACTGCTGATTAAATTAATCCACGTCCACGCTGAGCTTATCCATGCGTTAATTAAAATATCTAGAATAAGTATTACCGAACACTTGAATTTTAAGTAAGCGCTGCAATAAATTATGGGAGATTACAGGCGAGACTTGTAATTATTTATAGTTTTTGTTAATTCGCCATTAGCGAAAGCCCTTGATGTTCAAAGCCACCAACAGCTGGTGCCACCAATTCTTACGATTTTATGGCACTCGCGCAACGATGCAAGACTCAATGCTGCTGCTTTTCATACAGCCATTACAATAATTTCTTTTGATGTGCTACAAAAATCAGACCCGTAGATACTTGAGAAACAATTTCGTGAAACACAATATCTTTCCCTAGGATTCTACGGCGATTGACTAGACAGATTTTTGTTTTATACACTTCATAATTATGAACCCCACAACATATCAAATCTCTCCTGGGAACTCCCCACTATGGAAGGTTTTCAAACAAATTAGGTAAATAAAGACAGATACAGACCTCTGGCTGATCTCCTTTCTTCCTCTTAAAACTGGCATCCTTATCGTCGTCATTCTCCATTTCAGTCTGGCTCCGCTTAAGTGCTTTGGCGGTTTCAGTTTTCTTTTTCTTTTTATCACTGGGGGAAGAAGAACAGTTGCTTGAGGCGCTCGGGGATTTACACTTTTTATCAGCTTCGCTTTCAGGAGTGTCCGTTCCACTACCCCTTTTCCGGCCTCCTCCTCGGGCAGGCTGTTCACACAAAATTAGCACAAATTTGGAAGGGCAAGAGGTGATTTTGCTCACAGCTTCCTTGACTCTGGTGCGCGTTCTCATTCTTCCTGCTGCGGCAGCGGCAGCAGCTTCATCTGGCTGGACAGGCCTAAAGAGATATGGCGAGTCTCTTGAATCCCTTCCACCTGGAGGCGCGGCTGGAACGGGTGGCAGCTCTCCGTTCTTCTTGTGATAAGCCCTGCATTCTGAGCAGAGGATCGGGCTCTTTTGTTCTTTGTTCAGAGGCGCCCAGTCACGTGAAGCTGTGGAAAGAATGCGATCTTGTTATAAAGATTTAACGAATGTAAGGTATGCACATCCAGAGGATAACATTAAACTAATCCCAATTATGCTACAGTAAAGATATATGTTGTTGTGAAACCAACCTCACTATGAAAAAGTAAAACTCGCTTCCCCAAAATGCCAATCACATCACTCTATTCCCTAAATTTGTAAATCGCTAGCCTACGCATACAAAACGTTCGGAGCATTTGTGGTACAGAGGAGAAAGAGAATAACAAAAATTAATAACAAAATATTTTTCTTTTTTCACAATTTAAATAAAACAGTAAAAACCAGCGGTGTAGAAATTCAGCCCTGGGGCAAGTTAAAAATAACAAATATCAATGTTAACATGAAAAGTTTCTTAAGTTTATAAGTATGAACATCTTAAATCAATTTGTGCAACAGAAAATTGCCTAATAAACTGATACGGTGTATAGAACAAGAATTTTCATGTCTACAAACAAAACAAAAAACACTCACTTGTTGTGAAGCAGTGACTACATTGGAAGCCAGTAGGTCCCTCAGAATCATCCTCCGAGTTTTCCTCCTCGCTCGCAGAGCTTCCAGCCCCCTCGCTCTGCTCTTTTGAATTTGGTCTTGACGAACCCACACCTTGAATAATAAATTGTTTGTGAGTGCACGATCGTTGTCTGCATTCTGCAAGGCGGATCAAAATACAACACGACTTACTGGAATCCGACTCCTTAGGGAGTCGTGAGTTTCTCGTGTTGCGACTACGTCTGAGGGAGTTGCCCTGTCGTCTCCGTCTATGAGGGCGATTGTTGTTCGCACCTGGAGTTTTCTTCCACAGGTAGTAGTACTCCACCAACTCAGCCTGATTTGTACAAAAAGATTAGGACTCTGCCAATAACACAAATTGAAGCTAAAACTCACAGTGTCTTTGTGTGGAAGCAAGTCTTTGCGAATCCTGAAGAAATTTTTGCCAAACTGGCGCAAGCCTTTCACAAAACGTTTCTAGAACGGCACAATTTCCGTTAAACACACCGTCACAGGATAAGCCTCACAAAACTTACGGTCTCTTCCTCAGACCACTTTTTGTCAATGCCATCAGGCGCAGGGCATTTCGCGAGAGCATCCAGGGCTTTGCCGTGATTGTAACCAGAGTCATGAAGCTGAGGGTAAAGAAAGCATCAGTCTCAGCCGCTCAGCGCACTATCTGGCTCGAGTTTACCACACTGTGAGCGTTGAGGGAAATGTCGTCGCGCGAAGCCAGCAGGTAGCCGTCCTCTGGAGACGCACCGTCACACAAACCTTGAAAGGCAGCAATTGAACGGGCACCACTCAAGAACATGCGCAAATCCGTGTCCACCACAACGTTTGGAACCCATCTCAACTCCTCCCGCACTTTTTCTGGGGTTTCCGATTGCCTTTCCACACCGTTGTCGACCACTAGATCAGGCAACCGAGCCTGAACAAAGAAATAAGAAAATATTAGGGATCATCGGAGAAGTACACAGCATTGCTAACCTTTCGTTTAAGTGGATAGATAATAATAAATAATTCAATCTACAATGAGCAATAATTGAAAAAGGAACTTGCTACATTTAAAATTAAATTTGCTCGGTATTATTTTTCGATTCCTCTCGTTGAAATCTGCCCTTAGGTGTAAGACACATTTTTGAACACTTTTTTGTCGTGGAATTAAATAAGATTGCAAGTAAGGAGACAGTCCTCACCATTTGAAAAGCTACTTTTCTCATAAATTTAGGTAAATTTTAGCTTAGGGGCGTTTCAACATAGGCAACAAGTATTTCCCTGGGTTTTGTAGCATCAAACCTTTATGAAAAGGCCAGCAGAACACAAATTTTGGATTTTACCTGGTGGGACGGTCCCACTCGGATCTCCCCTTGTGTGGACGCCAGCCTGGCAGCTTGTCACCGCCAGTAATAAAACGCGCCGCAGCCGTTTCTAGCACTTTTCAATTAGACCTGCAATTGAAAATTCAATTATTAACAAAGAGTGTGAATTTTCTTGGAGAAACAGTGGAAATCATTCACTGCTCTCCCGGACACAGGATGGTGAGCGATGATAAAGCGCACCATTAGTCGAGAGTCGAGCCGACTGTAATTTCCGGCCAGGGCGAGCACAAGCACAACGCTACGTTTCGACTGATCAAACAGAATCTTTGAAATACACCCCCGTTGAGACAAAAGTCACAAAAATAAAGGGTTAATTTGGATAGCGCGGAAGGAGAGTGGTTTGAGCGGCGGTGGCTTGCCACTGAAGCGTTTCAAGGTCGCGGCGGTTGTCGATCAGACGCGAATCGGCGGGCAATGTTCGGCGCCGAAAGTTGGGACAATATTTACGTTCGCACTTCATTCAACATTTGCCACTGGGAATACTAATGACTGACTGAGACTTCTTAGGGGCTCGGGATTTTTTCATCCGAGACCGACGTGGCCTTGCACAATAACACAGCTCATTAATTAGGTTCCAAGCCTTCGACTCTGGGTCTGGGCGCACGTTAAAATGCACCTGAAGACGCCGCTGGGCGAGAAAAGGGGCCTCGAAGGGTCACGGGGGCGCCGCGCCGTTGACCGCTAATAAAATCACCCGCAAAGCGATGTCCTCGCTTTGGTCCGGAGGAGCTATCTATCAATCTTGTACAAGATAGCATAGAGGGGGTAAACACACCATCAAACAACCCATTACGCTTGCTAAAACGCCGATTTGGCCAGCGTCCCCGCGTTTGGCGGCCCTTTCGGCGTCGCGCCTTATCACTGGATACTTACATATTTTGAAAGATCTCGTCGGGGCCGATCGCGACGGTAAAAAGTGTGAGCAGCGTCCTTTTTTATTCAAACAATATCACAAATCGATTGCCGTCAGCCATTTGAGAGGTGGGGAGATCATGAAAAGAAACGATGAAATAGGTGGGGGGTGAGAAAAAGTGCACTAGAAAAAGCCGCAGGCCCGCAACCCACAAATGTTCACACCTTTTTATCGCCATGATATCGAACATGAACACCGCTGATTACGGCTAGATAGTCGCAATGGGAAAATTGTCGTTAAAATATCAAAAATAACGAATTAAATCTGATAATGAGGTTTTTTAAAGAGAAAAAAGCGCAGAACAAACTAAAAATGTTGTTTCCCACCCGCTGACATTTTTCATGTTGGCAATGCTTGACACATAGGGGGCGTGTCTGGTGTTGAGCGAATGCATCATTCGAAAGCAACCCCTCTAGCTTCATCGGAAAACTTTGCAAATTTAGGCGAAATATTGTCATGAGTGGCAGAGAACACTCCAAAGTTTACTTCTTGCTAAAGCGTTTTAATCGACGCCCTGTGGTTTAACAACTTATCATAGTCCTAGTAAGTCGCAAGGCTGCACAACCAGTCAGAACGGCAATTATGGTTTAAAAAGTCGTCCTTACGTGCAGAAACGTGCTAAAAATTTTGGCTAGTGACTCATTAAAGGATATTTTAATTGTTCGTGTTTAAAAAGCACCAAAATGTCAGTTGAAGATTTCAAAACCCTGTTGTGGGGAGACTCTTTGAAAGAGGATGTCTTCAGAAGATGGTCGCAAGGTGAGAAAACTGGTTAATTAATGCAACCGAGATCATCGATTGCACTTTTGTAATTAGGTTTTCATAGCGATGAATGTCATATGTTCCAGGATTCGTGTTTAGTGAATTGGAGCCAACCGCTCTGGTTCAATGGGAAGGAGGTCCGTGTGCAGTTTTGGCCCCAGTTCAAGCATTTATCCTGAAATCGCTTCTCCAGAAAATCACTTTACGGGAGCAATGGCGAACGGTACAGATTGATCAATTATTGTCTCATGGTCTGATGTCATAAATCCATTTTATCAGGTGGATCCTAGTCAAAGTAACTTGTTGCTAGCAAGTGCCTTGAGTGAAGTTCTGCTCCAGGCCGCGATCGAAGGTCATTCCGTCAAACTTGTGCATCTCGAGGAGGCTTCTCAGGTGTCAAGCACTGTTGGGGAACCACCTGCCGAAGAGGCCCCACAAGAAGATCAAGCAATGCCAGAATCTGAAGTTACACCTGCTAAGCCAGACTGTGAAGTTTGTTCATCTGATTTTCACGAAAGACTCCAGTAGGGATTTGTGAATTCATTTAATTTTGTTTTGTAATCTTTGGAATTCACAGAATCACCAGTTTGAGCAGAGAAAATTTGCTTGCAGAAATTGAAAGTCGTATTGACAAACTCAAGTCCACTTATGGTGTTCTACTTTTTCTATACTCTGTCCTGTGCACCAGGGTAAGCTTACGCCTACAAGCACAATAAATACCAAAAAAATTCTTAAAATTCCAATTTTACCCGCTCAGGAAAAACAAAGGACTAAACCACATTTTTCTAGGGGTCCGAGGTGTTGAAGGAAGAGCTCTCTGACACTTGCGAGCCAATGATTGATGCAAGCCATGGATACGGCAGCCAGAGTTTGATTAATTTGTTGCTGACTGGCAGAGCTGTCGGATATGTCTGGGATAGTGTCCGAAATGTTGGTGGTCTTGATCTGAAAGGCATTGACAAGCAGAGCGAGGTGGGATTCCTTACTTTGCTGGAACACATGCGTCTTGTCGAAGTTGGTTCTTTCTATAAGAGTCCAATAAACCCTGTTTGGGTTTTGGGCAGTGACACCCACCTTACAGGTAGGCCATTTTTACCCTCCTATCAAGGGATAACAGTAATAATTAATTAAATTTCAGTTTTGTTTTCAATGGAGTGCAAGCTGGTCAGCCCAGAAACTGCCAGTGAGGCTGGACGCAGAGTGTTCAAGCATTTTGATCCTGAGGGGAACAACTTCATTCCCACCAAATCCTTGACAGACGTTCTCAATGCTTTAAATTTAGTTTCGGAACCAGAATAGTAAGTGAGAAGTTCCAGGTGAATTTAAACGGTAATTATAGGCGTTAAAATTTTTGAAGTTGCGGAAGTTCTACCTGGAAATAGCCCCCTTCAATTTTTTCATTTGTGTAGCTTTAAAATATCTAGTTTTAAAACGGAAATCTTAATTTGAAGCTACATAATATTCAAAGCTGTTCTGCCGTGCATGAACCTCAAAGATTTGTACAATTGGCGTTATTTTTAGTGGTAATAATGGATTTTTTTTAAATTTGGTTTTCTGACAACCAAGCCTGAGAAAAATTATTTTGATATTTTTAAATGGCATCCATCATTCAATTCAGGTATCTTAAACATAAAAAATGAAACCTAACATAGTGGAAATAAAATTCTTGGTGTCAAATTTTCCCTAAAACATTAAAGGTTACTGAATTGGAACAATTGAGGCGAATCCAACCTTGAGGGACTGACTGATGGTCCTAAATCGTTGAGTTTGATAGCATTTCTCAGGTGTTCAACCCTGTAGAGTTCAAATTAAGTGTTAGAAATCCAATATTAATTCTCCCAGTTAAGTTCCAACCACAAATAAACATTGGATATAATAAATAAAGACCCCTTTTGATATATTGGGAATTTTTCCACCTCCAAGTAGAAATTTCAACGCCGATATTTCCGTCAAAACTGTTTAAGTAGGAAAACTAACGCATTGAAATTATTGCAGTGTTGAAATTATCAGGAAAAAGTTGGATAGTGAAAATTTGGGCATCATCCTGTTGAATGCTTTCATGGATGAGTTTTTCCCGAATGAAAATAGTTCCACGCCAGATACATTTCCCCTCTATCATTACAACGGACTACCTAGATCTTGCCCCAATGGAAAGGTATGGTATTTCATGTACAAACTGAGAATTGTATTTCATTTTTATCGATCAAACCAGGTGGAGTATGTTGAAGGCCAGGCTGTGACTCTAGAGAGTTTGGTTGGACCAAGCATGTCTGACAGTAACACGATGTTAACGTGCCTGCAAACCAAGTGGCCAAGTTTGGAAGTCCAGTGGACAGCATGTGCTACCCCCTCTTTGAATTAATTAATTTAGGTATTTGTGAGGAAAAAGAAAAGACTTGTTGGACAGCCAAAGTGTTGGAATATTTTTTGTCTCTGCTTAGTTATGTGACATTAAAAAGTTTTTGATCAAACTTTCGCTGTATTCAATGCATTTTACAAATTTTAAAATAAAAATCAAAATAACATCATTAACATCACTACTGTATTATTAGTGTTTAAAGCACACAGACTTGAAAGCACTGTTTGCAGAACATTTTCTAGGAACACTCTAAAAGTATACATCATGCACCATTTCAGAAATTCGAGAGATTGGCCAGCACGCCTTTCTGATTGTAAATATTTTGATTCTATTTGTACATATCACTAAACATTATTATTGGCATACTCAGAATGGAATACATTATTCAGGAATGACTGGTTGCGGTAAATATATAAAAGCATCCTTTATCTCTGATCTCTACCTGACGGTTCAAGTAGAATGGACAATTTTTTGGCCGGAAACGCGCTTGTCCTTGAACACTAAAGTAAAGCCCTTTGTAGTATCACCAGAAGCATTATTTCTGTACGCAATAAATACCGTAATAATTCATACAATCATTTGATCCTTGATAATAATAAGTATAAATTGGCTGTAAAGCGCAACATTGCAAAAAATAACATTGTTATGCATGATTAATATAATCTTTGGTAACAGCAGAGGATCAGAGTTTGTGGAATGGCACAAAACCAAAGGTCTCAGCCAAGCCCTGCTCCATTTGTCACAACATTAAGTCTGAGTGGCGTAGCTTAAGGACCTCTTTGATTCTATTGACCAAAGGGAATTTACCCTGACCGCAGCCGCCGGAGAAATCATCGTGACTGATGGACCAAACCATGGAGCCGCCAAAGTTCATCGACTTCACCAAACTGACCTGCAAAAGAAATATCATTGAGTCAAATGGTTATTTTTAATTGGCACAAGGGACTCTGGCTTCAGTACGCTTTAACATGCAATTATTTTTCCTTGAACAAACTCACTTTTGCGATTTTTATATAGACCACCAGTCCACTATTTTCAATCTAGTATTGATTTCGAGTTATGGACTGTGCACGTTTGAGGAAAGAGATCATATTAAGAGCGTAACGCTCAATTACCTTGTGTTCAACACTGGAAAGATTATCATAAGACACCCAGTCGTAGTCGTTGAACGCAAAGGGAACTTTGCTTTCATTGTCCCAGCGAACGCCAGTGTTTGGCTGGCTGATGAAGTCGCAAATTAAAGAATAATTGGCAAAGCCTTTAGCTCCGATTGAGCCGTAGCCGATTGCTGGAGCATTAAGACCATTATTTTCAGGGTTGACCAGCCTGTAACATACACAAATTTTATATTTTTACAATTTACTTCAATGGCAAAAAATACCTGAAGGTGTGAGCGTAGGTTGGGATGCCGATCTGGATCTTTTTCCTCGGCATGCCGAGTTCGTGCCAGTAGTTGGCAGACCAATTCGTGTTCATGGTTGTGAAGAGGCCCTTATCGTAGTGATTGGAGTACAGTGGTGCATTGTGACCGGTCACAGGCAAGTACCAAATGTAAGAGTGAAAATCGTAGGTCATCAAATTGACAAAATCAACATACCTGAAAATTGAATTGAGTGACAAATTTAACAAAATCAAAATTACTGACTTCGCCATGAAAGGTACATCATAAGAGACATCAGCGATGGCCTTCGGGGCTCCAACGGCCACAGAGAGAAGGAGGCGCCTGCGACTGCCCCGGAAGTTGCGGCGGAGGGTGTACAACAGGCTGGATAAAGCTGCCCTTTCAACACCATTTTTGCCTGGAGGTGGCCACTCGGGGAACTCCCAATCAAGGTCCAGCCCATCAATATTCATCTCGTTCAAAAATGCTGCAGCTTGTCTGGCAAACCTGAGGAACATGGTGATATATTTTACCCATAAAAGAATTTGGAATAAAGACCATAACAATTTAAGGAAATCTCTAGATGAATTAAATAAATTTCATTGCATTGGAAACCACCATAAAATTGGTTATTCCTACACCCACCCCCTTTAACAACCCTTAAGCTATATACTTCAATAATTTCAATTTTCTGGCCTAACAGTTTTGGAAAAAAGAACTTAATTTCTTAAGAATCATCAGAAATATCATTTGAACAATACAACATTGTAATTATTTATCTCAGACAACATAAATGACTTGATTGCATCAACTGTTCAACAAACAAAAGATGATAAAATAATTTCAAGATAACTACGTCTTTTGTACCTTTTTCTATTTGTCTCGGAATGCACAAGGTCATAGAAGCCCCCATCTTGGGTCATTTGCCCAACAGAGAGCATGACCTTCAGGGCAGGATTGGTTTGCTTTAAGGCAACCACCTTTTCGTAAATCTTCAGGTCTTCTGGCCGGATTGGTTGGAGGGTGCAGTTGTCAATTTGGGCGAATGCAATTACGAGATGTGTGCACAAAAAGGGGTCAATGGCCTCTGGCTGCAGAGGCTGGTACGAGTCTTCGGTCTGGATGGCATAGTAGCACACAAGGTGATGATTGTCCACGAAGGGGAAGGAGCTGCTTCGATTGCTCTTCAGGAAGTTTTTAGACGGATGATGCACTGGTGCTTTTGGCTCGGACGACATTACCAGAAGCTCAGTCAGCCCTTTTCCAGGGTGTGCTGAGGCCATTCCGTAGTACTCAGCTCGTTTGTTCGTAAACGTAGCATTTTCTGTGGGACAGTAAGAAAATAATTTAAATTTTTTGTTTGATTTCGATTCCTCTCGAGTGCGAATTTTGAGGAAAAATTGTGATTTTACAATAAGGAGACAGTGTTCGCCAATGATTTGCATGACGATTTTGTAATAAATTTTCTAAGGACTTTAAAAATGGTGAGATTTTTCATTTTAAAAAGTATCATACACTAAATAATATCCACTTTAGAAAGTATTTATATAAACGAATTAAGCCTTACCTGACAGCTCATACCAGGACTTGAATTGTAAATTCTTGAGCAGCTGGAGGGTAACTATGAGAGATCCTGTGAGGAGTCCTAAGGCTAGACATGCCACCGTAATAACAGGCCATTTGGCATTTGACAGGGTTCTGTAATGTAGTAAAACACCAAACGTTAAAAACATTCCGGACAGCATACATTAATTTGAAGGATTGTTCAAAGCTACACACGTAAATGCAGGTCACAAAAAAATTTGTGATTTTTCATGTTTTTTCACCTTCTGCTTTCCACCAGCAGCTGATACTTGGCCTGAGTCATTGGACGAATGTTGGTCATTTTGACGATTGTAAATCACATTTTGTTTGGAGAGTCACATAGTTAACGCCTCATTACAGACACAAATCCATTACGCATTTACAAGAAAATCGTCTTCAAGATTAAACGCACCAACCGCAGCAGACAGCAGATGAACGAAGCCAAGGTCGATGATCGATGACAGCGAGCGAGCGTAAGCCAGAGGAGAGCGTAAAAGTGACGTCACCGTATGCTGCAGTGGCGTAGTGCCTGGACCAATCCTGGATGAGATGTAGGCATCCTGCTTAACATCTGTCTGAGCATCTATACTCCTTTTGCTTTCTCGCACACGCAAGAAAAACAACACCGCCCGGAAATAAAAAAATTCTCGAAAAATTAAAATGGTTCATTCATCAATGATTTTTCGTTTTATTCCGATTCCTCACGAATTTTTTTAGGAAAATTCTCCTAAAATTAAAATGTATAACATAACCAAAAATCGTGATTTTACAATAAAGAGACAAAGCTCTCCGCTAGATTCACATGCAGACTTTACAGAGCCGATTTTCTTTTAAATGTGATCAAAACAATTTAGGATACTCTGCCTTAATTTTATTTTTTATGTACTATTTTAGAAAAAAAATAATAACAATTTTGCAGTGCAGGTTCACTTTAATAATTATGCCTTATTCAGTGAATTTCTATGTATTTTCTAGGACATAATAAAGCAGCCAGACAGTTCATAGTCCATCCGCTTTATCCTTAGGTTGGAGAAGTGGTAATGTAGTTTCAGCGGTGACGCTCTGGCGGCGCCGTCCGTCGGGCCCCTTCCCCCTACTCCTATATTATAGCAGGAGGCGTACGCTGAATCAGTATTCTTTCTTTCGATCACTTCTGCTTCCACACAGCTCCACTCACTTTGATCACCTGAGCCGGCAGCATCAGCAAACCTCCAACATGGGCATGGCAAAAGGTACGTCCATTGCGAATTTTTACTGATTTTTCTCTGGCACGTCAAAAGTGCCAGCGTGTGTGTCGTGACCACGAAAATGGTATAACAGCTTGACAACCTTGGCGGTCCTCACTGAAGGAACGCGAAAGCTGTATTTTTAGAATTAGTTCAGCTCATCCTCTTCGTCAATTTAAAAGGGCGTCGTCTCTCAGTTAGCCTAACAATAAAGATTCGCTCATCGGCAAAACCGATGATTTTTTATTTTATTCTGATTCGCGTTATATTAAACCTGAATGTGATTATTGAGAGTGATTGCGAACACAAAAAAGGGATAATATTTTTGCAGCGCCAATAGTTTTATTCCAAATTAAATTAAAAACAGTACATAGTTAAATGGAAAATATTATCGTCATGTTCTTTTTTAATTAGTTTGTTTGTAAAATTAAATTATTATTCTTCCTTCTTATTCCAACGAAAATATTATTATTAAATTATTTATGTCCAGATTTCATGGGGGAAAAAACGCGAATTTTAATGCCTGACTATTCCCTCTTGTTCACTAGCAACCCTTAATATTTGCAAAAGTAGTTTTGTGAACATTTAATTAATTTAATTCATATTTTAAATTTCCACTTTTCATTTCAGTCAAAGAATTAGTAAAAGTCGTGTTGGCAATCACAGGATTAGCGAATATAACTTTTTTTAAATTAAATCGTGACAAAAGCGTCTCTCAGTTTATAAATTTGGGGGAATTTCAGAATGATTAATTTAAAATGTTGAATTAATTTTATTTTTCAAAAATCTATATTTTTGAAATTTTATAAATAATAGAACGTTTAAAGCACCTCAATTCCAAATTTCATAAGGTTTAAATGTCAGCAATAATATATAATCAAAATTCATTTGGTTCTGAAACGACAATTTGAATTCAGCATTTTTGTGAAATGATGATGGCGTTGTTCACCGACACCGGATTCTCTGAAATTTGAACAAACACTGTCCTTGAAAAGGCAGCGGCGCGGCGCCATCAAATTCCATTTACATGATGAAGCGCCCAGCAAGTAAATTGAAACGTGTAATGAAGGTACGTGCCTCATTCCGTCATTATATGGCTCGTCGCCCGCTGCAGGTGTTTTAAGGCGCATTTGGTTTGCGAACCTGCATGCCGAAAATGCTGCAGACGGAGCTGATGACCTTCTTAGGTCATCGGCGCGCCGCCTCCACCTCCACAGAGCTGAGACACTCGCAGTCATGCGGCTCGCATACAAATTCTCTCACGGGCGCGTTGCAGATATTTTGTTGTTGAAATTTTGCCTTCATTTTACGCTCCGCTTGTGGAATTTTCTATTTTATTTTAAATGGTGTGGATTTTATTATTTGTGAAAATTTATAGCAATAACAAAACTAAATAAATTCATTTATAGGTGACGTGCATGCAATAATAACATATTTTTGAGGAGAGAACTGACTATTTTATAAAAATTTCCCTAACAAAATATAATTTTAAATCCAATTCCACTTGAGATAATTACGTATTTTTGAGGCGTTTTAAATTTTTCTGAAAGTTCTAGGTGAGAGGTGTTAGGAATTGAGGCCAGAGGTCGAAAAAAGAGGGTGCTTGCCCAGTTTTTGAACACTTCAAAAAACCCCGGGCTATTATAAGAGTTAAACTTTTGTTCTTGTTGAGTTATCAACTTGACATTTTCTCCATTCATCTTAACCTTTGATTCTGAACAACGTTTAAACTTATTAAATTGTTTTAGGTCATAGGTTAAGGTCACCTTTTTCGATCTTTTAATGAAATTCCGATTCTCCAGGCTGAATAGCCCCCTCCAATATTTTCTAGTTGCAGAACCAAAATGAAGCCTGTGAAATTCTATACAAAACACACGGTGTGTCATTGGTGCACTCGTGGTAGTTCCGCTGAACTTCCGGTTGGAAGCCGTTTTATGGTGCATGAAAATTTTCCTGAAAATACGCCTAGTGTCGTTGAATTTGATTTCTATGTGTTGGACTTACTGTGGCACACTGACAGAACCTATTAGTGTCAGGTAGAACCTTCAGGGACTTACTCTGAGGCTCCAAACATCGACCTTTGCCATAATAAAACAAGCTAGGTGTCGTTTTAAAGGTTTTATAAAATTTTTCGTTCGAATTTGATGCCAAAATATTTTAGAATTATTATTAAACTATTAAATATTTATTTTAAAGCAAATAATATTATTTCCACTATATATGAGTGGCTCAATAATATTTAAGGGGACTGTTATAATGTGATTGAAGCAATTCTAATGCAAAAGTTATTGTTTTAATTGTAGAGGATTGTTTGTCTCTATTAATAAAATTAAAACGTTTCTAAATGCTTAAAAAATGAAATTTGACAAAAATTTGTAGATGTTTTGAAAATTTTCCCTCAATTCGCTACCAAAATTCACGTACGCGCTGGATATTCTCTCTGAAAGTGACCTTTGGAGGGGTCGTAATTTACTCCACTTTTGTTTGTTTGTGTAATTGTTTGTTTATTCTCAAACTAGGTCAAAAGACATTCATGTTATTATAAAAGTCGTCAAATATTTAATCAAACATGTGAGAAAAGTCGTTTGTGAATGGGCGTAGTCATAGTCTTTAAAATTGGGGGTTGTCAAATCACGCGGGAAATTCATACATTTTCCCTATTTTTCCCGAGATTTTCGGCGAAACCATGACGAAATAAACGACCAATCCGTAGCAAATAAACAGGAAATTTGTATCTCTTAAAAATTCCATTTAGGTGTATTTTGTTCTTTTTTACATTTTTAAAACAAATAATATTTTGTTATAGTTTTACTTTAAAAAATAAAAGCTGTTTCGTGTCAACTTTAACCACGTTCTAAGTTAAGAAACTCGGTCAATTTGCGTGTTTAGCCTAGCATTGCGAACTCCTCTCCACGGTTGATAGGTTGCCCTAATAACACATTCTCGCGTATATTACTCATTCGCATGAATCACTTGTCTCGGCGGCTCTCAAACTTTACTGCCTACGCGATCAAATCAGGGAAAATAAATCTGTGCCGAAGAACCTGTGTTACAACACCCATGACTTGTGCACAACTGCAGAATATTCGATTTCAGTTCGAGTCGTAAAAAGAGAGTTCAGAAAGAACACACACGATATGAGAATGCATGCAGACAACAGCCGGCACGAGGGAACAAGAAAGAATTGATATTAATTTGAATGGGAGATATGCATGGGTTGGCACTTTTCACGTTGGGCGAGACTCTTACGGGGGCGCTCGCCGTATTTGGATGGGAACAGGGTCTGAATCACGACGATGCCGCCGGCGAAAACTCGGCCCTTTGTTCGAGAATACGGGTAAAACCTGTGCTTCGCTGTTGGCTCTGGATTTTTTTACAGAATTATTGACATAAAATTATGCAGGTATATTATAATACTTTTGAACCTGCATAATGAGCTTATTTAGATTTCATTCTAGAAAAGAGAAACTGTTAATTTGGAGTTCCGAAAACACAAAAACAAATTTTGTGAGACACGACGTCATCATTGTTTTGTAATTAACTCAACAATACTAATTTGAAAGGGGAGATTACATATTACTTAACTTAAATGTCTTACTCATTTTAAAAGTGACAACATATATTTGGACTTTGCGTTGCGTGTGTATATGTTTGAAATTTTTTGTTATGCCACCGGAGTATATTTACCTCATCGAAACATCTAGAAAAATACAATTTCTTAAAATATTAGAAGCTCCAAAGAAACCGTTTACTTTGTCTTTGCGTTTTAAATCTGAACGACAGTTTTTTCTGAGCTTCCATTTGTTATTAGCATAAATCGTGTCGTCTAAAAGTGTCTAAAGCAGCAAAAAGAGTGATTAATCGAAATTTTTCACATTTGTCAGAGAAAGTTTCCCGATTTTTAAATTCTAGTTGGTTATTTCCAGCTTAAATACTCTCTTTGGTCAATAAGTTCTAACGTCAGGAAAATATTTTCAAGCAAACGAATAACAGTCGGTTTCAGGGGCAAATCGTTTAGGATTAATTAATTTAGTACTTAAATTTTATTCTTTGGGAGAAACATAAAATACAACTGTGTCATATTTATTATTTAAATCACTGGATCTCTTCTTGAACAGTTAAAACGTGAAATTTTAATTGCAATCGGTATATTAACTCATTTTCAAAATATTTTCCATGGTAGGAAATTTATTCCTATTTTTGAACATTTTTATTAAAAACGAATTAAAAGCGTATTTTATTTTAAAACTGTTTTTCCGTAACAATTAGACCGTTTAAGGCGGTTTTTGGGCCGATTTAAACGGTTTTTGAGACATCTTTCCAAAACATCCAAAAGTTAATGTTTTTGCTGTTAAAATTTAAAGTCTTAGATTTTTGTAGAGAAACAAAAGAAGCACCTTTAAAATGATTGAAAAATGCCGTTTGAAATCCTTTAACTGCGAGTGAACATTATGCTACAAAAATCGTGTGCATCGACTATTTTGCAAAAAAAGAACCGTTTTGAATTCACAGTCCTAAAAATATTATGTAAAGTCACCGATTTGATAGCAATACAGTTTTGGGTTGAAGGGCAGAATTTCGTGACCATGTGTACAAAATTCAATAAGCGTTACCAAGGGGGGCAAACATTTTCCTGTGGCACGCACCGCTTAAAAAAAACTTTTCGTTTTGTATGAATAAAAAGCAGAAAGACCGTGCCGTCGAGAGAGCCGAGAGATGCTTGTCAGCGTATAATTTTGAGCTTAAAGCAAAGAGGGCTGATTCGATACGCGCTCGCTATTTTCTCTGTGACGCATTTTACAACAAAAGGCGGGCTAATCGTCGTCGTGTGACTTCCGCCCTCGCGGGGTGGGTCCGCAAATTTGCTGCTCTCCAGAGCATCAATTTCAATCAACTGTCACTCAGGTTGCGTTTGCTCGCGGCACACACCTCTGCGTTGTGTTCGGCCGTTCCCCCTCAACGCCGACCATCGAGTGCATGTCGATTTATTGCATTTATTGTGTGCTCCCATTCACCACTTTTCGGTAAATGGGTTACGTGCTTCATGCAAATGCCTCATTTCCCTTGCTTCACACTTTGTATACAGAAATACATGCAAGCGCAGGTGCAAAAAGTTTGTTTGCATGCTTCCACGCGGCATGGCAGCTTTATATATGGCGAATTATTACACTGCGCACGACAATTATTGTCGTTTCTTCTCTTTTGCTAGAATAATATAAAAAGATATGCGGATATTTCAAACTGATTGCTAGGGATTCGTGGAAAAACCGGTGTTTTTTGTTTTATGCTCAATTTCCAAAGGGAAAATTTTTTTCTAAACGTTTAAATTTGTATTAATTTTTCCCACTGCAATCAGTGAAATATCCACGTGATACTTTTTGCCTTTAAATCAATAAATGATCGATTTACACAAATCAACTATGGGAAAAATATTGATTTTATTTAAAACTGCGATTTTTTAAATCGATAAAAACATCCACCAGATTCCTTTTTATCGCAGCAGCCACTAGAAGAAGACGTAACTTAAGGGAATTTTGAAATGGGGGCTTGATTTCCCAAATTTTTATCCAGAGAGGCATGGCATGTGCCACAAAGCGCGGGAATATCATAATATTTGACGTTTTTAAGACTCGTGCAAATGGGGGAATTTTTATTCCTTAGAAAATTAAAAAGAAGGCGTGGCACACGGTGGAATACGTGGAAAAATCGTACAAATTTGCCCCTTTATTGTCCTGACACTCTAGGGAATTTTGAAATATGGGTGTGGCTCACCAGAAAATTTAAACAGAAAAATGTATCGCGTGGTGGGAAAGGGGGAGAATAGTAAAATGTAACGTGTTTTGGTTCGAGGTTGGACTTGTCAGTCAGTCATCGAGATTTTCAGCCAATTTTTTATTTAAATTAACGATTAGCTTTTATCAGAAGAAGCTTAAAATTCATGGTTCGCGTTCACTGTTCACCTGATGGTCCAAACATCGTTGCGAACAGAATAAATTAGTGATAATCGTTTTTGCACATCTTTCATACTAAAAGCCTAATAATAATAATTGTCGTTTCTTCTCTGTGGCATGAACACAAAAGGCATTTCCAACTGATTACATCTCTTTATAACTTTTCAAAACTTCTGCCAAGAAGCAGTGTTGAATTTGCAGCATATTTCATGCTTTATTGTTATGCTGGAAAATTTACGACGACTTAAAACCCGAAATCGCGGCAGTAAACTCAATATCAAATTTGCCCCCAGCGTGTACTGCGGCACAGAATAAATTCAAGCCACCTGGTCATAGGAATAAACGAATTGCTGCTGTTATAAAGAGCCCACCCTGCATTGTTATCTCGTCCAAAGAGTATACGTACACAAGTGATAAATGAATTTCTCACGGAATATCTGTTCCTTAAAAAAATGCTTGCCGAAAATGTAAATTCGCCTTTTGTGCGGCGCGTATAGAAATACAAGCGCATATTTTATTATTTACCAGAGCTCTGTTTTTTTTTCGTGCTGCAGCCAATCGACCAAAGCACAAACACACAAGCTCGCGTTTGGTTTGAATTTCCTGAAAGTTACCCATTTGCACGTAAGGCGATAAATTTTCGCTCTGAACCGGATTGGTGAGGTCATCCCTTCCATGACATCACAAGCACCACGCACTTGAGTCGCGTAATCGTTATTATTTATAACCCATGATGCCAATGTATTTATGTATTAGCTCTTCCAATTGTATTTTTATTTACTGAGTTTGTAAATTTAGCCTTGGAGAGGAGTAATTTTTATATTATGCTAGACCATAGATGAGATGGTATCTATTTTTCCAATAGTTCGACCTTCTGACGCTAATGATGTTTTGTTTTCACTGACCTACCTGAGTTATGTTGATTATATCTTCCTTTATAGATATTGTTTTCATTAATTCAATACCAGCATAGTGAAATGAGTGAGCATACAGACTCGTATTTTTTTCAAGTCTCGCAGTGGAATTTTTTACCATTAGCAACCAGTTTTTTTATCAAAATTAATTTCATTATTTGATAATTTGTTTTGCTGGAATATATACATGAATTCAAAGGTCAAGGGGAATCTAACTGTGTTCTATTTATGCAATTCTGTTGGTTGGAACCCGAGATTTAGAGTTAACAAATTTTCAAAACAAGAAAAGTCTTAAATTTCGTGTTTTTTATGTTTTGAAGCGGTATTTTTCAAAAATGAAAAATAACGCATATTTTATTATTTACCAGAGCTCTGTTTTTTTTCGTGCTGCAGCCAATCGACCAAAGCACAAACACACAAGCTCGCGTTTGGTTTGAATTTCCTGAAAGTTACCCATTTGCACGTAAAAATGAAAAATAACACCACCCTGAAATTTTCACACGAGTCACGAGAACACATTTAAGCACATATATTCAAAATTCCAAAATCCTGAGCTCATTTCCAAAATTTTATTGAACAACTAAAATTAACCTTTAACCTAAAGGACATCGAATTTAATATATATGCTAATGTTTCCTCTGACCTGTGAAATTTAATCAAAAATCATCTGAGTAGTAAATCTGGCATTTCAAATTACAAGCTATGTTTGGTCATACTTCATACTGGATCAATTTAATTTCGATTTGGACAATATTTTTAAGTAAAGAAAACAAAATATGTTAATTTTGTCGAATCTACAAACTGAAGGAATTTAAATTTAAATATGGTAATAAGCGCACATTTTTATCGAACATTAAACACCGTGATTTACAGCTTTCAGCCGCAATTTGCACGTAGGCCGATATTGTCCTTTTATTACCCCTGACGAGGAAAAGAGATTCGTGAATAATTTATGAGCATTTCGAAATTGTTGCTGTCCGCTTTTTAACCTTTTATTATTTCACTTTCCGCGCAGACTGCTTTTTGTGTCACGTGGTTAGTAAAACATTGCGTCGTGTACTTTTCTCCTTGGGGTGAATCGTCGATATTTTTGGGGTGGTCCAGCAACGCCAGTGCAGAGGGGACGAGCGTGGCTAGACTCGTAGACTATTCGCCGCACCGCAGTCGATAAGCACGCTGCGACCACTTTGTGAAACGAATTAATCGTGGCATGTCATAGAGCGTATTCCGTATTCGGTTTCGCTTTCGAAGAGATATTAAATGATATATTATATGCATGTACAGTAATGGCGCCTCTAATCTTGCATAATTCCATTACCGCGTGAGTGAGAATATTTGTCATTGAAGAAGAAACTCATGATCGTCACATGATACAAAATGCTCACGTGATGCCTCGTGAAGTGCCAAACATGAGCAGTGGCGCGGCTTTAAAAATCACAAAGGAATTTATATGCTAATCGGGAATAATCTGCATTTTCCTCTACCCGACGCATAAAATTACCTTATATTTTCCTCGTCCTTCCGCCGCTTTATTATAATTATTCCTCATCGCTGTGTATGAGTGGAAGAAATATTGCTGCGTGCCCTCCCTTTGCGTGAATTGAATCGAGAAGGAAATAGGAAGCGTTTAACATTCCCCTCGAGGAAATAATAGAACCTAGAGACGCATATAAATGTCAAAGTTAGACGTTGAAAATGAAGAGCATATAGCTTTTGATCATAAAATTTAGGAGTTATTCGTTAAAATACAAAGGAATTTATGGTTCACGCCTACGTAATTTAACAGTCAAATTATTAAACATTTTCAAACTGCCATATACGGGGTCGGATTTAAATAAACATTACATTTTGGAATCTGCCCAAATTTTCCTACAGAAAAGCGTTCTGCTGGGAAAATTACGTGCATAAATCTAACACCTTGTAGTATAGCTTTATTTTGGCTATTTCGGTATTTTTTGCTGGCATATATATACGAGTCAATTTATAAAAAATAATTTTTTTCTGCAGGTGACTATTTTCTTCTCTCTTCATTTCTTGTGCAAGCGGAAGCCAAGGGTCAAAGCTTTTAATATTGTTATTGTTTGACTGTTAGATGCGTTGCCTCACTCAAATGGAAAGAAAACACTTTTTATTGCGTAATTTGGGCTCAAAAGTAGTTAGCAGGATCCTTCGGATGGGAAATGTAAACAGAAAGGTGTGAGTTTCACTTCTGCCTATGCAAATTTGATTCGAGGCGTTAATTTCGTCTGGAAACACAGGTGTTGTTAAGGTATTTTTAATATTAGAGGTCGTGAAATTTTTTAATCAGCTTTCGACGTCTGGCTGCCCATAAGTTCAGATTTATCACGTTCGATTGTAGTGTGTGGGCGTTCGTGTTTCGTCCTATTATCACCCGCGCGCCAATGAATAATGAATTAGAAAATATTATAGAGCCTTGTTGCATGCTCAGTTAGTTAGGGAGGGCGGCGAGAAATTATCTCACGGAAAATCGCCACGCCACAAGTTTCGGTCTATTCCAACGCATTTAATTGCCCCCGCGCGCGCGTGCTGATTATATTTTTTGGAAAATTCAAATGAACGGGCGGCCCACTTTGCTGCCTACCCTCCGATGACTTTCACTTAACATTTATTTGACCCTTATGGACTTGCGACACAAGCGGATATAATTGGTTTATTGCACTGGCCACTAATGACTGTTTTACTGAAAAATAATTGTTTCATTAGTAGCCTAATCCACCCATTTAACAACACTTTGAAGTAATAATAATTAGAGAAAATGGAAGTCAAGCAGTGTGTAGTATACCTTTGGTAAATTTTAAAATAATTTTTATATCTTTGACTTTAATACAGTAACAAAATTGGGGAAAATGCTTTTAAATTTGCACAAGTTTGCCGTTTAAATTTCTCAGAAAATCAGCTCAGAACTTTGCATGCGAGAAAACTGTCTCCTTATTGTAAAATGGCGATTTAAAAATTTAGGATATTTTTTCTCAAATTTTGCACACCGTTGGATAGATCATGAACTAACAATTGAAATTAATATCTGTATCAAGCAGTGACCTTGCCTCGATATCAACTTACTAATGTTCACTTTTCGTGATGATGTCAGTACTCGTATAATGTTATGTGCGCAATTTTTCTCCGTCGAAGCTGTTCAGCTGTCCGCACAGTGTTTCAATTAGACGCTCTCACGTTTCATTATACGAGCTTGTAAATTGCATTTTTCACATATTAATGGCTGCCTCTTTGGGCACTCCTGTCATCTGATAAAATGCAAATGCCCTACTTAATTGCCCAAAACACAAATGTGGCAAAACACGCGAGCCTCGTTTCTTCTGGCCGTCATAGTTTTATGTTCCATAAAGAGCTACGGTATTTCCACGCATATGTATTTAAAATGCCTCTCCGAGTTTGGCAAAGGCCTTTTAAGTTAAAGGTCAACTGGTGAGAAGCTATCAGCGTGAAATACCACGCCGACTAAATGTGTGCGATGAAGTAATTTCTAAAAATAGATTTGGTTATATATCAAAATATTCAGAAGCACGCAAACCGTTTTGTTTCGCACACTTTACGGTTTCTCTGCATTTCCTTGTGTCCCAGCAATGGCGAGAGCATTTTTGGACTCTAATTCAATCCCTTGGCCTTGGCCAATTTGAAAATTAATAGATTTTTAGCTTACGCGCTCTAAATTAGTAACGTCATTTGCCGCCAACAAGCGGAAATGCAGTTATTTCCCTTTGGTCACTTTAAAAGTTTTGGAACCCGTTGACAGCTTCAGTCACCTATAGAGGAGATCATGACGAGTCGAACGGTGTCTATTTTTTTCAATTTGACGCGTAGAAGATGAGATTCGGTGAAATAGTATTTTCTTGTGGACGTTGTCGAAACACAAACTATGTGTTAACAAAGACGTCTCAGGCGCTAAGAAACAAATTTACAAAAAATTGCATACCGCTCGACTCCACCTCACGTCCCATAATAGCCTGATAAATACGCTATTTATTGAGGTTGAAACAAATAAATTGTTACATATTCATGAGTCTAACTTTTGAACTATTCCCGCACGATTGCGAGATAGCGTAAGAGAGAGCATGCGTGAAGAGTGAATCAAGTTAGTAAGGGGCAAAATGAAAGTGAAAGTGTCGTTGTTTGATTGCTTTTCCTGGACTTACAAATAAGTGTTACAGTTACAATTATTATAATCTACAATTACGACTACACGTTTGCTGAATAGTAACGATTTATTATGAATTTTTACAAAATTCACGTTTGTTTAGGGTGAGATGTTCGGCCACGGTCACTGCGGCCACGTTATTGGCCGCGTCGAGCCAGGGTGTCGCCCCGAGTACGTTAGCGAGCACTACGCCACGGGTCGCAAACGCTACTCCAACATTGACTTGTCGGCCCGGGCGCCTGGTCATGGCAGGCCAAAGAGTGTCACGAAAGGTGAAAAAATGGGGTTGAAGGGATGTCTAAGACTGTCTAAGGGAATTTTGCTGTTTTTGACACAAACAGAAAAAAACGAATTTGAACGGCGTGTCCGATAATAATTCTCTACGATTAACCTGAAAAAGTAAAGGATGCTCGAAATTTCCGGGTTTTGATTTTTGGAAACCTGTAAAACTCGCAAAAATATGGAATTCGGTAGTTTCCGGTCACACCCGAAGCCAGAAGCTTATTGCTTTTAGAAATTCTGGCTCACGATTATCCAAAACTTGATTCGAACGGGATAAATCATGAAAATTATTTTGAAAATAAAATTTTCGCCCCACTTTCAAGCTCACAATCAGATTTAAGAATGACTTTATAAATTACAACTGTTGAAAAGATTTTTGGAGGAATTAAAAAACAATTAATTATTACGAACGATTTTAACTAAAATAATAAATTTGAATAACATTACAAATATATTATAATTATTATGAATGAGGTTTTTACTTCCTTTTGTACCCTCCTGATGAAAATACAGCAGGGTCTTTCTTATTTTCCTTTTTTTTAATTAATAACCAACGGACAGACCAGTCACTACTGGAAGCAGATTGCAATAAAATGAAAATTAACCAAACCACTTCAATAATTTTTGCAGAACTGCACACCGAAGACAGCATGGACTACGATTTCCAAGAGGTATCTACCACCAACTCGTCGTGCGTCTTGCGATTCAAGGTGAAGGTTGCCCACGACGCGCACGTTTGCCTCAGTTCTTCAGAGGATCAGGAAGCCACTCCCATCTACGAAATCTTCATCGGCGGCTGGGATAACAGCAAATGCGCCATCAGGCGCGACCGCACCAAGCCAGACAGGGTATCGATCTCTTTTTAAATCCTCTTTTTACAGTCCGCTACATCTGTTTGCTAAAATTAGGCCGAAGCCGAGACTCCCGACGTGCTTTCCGCTGACGAGTTCCGCGGATTCTGGGTTTCGTGGAATTCCGACTGCAAAATCGAGGTCGGGCGTGAGGGCGAGGAAGAGCCCTTCCTGTCCTTCACCGACCCTGAGCCCTTCGAGATCACTCACTATGGCCTCCGCACCGCCTGGGGAGCCAGCGGCGAGTGGGAAATCGAACAAGGTGAGTCACTACGCCGTCGATTGAAAATGCTTTGAATTGGTCATAAAAAATCTTTGCAATTTTGCACGGTTAGCAAAGTTTGAAACTCAGGACGGTGCGCCGTACAGATTAACTGCGGCTCCGCGGATCCAGGACGGCGGTTCTTTGCAGCTCAGCGTGCGTGCCGCTCACGACGCTCATGTCTGCCTGAGGGTATGTCCAACTCAGGACGTACCTCAGTATGAGGTCTTCATTGGAGGCTGGAACAACAGCAAATGCGCCCTTAGGAAAAACCAAACCAAGCCTGATTTGGTGGTGGTTGACACGCCCGACATTTTAGATTCGGTACAGCTTAATTATCCCAAATTGCACTCATTCACCTAGGTTTTTCATAATAGAAGCAATGCACTAAAACCGCATTTTTTTCTGAAAAAGTAAATCATAAATATGTGAAATATTCATATGATTTAAAAGGAGTTGATTTTCATTATTGTTGGTTCTTTTGCTTCTCATTTAAATTTTAGGAAGACGTACAAGCAATAATATTTATAACTATTGCACATATTTTTAGAAAGAATTGCGTTGAATTAAGTTGGCTTATGTTGAATGAAAGTCCTTATTATCTAATAAGTGCGAGTTAAACTAAATATTTTTCTAGTGTGTAAATATTTTTGAAATTTTTTCTCTCAATAATATAAGGCAATAAAACATGATCTTTTCTTTTTGAAATTCAGAAAAAATGTGAATAATAGCTTCTATTTTGAAAAGCCCTTTCATCTAAATAATACTTATCTTATTTCATTGCTTTGACTTGCACATTCGCTCATCTCGCACCTTGCCCCTCCACAGGGAGCTTACCGCAGATTCCAGCTTTCGTGGCAAAATGGTCTCGTGACCCTTCTGGATGAAAACGACGCAGTAATATTCGTGCACCAGGACCCTGAACCCTTTACCATTTCGCACTTTGCCGTAAGAACGTGCTGGGGCGCCCGAGGCGATTGGCAGATCAGCGTTCCCTCTCGTCAAACGCACTTGAAAGGTCCGCAATAGTTATTCATTATATTTGTGGAAAGTCCGTCTGTTCGTCGTTGTGGTGTAGAAATAGCTTTTAACTACTGTTAATTTTCTTAATACCTTTTTATCGTTGGTTGGAATCTTGAAAAGGCTACTTGGCATAATCTACTAAGTTCATCTGGCCACCGTGTAAGCTGCTGATCTCGCCGTCCGATATAACTGTTTTACTTCTCTTTCACCCTTGCATGCTAACGTTTATTTTTCGTAAAAATTCATTTTATTTGTGCGAGAGTGAAAGTTGTGTGTTTCTCTAACAACTCATGGAAATAGTGGCTGGGCCAGAAGGCGAGGAGGCTGACGGCGAGGAGAAAGAGACCGCCGAAGAGAAGGAAGAGAGCGAAGGTACAGATGCATCCACTGACAAAATAAAACTTGCATTTGTCTATGAGGCATGAGAGTGAGAAATGGGTCTGACGCTGTTGCTGCTGCTGGTTTTGGTCTTTCTCTATTCCTACTAATTATATCCTATACTGGCTTCGTTTCCAATCATTGCGTGCTGCTGCTGCAACCCCAAATATCGCACACCCTAGATCGCCATGTTGATTGTAATCCATCTGCAAAATTAGATTAATTAACTTCAATGCGCGCGTGGCCTTGCCTTTTGCACCGCCTTTTCTTTTGTTGTCACTCTGTTGATTTGGTGCATTGATAAAAGTCCGCCGCATTAATTTAGAAAGTGTATAATAGTGACGAGAAGGAGAATGATGGAGCAAAACGCGAGCTTCCTGAATATTCAAATTAGATATATACGTACTTTTTAGGGTAATTACCATGCATTGTAACTCTAGACTCACGAAAGCAATGTCGTGTAGATTACACTCGCTCGCGCTTGCTGGACTGGACATGCCAAAAAATTTTACTTTTATGGCCGTCCCGACAGTAGCACAGTAATTTTTTTAGTATACAGTTGCATTTTCTCGTGTCAAACAGAATGTTTAATTCACGTGCTATCGACTGATATCATAAAAATTTCTGGAATTTCGTTTAATAACTAATAAAGCCGATTTAAAAATGCTGTAAATCCCACGATTAAATGCCCCTTTAAAGCAAGCCCCTGGAAATTAAACAATAAAAATGTTTTTAAAAAAATATATAAACACTCAACTTTGCACGCACCGATATTTGCTCTTGTGTCAAGGAGGGCGCGCCTATTAATCCGACAAGATTGATTTTTCTCCACATACAGTTTGAAATTAGATGACAGAAAACTTCGTTGACAATAATTGCCTATTTTATAGGAGCGCAAAGTTTGCGATTTTTAAAAAGGTGATTCTTGAGCAAATTGTAGATTAAATATGTTATTTATTTACTTTTGTTAAGATGGAGATAGATTGAAAAACTTAACCCCTTCATACTCAATAACTTGCTAACGTTGACCAATTTCAGGTCAAAGAAAGACTCTAAAATCGGGTCCGTTTTTCAAAATATCGAAGGGAAATAATGTTTAGATATGAGATTGCCGAAATTTGCAAAATTTAAATCATGCTATGAGCAATAGTGTCCCCTTGCAATTGAGAAAATTTCACCCTCATTTGGTAAAAAGCCATTACGGCAGTTTAAATTCGTAAAAACCATAAATTCCTTAGGCAAAAATGTCATCTTTATATCAGACACAATCAAGTGGTAGCAAAAAACACGATAATTTTCGGATTAAAAGGTGCGCTCGCTTCGTGAGGGTTGTTTAAACATCAACAAACCAAAAACCAATGTAAGTAATAATCAGCAAAAATATCCCTCAGGTCTAGAACCAGTGGAAACCCCTGGGGAGGCGTGCTGGGTGCCCACCAAAGCCGGCGATGACCTGCCCGAAGGCGCCGTCGTCGGTGGAGCCGACCTCGAATGCGAACTGTACATCGCCAGGGCCAAGCACGAGGGCGCCCTGCTGCCTGGAAAATACGTGCCTGCCCACGGCACAACCTACGTGGCCTGGGGCGGCGAGGAGCACGGAAAGGAGGAGTTTGAGATCCTGTGCGGCTGCAAACCTGTCTGGGTGCAGGTCAACGAGGGCGACGAAATCCCTGAGAACGCATTGCCTGGCGGGCGCGCTGAGGACGGCGAGACCCTCTTCGTAGGCAGAGTGCAGCATGAGGGCACCACCACCCTTGGAAAAGTATGTTTGGCGAATGTTTTTGACATTAATATTTAAATTCTGCATTCTTGCGAGTAAAAGATGAAGAAAGAAGTGTGGAATAGAAAATTTCAACAGCTCTCAGAATGTGTCTGACGTTCCCTGGTCAGACACTAATTAATTTACTAAAGTTTCCAAATCTAGAAAGAGTTGGACTTTATATAAAAATTTTAATTCAATTATTTTCTTTGTTTTCCAAAAAAAATGATTTTTTAAACAAAATTTCATGTATCTGACAAATTTGGAATTTTTGTTTAACAGAATTTATGTGAATACCCTTGCAGAGGAGAAAAATGAGAGCAATTTTATTTTCCATCAAATAAAAACCCAAGCGATCGTTATAGCGGAAACAATTTAATTCCCCCTGTTCCAATTTCAGGTGCACCCGAGCCACGCATCGTGCTACATTCCCTTCGGTGGCCAGGAGCTTGGATTCCCAGACTATGAAGTTCTGGTTCGCCAGTAAATCGCCTGCCAGCCAGCTGAAAAAGAGCACGCAAGCCTCTAAACTCCGCGCCTGACCCTCTGATATGAATTTGTATGCTTTAATACTCCTCTATGTTTGCGGCTTTCTGTCATAGTATTTAAAGACAAAAAAAACGAGATCTTTTCGTAATTTTAGAGAGTAAGAAAGAGAAACCTATTGGTGCGATTAAGCATTATAGTTGAAAAGTGTCAAGTAACCTCTCTGCCTTAAAAAGTGCGCTGCAGTGTTTTTCTCGAAAAGAGTCGTGTGATAATTAAATATTCGGCAGCTATTTAGCCTTTAAATATGTATTCGAGCACTCTGTCTGTTTGGAGAGTTGGCCACCACAGAGCAGCACACATGATTTAGTGCCTAGGCGATAGTAACATGTGCACCGTATTACGCATTTTAATAAAATCAAATTGAACGCATTTCAAAGTGGTTATGTGAACTGTCATGTTTTATTTGGAGGACCTGTCCTAAATTAAATCGCCTAATATACGCGTAGGAATTAATAAATAAAAATGGCACTGGCTAGTTTTTTGACCCAAAAAATCGTGGTGAATTGGATATAAAATCGATTCTCTAAAATTTTTAGCATATTTGAAGACAAATACTTGAGAAAAGAAATTACTAATTAAGAATTTTTTAAGGCTATAAGGACCTGAAGTTTTTAAGGCTATATATAAAGAGCTAACCCTTTGGAAGCCATCAGGGTGATCAAGAACGGAGTTTGGGCACAAAATTGTCAAATTATCTCATTAAAAGTTTCCTTATTTAGAGTTTTGTTGATTTAAAAATTTCAAAGGACTATTGTAAATTCTTAATATATTTTTATTTGTTCTGACATAAATGCGGCTCTCTTATTCAGATAATTAAAAAAGTAACTAGAGATAACATATAAACAAGAATTTCATCAATAACTGAGTACAAATTTTGAGGAGATCTCGGAAACTCCAACTTTGCCAAGAGGACTGTAATTGTCGGGTTTTAACCCTTAAAAAATAATCACCTCCAGTTGGCAAAAAAACTCCAACACACACTACCTAATAAGGAACAAGCGCACACGCCCCTCTGAAAGCTAATTTTAAGGATCACAGAGCTGGATTGACTTAAGAACTAAACAGATTTTGAGGAAAAAAAGAAAAGCAGACTTCTAGCCTCCGATCTGGAAGGAGTAGCCGGCACCGAAAGAATGGGGCTTGGAGGGGTCGTACTTTTCTTCCTCAGAGTCGTAGTCTCCGTCGTCGTGGCTAGTGGCGGCTGCCTGGTAGTAAGGCGCACCGTTGTGATTGTAGTTGTTGTGCGCGGGGGCGGCCTGGTATCCGTGGTAAGCCTGTTGCTGGGGTTGAGGGGCAGCGTGCGCGGGCACGGGGTGGATCGGCTGCACGGGCTTGGGCAGGTGGTCGCCCTGCACGTGGAAGCCGTTCTTGTCAGCAGTGTAGTGCACCGTGATGGTCTTGCCCTTGGGGTCGACGTAGCTGTAAGAACCGACCCTGCTGCCGTCGGGGGAGATGCTCTCGCCCTGCTGCAGCCCGTTGTCGGCCGCGAACGAGTACTTGAATGAGCCGTCGTGGCCCAGCGCCTGCTTGTGGCTCAGGATGTTCACCGGCGGCGCCTTGTACTGCTGCTGCCCATCGTAGCCGCCGTTGTACTGGCCGTTGGCCGCTGTGGCCGCCGCCGCCGCCACGATCAGGAATGCCTGAAAATCGAGATTTTTTTCTTAATACCTTGTTGGTCAGTTTTCAAGTCCGGAAAATACATTTTTGCTCGACACAAAGTCATTTTAATAAAATATATAGGACAACTGTGCATTGTGTTTTCTTATTAAATTAAATTCTAAATCAATTTAAACCTCTATGAATTTCAAATTGATAACAGTAAAAATTAGCAAAAATATAATTAACATATAAAAAATTAATTTAATATATTACTCAGGGTATTAAAACAGAATGTAGATTAGTTTAAATAACCTGAATGGCTCTTTCTGGGTGGAAAATTAAATCAGAATGATCAGATTTTTCACTAATAGCTGACCATGTACCGCATTTAATTTTCCCCGTGTTAAATTTAACGATTAAACTGCGTGTGTATTTCTATCTTTTTCTCAAAATACAGATCACGATTAATTTTTCTCTCTGTGTTAAAAAAACGATTTGTTAATTAAATATTCATTCTTTGCAAAAACTGAAGCATCTTAAAAACAATGCCGTTTATATAAAGCCTTTAGTGCGAGTGAACGATGCTAAAGAAACGTCTTAAAGCCCTAATTATGATCAAGAATAACGAGATCACCTCTCTCGTGTTCTTAACCAGAGCTGAAAATGAGATTGTATGAATGACAATTAAAATTCCGCGAGAAGGAGCCGATGTAATTGCCAATTAACAAGTACTTTCTGTTTTACTTGAGTGCACATTCGGTGGTAAAAAGTGCAGCGCACGGTGAGAATATCACGCTTGGCGTGTTCAATTTCACGCGGCGGGAGGAAATGAAGCGAGAGAACAGGGTATTATTTCATAACGCTGCATAAAAAGAGCGATTCGGCTTGATAATTCTGTAGAAAGCATGAAGCGCACACATGAGTTTTTGCTCGGTCAGTGCGACGCGCATGACTGAATCAATTTGGACAAAACCCCTTTCACACACGACTTAAATAATTCAAACTAAAAAATGCATATGTTTTTTAGTGGACAAATATTTAAATTATGACTAAAATTTACTTAAAATAAATAACAAATATCGACTGATTAACAGTTAAATTTCTGAATTAGCCAAATTTCTCGAAATATTAAACGGTTTTTGTCAGTGTTTTTTCGCTTGATTTTAGTTCCTCTCGTCGCGATCTATATAATGTGCAAGTTATGAGGCGAATTCCCTAAATTGTAAAAATAAATCGTTATTTTACAATAAGGAGACTAATTGACGCTCGCTGCTGAAGAGGCACGCAAACTTTACAGCTGAATTTCTCAGATAATGAAACGACAAATAAGGAAAATTTAAGCTCCCTTCCCAATTTTCAGAGAGTATTTTAAGTAAAAAATGCTTTCAAAATCCAATCAATAAAAAAAAAATACTGACTGAGACTCTTCTTTTTGCGAAATTCAAGCTATATTTATTATGAGACAGTAATTTTTCAACCAGAAATTTATTCTAATTTGGATATGAACTAGAGTGACTCACAAAAAAATTTCAATTGGAAATGGCAGATCAGCCGCCAATCTAATTCAAGACTCGCAGAAGCACTGAAAAAAATGCTGCGAATTTTGAAGTAAAAAGTAAAGTGATCGATATGACTGAAACTGCAAACTTACCCAGGAGTGCATGTGGAAGGCTTGGATGTGGAGGAGTGAGATGCATGTTCCAGTATTCGGCCACTTTTATACCCGGCCATTGAAGGGGAAAGCGTCGGAAGCTCTCGCACGCTGTCACAGCAGAGCAGCGCGAGCGTCGGCGCGGCACAAAATTCTGCGTTTCTTCGCCGCACCACACGACCTAGGCCAAGCTGAGCTATTATCATGCTCACTCACTCACTTCACACCGTAATGCATTTGTCTATTTCCACACATTCATCTCATGGTGCCAGCTGCAGAGCGGGAATGCGGAACTATTAGCTTCCTGATCTTTTGCAAAGTGTGTTCGCTGGTTTTTGTGCGCCTTTTTGCATCATCTGTTTCTATTGGGGACCGGCCGGAAATGCGATTGTAACACTGAATGGAATTTAGAAATATAAACAACGCGTCAATGCACCCGAATTTCTAATTTTAGAGCAGGAGAAAATAAATCTCATGAATGAGAGGGCTGTATAATGATCCCGGTCTAGTTGGCTTCTCTCTCTTTTTATTTGTAAAAGTCAGTTATTGCAATTAAAGTAGATTTCGATCTTTTAAGACTTTTATTATATTTATTAGACACCCAACGGTGTACAACACATGGAATGTATCATATAACAAAATTCTTAGGAAAAAACACTTTCTTATATTGCTTGGAATCCTTGGAATAAAGTAAAAGTACTATTTTTACACTTGAGCAAATGATACAGACTTCATCACAAAATTGGCATATACAATCAACAGAAATATCAAAATGGAAACGTTTGTTTTAAGATCTTTTAAGATTTAAATTTTTTCACAGGAAATATTTGAATATATATACCGTTGAGACCTCAGTATTACATCTTCGTGTAATGCAATCTAAAAAATATTGGGACGTGCTTTGGATTTCTCTCGCCGAGCCCAATCAAAGTAATCAAATTTGATTTCATAATGTGACTACTGTTAATTTTGTATTCCAATTGAAATTTTGTAAAAGAAGATCTAAGAATTTTGGAACCTTGAAAATGTGCTTCTAAGCGATGTCCCATGATACGTGTGAATGTATTTGAGAATTGCAGCATCGTGCTCTCTTTAGTTTTCGATAAATTCAACTTCAAAACTCGAAAACCCCTGATTTTTTGTTGTTTTGCACCTCCAAATCTTGGGTTTTAATCATCAAAATTGCAAAATCTGCTCACCGTTGGACTCGTACTAACTTAGCTGACGGGTTTAAGTGTGCTTGGTGCTCACAACCTCTGCTAAAATTTTGAGAGCAAATAAAACTCAAATGGCTCGTTTTAACTCCAAATCTCGGGTTCTAACGATCAGAATTTTAAAAACTACCCACTGTTATAGACTCGTGTTGATCTCCCCTGACAAGCTGAATGTATTGGATTGATTTAATTTAAATTAGACTAGAAGTCAATTTTAGAACACAAAAATATTTATTGTTCCAAAGACGATGACATTGTTTCCGCACAATTTTTTGCAAAGAGCGCAACGCTCGTTACAAATTAATATGAAATATATACCACCCGATAAAATTACAATAGAACGGCAGAAGAACAATTTGTTGCACAGTGTAAATTCACAATTCGCATGAACACATAACCATCACACGCTGTAACATACACACAAGCCGCGATTTTTAATTATTTTATTTTAAGTAGATGAGTTCCAATATAAATTAGATGCGCACAATTAATGGAGAGAATTAAAAAAAAATCACTACATGAAGAATGAAAATATTTTAGTATATTTTAGACAGTCCAAGAATACAATGAATATTTAGTTGTGGGCTAGCCAGTAGAGCCCCCGACTGCCGATGCACATGCACACAGTGTACCTTTTCATATTTTCAACAGAGGGTATCGATATTGAAACACAGCACGATGATGATTTGTAATACAGATTACAAACAACGCAACAAGTTTTTGTTTTGTGTGAGAAGTTTCCGACATTCAAGTTTTGCTGAGCGTCTATCGTGAACTGAAAGTGAGAGTGGAACAGCTAAATCGTGGACTAAAAATCATTTATTTATAGATGAGGCGAGTTTGAAATTCTCTGAATATTTAGAATATGTTTAAGCGTCATTTGTACAAGAGAAAGCAGAAAGTACAGGACAGATTTTAGAGACTATTTGCTTAAAGATTCAAAATTAAAAAATTTATGAAATTTCACTCACAGGCAAAGATGAAAAAAGTTGAAGCGAAATAGGAGAGAACACCTATTATAATCCTAGATAAAATTGCTTTTCTTACTACCATCGCAAAAGTGTTTGAAATGGATGGTTATTTAATAGACAAAAAAATTCTTTTTTAATTTGGCCTTTGGCCAAAATAAAATTTGTTGTCTTGAAAACTTAACTTGGATTTAAACTATGTTACAAGCCGTCACATATTTCCAAAACAATTTTTTGTTGGTAAAATTTGAAAAAAAAATACAAACCTTTACTTAATTATTCAGTTCATCTTGCTATTGAGCACCTTAAAAAATAAGATGTTTATTGAAATATGATCTTTTTTCAATTTTAAATTTCTAAACAAAAAATAAAATCAATTTGAAACTACGCGGATACATTGATTTACTTTCCACAAAATTTTCATTAAGCAAATTGTCACCTTTTGTCAAACACTGTCGAATGGTAGCGATAAAACAGCATGACGGTTTTTTCGCTCCCCTTTTGTAAGTTTTTCGAAAAGAAAATTTGTGCTGAGGAAAGATTGTCCGCAGTAGCGTGCAAGAGTGTGCGTCTGTAGAAACACCTATTATAAAACGCTATATGATTACACACGTTATTAATATTAAATTTAAGTAAATTTCTCTGTGCCGCAGTCCAGCAGTTGCAACTTTTTATCAAAACAGCAGTTTTTGAGACACGTTTCAGTTTTTGTAAAACTCACATCAAATAGTCAGAGTAGAGTGTAGGCCAAAAATGCGTGAGAAACAGTGACACGGTGCGTATTAGTTAGTTTAAACACTCCAGCACGGCATGGGGGCCGCATTTCCAGCCAATTTACGAAAACTTTCAGTCAAATTTAGATTTTCTGCAGCCCCCATTGAGTCGTGTGAATTTTGAACCAGAATAAATATTATCTAGACAATATGTAACAAGTCATTGCGCGGAGTCACGGCGCGCGCGTGTGTATATTAATCAATATGCATTGAATGTATTTATATCTTTTGTAATTTGTGTGTGTGTGTATATTATATATATATAATTTAACCAACCATTAAGTGCGCGCAATCATGTATAATTGTACGATGAAAGACATTATGTCAATATGAAAGGCCAATAATACGCTCAAATGGAACACGCACACACATACAGTATTCCTTTTTTTATTTACACACCGAGTGTAGTGTAATTTATCAATTTCATCCCTGCAATTGTGATTATAAGTTAGCTTTTTATCATGCTTAATTAGGATTATTTTTAATAACACAGTTATATAATGCGCGCATGTGTATACTTGATATATTTTTTGTTTGACACAGAAAACTGACGAGATATAATTTTTTTTATCAATATGACAAAGAGTAATTGACCTTGTTGAGATGGAATATGTGCTTTCACATTGTTATCAAATGGAACTTGAAAATCAAGATTTAAATTTCCTGTTTATTGTTTCCAGCAGACTTGAAAATTTCAGTCAATTTGCAGCATATTTGAAATTGCGTTTATTGTGAACAAGAAATGAACAGATCTGCAAATAATTTATATTTAGCATTTTTAGGGACGTGCAAAATTAACAATATAGATTTTTATTTATCTGGTTTGGGCTGTAAATCAAGCATAAACTTTATGGCGCAATTTAAAAACGGATTTCGTGTATAGGTTACTTCTGCAAAACCAAATAAATCGATGATTTATTCAGAATTTCAGCTGAGAATGTCAAATTTACGATTTTCATTCGCTTTGCGTCACGTGTGATGCCATATAAGTTCCCGCGAGCTACATCCTCACAAAGAAAAGAATCCACTGAATTTGTTTTTTGAAATAAACAATTATTAAATTCAGTAATTTTCCCAACCGTTTACTCGTAGAAATCGATTAATTTTTACATTTTCAAGTGGAAAAGATACAAGCGGCTATTTCACTGATGGTACTTGGCAAAATAAATAAAATGTTTCGCCTTTACTAACCCATATATATATTGTTATTTTTAAGCAAAAATTCCCCAGTTGCGTAAGCCCTTAGTGTTTGAAGCCACCAACTAACAGATGGCGCCACCGTATACTTTCGATATTAAGGCAATTCCGCTGCGATTTCAGACTCAATCCTGCCACTGCCCATTCTACACTTAATAATTTTTCTTTTGACGTGCTGAAAACCAAAATTAGTTAAGCAAATCAACGTAGAATCGTAAAAAAACTATTTTTTGAAATAAAAAAAATCTTTTTCGACGTTTCTACGGCGAATGGCTGGACAGATTTTTGTTTTCAGCACGTCTAAAGAAATAATTCTAGAAGCAGAATGCACAGCAGCAGGATTGGGTCTTAAATCGCAGCGGAAGTTAATTAAAATCGAAAGAAACCACTGGCGCTATCTATTGGTGGGTTCAAAAACTAAAAGAGCTTACACAACTGGTGAATTCGGTCACTTCTGCACATCCCTAATCATTTCCTTTGATGAGAATTTTAGATATCAATTCAAACGTGGGAAACTTATGATTTTAGTTCCTTACAATATTGAATTTAATGCAGTTTATTCATTCACAAGATAAAGGTTTCACGACAAACACTTTTAGGGCAACATCGATCGAAAATTCCCCGCTTGATCACACTTTTCAATACAATTTCGGTTGGCACAGATAGTTTATTAATTCCTTAAACCGAAGGGGTCGCACAATATCGGTTTTCTGGTTAACACGAACCATAGATCAACATTTTCAGGACCATATCATGATTAATATACGTCAATATAGATGCCTCCTCGTTCCATTCAAATACGTGTAAGCTCTCGCCATAAGTTTTTTTTAACAAGAAGTTTGATAGTTCTCAAAAAGCCCCTTCTATAACTGGGTCAAATTCACGGCAAATAAACGAAATCTATTCATAATAACAGCTTATATATATCAAAAAATTTCAATTGCCTTTTTTTAGCTAAATGCACGCCTAGAATTTCTAATCCGCGAGTGAAAAGGCAATGAAAAAAGCTGCACGTGGATGATTTAAACCTTTTTTGTCTGTTTTTGTGTACGTGTGTGTGTTTTCGTCTTCAGAGTGACTCTCGCGGGTGCACAACCAACGACTATGTACATTTTGATTGAATCGTGATATCCCTCTCTGGCTGCTTTCACCTGCCAATTAGCGGATCGTGTGCCACATGGCGACTGCCTTGCGCGGCGTTTGGGTCATTTCAATCCAGTGATCGCGCTCCGGCCCCTGATGCTCGCGGGGGCCCACCACGCAGCAGCCCAACAGGGGCCCACTGCTCATCAGCTCGTTCGCCTGGTCCATCACGCAAATCTATAGAGGTAAAAATCTTCTGTAGATCGAAACATTTGCATTGGAAAACTAACACACTTGGCTGACTAATCTTTTTCTGCGCAAAATAGTTTTTTAAAATATGGCTATAAAGTCAATCAATCAATTAAACCCTGAAAAAATAATTTAAATCCATGAAATCCATTAACGTTTCAACGTTGATTGATTTAAAAAGTATAGCAATCTGTTTTATTTATCAGAATCTTAATACAATTGGAAATTTTTGAATAAATTTATCTATAAAATCAGGCTCATTTGACGTTACCAAGACAATTGCAAGCTCAAGGAGAATAATTTTGATAGTCCTATAATACAAGGCAGTTTGTTCTCATTTACTGCCGCTGTCTCTTCTTTTTATTACACATAATAATTTACTAAGACTTTTCTTCTAAAGATATTTTTATATTTTCTAGCTACTTCATAAATAAGAATAATAATAAATGAAGCTATTGAAAAACCAGAAAATAAGTTTGAACAGAACACGAAAAATTATTTAAAGCCAGCTAGCTATTTTCTGTAATATTTTAAAATAAGATCATCTCGCCAGTTCAAAAAAATATGTTAAATTGATTCCAAACTTGGAAAGAAGTCTCATTCTATCTAAAGATTGACTGTTCCTTTTTAAAACACCAAAGTAAATAAGAAAACAAACCTCAATCGCTGCATTTGGCAGGTTGGACGCCGAAACGTTGAAGGACAGAGCTTCGTTCCAGACAGGGTTGCAATTCTCTTTGCGAGCAGCCGTCTTCTTCTTTTTCATCCGCTTGCCGTCAATGAGCAGATAAACCTTCACGTAAGGATCTGCAGAGTAAACACCGGATGAAAATCGCGGCTGCTGATTTTCTCGCGAGATCTTTGTACCGATCGAGTACTTGTCTGAAGGGAGAAACAAATTTCTGGCCTTCAGCAAAACCACCGTCAAACGCTCAGCCGATGGCAAGTAGCTCAGCGAGAGAAGAACTTCCTGCATCTCCTCTGGCGGCTGAAATAATGAGATTGTTAAAAAGCGCGGATGAGAAAAAGTTTGTTTTAAAAAGTAATAATTAGTAAACAGAAACCATTAAAAAACTGCTGAAGACGAAATGCCATGGGTCGGAGAAGTCTTACACCAGAAATCAGTCTTTACTTGTAGCCATAAAAGGTTTTCGACAGAATATTCATTTTTACGGGTTTACGGGACAATTTTGGAGAGCTTTGAGGCCTCCGTATCATTGTAATTTTAAAAAATAAATAAGCCTTTGAATTCCTTTTGTTGAGCCTAATCGAATCAACAGCAAACTTGATGTCTTAGGTCACTTCTATTATTTTTGTGCTATTTAAAAAAAGAATAAAAATGAGCTCAGGATTTTGGAAATTTTAAAATTTGTTGAAAATTGGTCACATGACATGTGTGAACGTGTGTGAAAATTTCCTAATGTGTTTCATTTTCGTTTTCGAGAAATCAATCTTCAAAACTCGAAGAAATATAAAATTTTCGAAGTTTTGTATTTTTCTACCTCCAAATTTCGGGTTCTAACCATAAGAATTCAAAAACTGGCCGCCGTTACACTCGTTTCAACTTTCCTTCAACAACTGAAGGGTTTAAGGGGTGCTTAGAATACACTTCTACCCCAAATTGCGATGTTACAACCCACTTATAAATTAAACAAAGGCTGAAATTTATTTGTTTGTATATATTTAATTTTAAATTATACCCTCTTGATGTGGGGTGCTAATTTAGAGCGAGTTTTTTAATTACAATCATTGTTAAGCGGTGTGTAAGCATTTTGCCTTTTCATATCACCGTTCATTGCGTTCATTTCTCTTAATATACAATAAAATTTAACTCCACTGGCGTGTGTATGCAACCTGCGATGATCAGAAACGGAGCGGATTGCATAACTTGACAAGTTCAGGTTAGAAAGTATGAAAACAGTTGGCATTATATTATGCCCGTTTCAAAGTGGACTTGCACTGAAATATTTTGAAAAATCATTCACATCTTTACCTAAAATATGAAAAAAATTTGGGAAGGGATAAAATTTTCCCAAGTTAAGTGTTTGGGAAAGTCAGCTCAAAGTTTGCATGCTAATCAAGACGAAGGCAAGTAAAATCACGATTTCTCAAATTAGAGAACGTTTTCCTCATTCCTCACACACCGTTGGATAGATCACGACTAGATTCATCGAAATCAAGTGAAAAATCATTGACAAACTGAATATTATTTTAGATATCCGGCATAATCTGACATTAAACTGTTACTCTCAATCCTGAATTGATTATTGCAGATGAATTTTGGCAAAATTCGACAGGATAATTATAAACCTAATGAACCACTCACTAGTCAGAGCTAAAAATGCAAAATTGTGTTTGTGTGTTTCTTTATTCACTTTTAAATTAAACGAGCAAGTAATTGTAATTAATCTCCGTGTGATCTAAATAATAAATTTTAATTTGAAACCAAGAGTTTCTCTTTTGATTGGAATCAGGCACATGATATGTATGACACTAAAAAGAAAGGAAAAAAAGTGAAATGGCTCAACACATGAGTGCCGGGCACTTACTTTCTTGTTCCGCGTGATCTCTCCCCAAATCTCAAGGCTGGACGATAGGTCGAGCTCATCAATCCTTATGCGAACCTCTCCAATGACGTCATTTCGCGAGAAGCGATCGAAATCGAATACCTGTGTAGCCGTGGGAGAGAAAAGATTCGATCAGGTAGGTGTACATAAACACATGTATTACATGGAAACAATGTGGCTGGCGAGGGTGAAATCCAAGCGCTTTGTGTACATTTTCGGGGTTAAAATTAGTCGCTCATGTATGTGTGTGTTTGTGCGTAGCGGAAAGGCGAAGCTAATCACCTGTAAAACCAGCTCTTTGCTCTGCAGGTCGTCCATGGAAACGGGGAACTTGAAGGTCTCGTCGAAGAAGGGGTTTGGGTCGTTGCGGTGGATGGAGGTCTGCCTCTTGCGGTTATCCACCTCCGGCACCAGCGCCAGCTTCACGTACGGATCGTTGAAGCCGCCTTGGTCGCTTCCCGCCAAATCGTGAGCTGACGTGAGCAACAATATTTCATAATTAAAGTCTAATTCCTTCATCAACATAATTATAGAAACTTAAATGAAAAATAGCAAAAGATTTTTTTCTTTTTTAAGAAAGAAGATTTGTGACCAATTAGCAGTGCCGGACTGGGGCCAATATTTTTACCGGGATTTTAGCTACGAGCGTCGGGCCCCGCCAAGGAAGCACACCTTTGGGGCATAACTTGTTTTTTTTTATTTTGTTCTAATTTAACGTGCAAGAAAACCAATTTTGCGTGCAAGAAGTTTAATTTAATATGTTTATCGAATTTGGGGGAACGAAAGGGGAACTTTAACAGGGCCAAGGGCGCACCAAGGCCCCGGCGTTGCCTGCTATGCCAGATATAGGCCGCTTTGGCCCTGCAAATTACCGAAAAGCTTTTGTTTAAAAGCTCAGAGGGGAACAAATCTCACCATATATTGGCCACAATAATTTTTATTCCATTTTTAGAATGAAAATTACTCGTTTTGGTCATTGAAAATGCGATTGTTAAATTTAAATTAAGACTTTAATTTAATTTTCTATTTCGCATCTTTATAATTATGTTAAATCAATTTTCCTGTCATACAATTTAATGTTTTTTTAACAAAATGCCAAAAATGGAATACCAAAAGTGGAGTTTGTAGATATTTTTTAATGAAATTTATGCCTCAATTTTTGCACTAATACATCCAAACATTTAATTCAAAAAATCATTTATGTTTCCTAGCTTACCTTCAATGAGATGAACGGTGAAATCTGATCTATCAAAATCGTACTTCAGTCGGATGTGGAGTCGTCCCAAACTGTGATCAGAGTCGCCAAGGAAAAGCGGACCTTCGCGCCTGGTGTAGAGGTCGGGGCGTATTGCGCCCAACGGGGACGAGGGGGGTGCGTCGTAGCAGGAGGGCGAACGGGGTGGGATCAGCAGCGGGGACAAGCAGCGAGCCTGCATTATTTCAATTAATTTAATTATTTTTTTTGTTTTCACGATAGATTTGATTTCAAAATTTATTTTTAGAGGGTCAAAAACGACTATATTTTGGTTTAGGTAAATAATAAAAATAAAATATGCCCGATTGCTTGATTTTTACCCTCGGAACTTTCTAGAGGTCAAACCTGAGGTCAGATAAGACCATCAGAACAGGAAATAAATCAAATCCTGGCGTCAGGGTGGCCAACGAGTGATCGAAAGCTTTAATTCCCATGTGCTGTCACTTTTTAAGCCGCAAAGGTGCTCAGGAAACACCCTGATGTACCCAACATTTCCGTTCCTGAGCACCCTGATGGCTTCCAAAAAATGGTGATATAGAAAAATTTCTAACAATATCAAATCTCTCGTGGAAAAACTCAATTATTGATTAATGAAATTTTTCAAACAGAAATGGAAAATTTAAATTTTAACTGCAAAAGAAACTAATTTTATTTTCCTGCCTTCAATCTAAAAACGGTTAATTTTATTTTATATTAATTTTAATCAAAATCCATTTAAGCAGATGGTGTATTTTACAAAAAAAAAAAATAACCTTTTGGCTTCTTTTTTTTAATAGAAAATGAGTTTTGAGGTCACCTGCGGTCCTCTGGTGGTGGCGACACTGGACGCGGGGGAGACGGATCGTTCAGTCAGCGAGGTAAGGGAGCTCTGCGAGGGTGACGGTGTCCTGAGTTCGCCGACGGGCTGGCCGACGACGGGCACGGGGGTCGGCGACGAGCAGCGCACGTCGAATGAGGCGGCGCGCAGCGGCGACGGCGACCGGCACAACAGGTGCACGCCGGCCGAGCGGGGAGAGCCGTTCGTCGGCACATCGAAGTCGTAAACGTCCTCCGAGGAGCGACCGTCCGGCGTGAACGTGCGGATTTGGGGCGAGGAACCTCGGTGGCCCTGTGCAACACACTCCTTGATTTCAGCTTTGTGCTTTTCGTTACACTCATACATTCATTAATATCTATCTCGGAAAGGGTATTTCTAAAATTATAAACCTCCCTTTCCCTTCTTGACAACGTTATATCTTCCAATTTCCTATTGAAATATGGTCTTGCCTACTGAGAAATAATAAAATAACCTGTCTTTAATAATAATCACTGTAAATATTTCGTATTTTGGCTCCACAATTTATTGGGATTTCCTTGATTATTTAATTTAAACAGGGTGTGTTTGATAGGATTGAGGGTACTAATTGTTACGTGATTTAAATAGTAACGGGTCTGTTACTGATTTAAAAATCGTCTCAATTCAAGCCCCACCAAGAAAAAAGACGTCCTGAGCACGTTTAAAACTCCATTCGTCCACTTTTCTTGAAGACATCCAAAATTTCCAATAATGACCGCTTTAAGTGGTGTTTTGGTCTACTTTTGGGGCCTCCCGGCTGGCCTGATTTTACCTAGCCCTTTCGCAGCTTGTCCCAAGTCGTAAAAAAGACATCTCTGGATAAGGACAGAGAAAGTTCTGATCCAGTAAAGAAAAAACCTGGTTCATAACTTTCCTAAAGACCCTAACCAGAAATATCCTTCTTATGTAAAAATCGGTACTTGCAGAAATGTCACCCAATTTGGACAAGAAATGAGGTTTTTAGTCAAATGAAATTAACATTAATATTTGGCATTTCTTAATTTTTATTTCTTACTGGCCCTATAAGATCCAATCAAGTTTTTAAACGAGCCTAAGTCATCATGGCATTCACTCGATTAATCTTGAAAATCTCCTCCTTTATAACTGGACCGACTTTTGTTTCACACAACATTAAATGTTAATATATAATTTTAGATGAAGAATGCAGTGGCAGTATTGGTGCCTTAAAATCAAAAGTAACTGCTGGCGCTATCTAGTAGCGGCTTCAAGACCTAATGGATTTTGCAACTAGCTATTGGAGATGTTACATTTTAAAGCAAATCCGCATCAGTGATGTAAATATCGCCATCAGAATCGCTCAGATCCTAATCCAAGTTCCTCGTTGGAATACTCCTTTTTTGAGCAGGATGTGCAGCAAAGCCCTCATGGCTCTTCTCAGTAGTAGGAATGTGGCTAAAAATCAGACATTTCAATGACTTCACACAAAAATATAACTACTACAGTCAAAAACATCTGTGACTAATTAATCCTTGCATTAATGGAACTTTTGTGGAAAAATTTGTACCTGGTTCCAGGGAAACAGCCATTGCCTTTGTCCTTCTGTAAGGGGGACATTTTGTATGGTGAAAATGGAGCTTTACGCTGATCCATAGTTTTTTGCCTAAGAAATGTGAATTCAAAATGATTGATCACAGACTTATAAATTGTTAAAACACTTACGCATCAGTATCATCCTTGCGCAACTTGCTTCCTTCTCTTCGAAGATAGTCACCAACGAATGTCTCCACCATTTGTTGACTGGCCATGAAGTCCTTATCTAATTGATTGATTGCATCTAAAAATATGAAAGAAAGTTAACTTAAGGTAAAAGAGGCATGGTGGATGTTATTTTACCAGCAATTAAGTTGATGAACAGTGTGCCAGCAATCTTGACAATATTTTTTCTCCCTTGACCTGCTTTGCTGCTAACTTTGACAAGAGATGGGGAAAAGAACAATGGCATAATGATGTTGCAAATGCACTTCCTGATTTTGGTCTCATTTGTACCAAACAACTGAAAGCCCTTCTTCGCGATGTGATTTTTTGTAGCTTTCAGCTGCAAAACAAATATCAAATACAATTCTGAGGAGTTGATTTTGAGTATATTTACCAGCTTTTCATAGAACGACTTCTCATCCAAATTTTCCTCCATGTCAAAAAATTCCTTTGGTCCTTTTAAAGGTAACTTCAGATCAAAGGTGTCTTCTTCAATGGGCTTGGTGGTGCACTCCTTGTGCACGTTGTTTGGTGGGTTGTTTTGCAACTGATCCAGTCGGGCATGAATGCTCTCAACGGTAAGCTCAATCAAAGCCAGCTTTTTTTGGATCATCTTTAAGTTCTTCAAGACCACCCTCTGAAAGACTAAAATCATTTTTAAGTGCTAGAGCTGCTTGAGGACAATTTGCATTTAGACGCTCAATTACATTGAAAGATGACCGAGAGGAGCAGCAAGGAGGCAAATTTTTTGTAGCAATTATTATCTAATTATCTAATTATAATGAAATTAAATTATGTATGTACTATACCTTCAGTACTCAAAGGAAATACTCCCTCTTTGGGTTTCTTTGAATCTGAAACATTTTGGGCAACTGAAACGGATTGCAGTGGTTGGTGATTGGAAGCCTCTGCAACTCTCCTTATTTTTGGTCTTTCAGAAAGAAGCAGCGAACTCTCTCGCTTTATTCCCTTATCTGCAATGTCAAATTATCATTTTTGTATGGTATTCAAGGTGTTCAACTGAACAATCCTGCATATATTATATATCTGCTATGTGCAAGGCATAAGTCCAAAATAGATAATGTTTAACTGTACATAAATAAAGTTAGATAAATAACGATTACATGTTAACAAATTTTGTTACTAATTGTTAACACAAGATTAAAAATGCATAAAATTATGTTTAACTCTAGCAAATATTATTTATAGAATTAAATGGTGTATGTACTATACCTTCAGAGCTCAAAGGAAACACCCCCTCTTTGGTTTGCTTTGAATCAGAACCATTTTGGGCAACTGAAACTGATTGCAGTAGTTTGTGATTTGAAGCCTCTGCAACTCTCATTTTCTGTCTTTCAGAAAGAAGTAGCAAACTCTTTCGCTTTCTTTCCATATCTGCAATGTCAAATTATGATTTTTGTTTGATATTCAAGGTGTTCAACTGAACCGTCCTGCATATATGTATGTATGTATATTAAATTATCTGCTCTGTGCAAGGTACATACTAAGTAAAAAATAGATAATGTTTAACGTTTAACTTTACATAAATACATAAGTTATTAAAATAACGATTACATATTAACAAATTTTGTTACTAATAAATGTAACACAAGATTAAAAATGCATTACATAATATGTTCAACTCTAGCAAATATCTAGATAATTATTATGGAATTAAATAATGTAATGATGTAACTATACCTTCAGTGCTCATAGAAAAAACTCCCTCTTTGGTTTTCTTTGAATCAGAAACACTTTGGGCAACTGAATCTGATCGCAGGTGTTGATTGTAAGCCTCTGCAACTCTCCTTCTTCTTTGTCTTTTGGAAAGTTCAAGGTAACTCTTTCGCTCTCTTCCCATACCTGGAATGTCAAATTTTGATTTTTGAATGGTATCATACATACGTACATTATGTATTATGTATGGGGGACTCACACTTTCCGCTCACTCACACTTACTTCTCGCTCTGATGGGAAGATTCAATGTTAATCCCTATCCTAGCGAGAAGTGTGAGTTGGGCGAAAATGGTGAGTCTGCCATATTCAAGGTGTGAATTTTTGGTTTTATAAAAAGAATTACAATGCTTCAAAATGTCAAACTGTTACCTAGCACGCAATTTGTAAACTCTTGAATTGTTATTGAAGTTGCACTACGTGTAGTTGCGTAATTCGTATGTACATAAATTCATGTACATACAGGCGGGAGAGATGAGGGATCGCTAACACTGCTCGAGCTCAAGAATCGAGTTAATTTATACTGCTTGCCTCTTCACGCGCCTCGCCTGCGCTCTCGCAGCGCCCCATGAACGCGCTAATTGTTCAAATCTTTACAAAACAGGAATAATAACAAAAAATTAATTCAGCTGTTCTTCAGTTAAATACAAAATACATACTGAAAATAAACTCGATCAGATATGAGCAACTTTAAATTTCACACAGGGTGATTTGAGTTAAAGTTCCGGCCAAGTTTCAATCAATCTGTGTGAAATACATATTTTTCTGCGTCTTAAAGAAAAAAATGCTTTGTAACTTGATAAATATTGGATAAAAGAACTAAAGCATTGTGCCCTGTCAAAGAATTGATTTTCTTACCTTCACAGCGAGTTTGGTCCGTACAATTTTGGTATTTCTGCTAAATCACTGAATTCTTGAAGTAAAATACAGGGAGCATTACGTTCAACCACTCTTGAAGCACACAGGAAACAGGAAACTGGCGGAGAAAGCGCAGTGTTGACCTATGAATATGAAGATGAACCGTGTGTGCATCCCTGCACACTGCTTGGGTCATAAATTTTCTTTTGACAACCACCTCTTTGTCGCTTTTGGGAGCTGCAGGCTAACTCTCGTCTTGGCATGTTGTGCAGTGCACAAGAAGCAAGAACAATAGCGCGTGCTGCATCAGAGTGACACCCGAGCCACTCAATAGAAATCGAAAAAATCTAATCTATCCGGCGAAATTCAATTAACTCAAGGGTTGCGGCAGCAAAGGAATAAAAATGAGAAAATTGATATGGCTTGAGTGGTGCAATAACTTCTCATTATTAAAAAGAACTCTGAAGGAAATAATTATAGTTTATGAAAATTTATCAGCATTGGCATTTTTATGCCTAAAATATTAAAATTAGAAAAACATTAATCTGAAAATAATTTTTCTTTTGAGAGTATCGTACCCAACTTTCAATGAATCGTGCCTTCAAAGTTTGTGGATTAAGTTTAAACATTGTTTCATACAGAATCTCTGCGGAAAGAAAAACCTGCGTTCACGTCTACTACAGCTCAGTGGTGATACAAAAATTCAAGAGTTGGGGATTTACAATAAATCTCCGCTCCAATTGCGAATTTTGAAAGTTTTTGAAAAATTACAAAAAAAATATATATAATGCAAATTATCATGAATTTTATTCTGAACAGTTCTGTATTTAATTTTCTTAACTTTTTACCAATTTTTGACAACAGAGGTATACATTTTCAAGCTCAACGTGCTCTAAAAATAAATTATTCTATTGGTCATAATTATATGTCAAAAAAGTCGTAAAAAATGCATCTTTTAGGGGGAAAAGAATTAAGATTAATTAACAATAAAATTCCAGAATATAGTTTCCTTGAAGGGCAGGGGTAATAGGCCGTTATGTTCATAAAACCAGAAATTATGCGCGTGATTTATTAAAATATTAGAAAGAACCAAAAATACAACAATCACCTCAACCTATCGAAGCTTATATTTTGCCTTTTGCCTTCTGTTATCCCAAATCCAATAAAAAAACACAAATAAAATCAAGATAATAAGTTCTAGCGAGTAAAGTAATAAGCGAATAGTAATTTATGAGCAATTAAATAATTTAATTTTTAACTGTCTGCATAAATATATATACCAGTGAAAAGAAGTAGCTTTTATCACACTTAAATGTTTTTCAAATTTAAGTTAAAAATATTTAAACGATCAAATAAAGTGCACGACGGCAAAAATGTTGAGAGTCTGAAAAGAGAAATTCATTAGGAAATTGGCTGAGCGGGCGAGCGAGCGAGTCGCCTGCTTCCTTTGTCTCTTTTTCACAGCCTCTTCCTCCCCTTATCATTCAACCCTGGCCGGACACATGTGTGCTGGGCCTCAATACAAAGCATAAGAAGATAATTTTTTACGGTCAGCTCCCCGATAAAAAACAGGCAATCTCTCCTGAACGACAACTGCACCCCCTGATTGTTTTTTCTATTAACTTTTGAGTTCGATAAATGCAAGGGATGACTGGAACTTATTATGCAGCAGTACACCCCTAAATGCAGCTCAGGTTGCATAAGTTCAATACTATTGTTGTACGCAATTAATTAATCGAAAATACAGGGAAATTGAACGAGAGAATTATTAATTTTACGAACATCTTTCCTTTTTTACATATATATCAAAGCCAAAAAATATTCATCGTATTTTTTATTTAATACTTTAAAATTCAAAAAATACATGACTTGGTAATTTAAAAGTCATGATTTTTAATATTTACAAACTCCCATTATAAAATATGAAAAGTGATAGGATTTATCGGATTTATATAAACTTAAAATTTTAAATCTGCTCAGCGAGACAAAAAAGGGTGCCGTATTAATACTTGTGCAAGATTTAACGATTTTTTCAAAGATGTTTTCAAAAAATAAATTTGAACAATTTCAAAATTTTATTTTGCATAAATTTTGCTGAATAATGCAGGTCAATTATTTTTGAAATCAATTGTTGGATACTTGCCTGTCTGGCGACAGAGCCGCTGTCGACGCTGCCCTGCGAAGACACAGACGGTGACCTGGCGAGGCGGGGCTGACCTCCTGGGAAGGAGCGCGACTGGTGAGCGAGTACGGCCGCTGAGCTGCCTGGTTGCACGGCGTGAGACTCTTTGGGCAGGCTGAATTGCTGCAAGCACCGGCAGAACGCTCAATTACTCAATTATCCGCACATAGTGACCGGCGGGCGGGCGGGCGGGCGCTTAGGCCGAGTTTGCTGGCCGAGTCTCGCTGTCATTAGAGCTCGGGGACCGAAGAGTGCCTTTATAAGGCCGGCCGCTTTTAATTAAGCCTCGGCAGCAATTAGGCCGGCTCGTGTGGCGCGGAAATTGGGAAATTGGAGAGGAATTTCATGGCAAAAAGTTGCACGGCAAAAAAAAATCTGCCCCCGGCAATCGGGATGAAAATTTTTCTTCTGCTCAAAATGCAACAAGCGAGCAGGATTTTGCCTGCCGCAGGGTAATTGGCCAAACTTTTTCTGGCTCGCTATACAAAACGTAATTTTATTCCAACTTTATGCTGTTAATAATATGTTCGCATTTCCTAGAAACAATGTAAACGCTCCAGTAAAAATTTTTCTCCTGTATTGTTTCAGTCTTTTATAAATAATGAATTCGCAGTTAAAATTTATATTCATCTCCAATTTCCAGTTAACATTTCAGATAAGCAAACAGACAAATGTTAAATTTTAATCCTCATTGATATGATTTTTTGACGATGTTTTGACTGTTTTTCCGCCAATTAATTCAACGGGTTAAAAGATAGAATCTCTGAACATCTAAACGGGCAAATTTTACCGTAAATCTTTTTGAGAAACCTCTCTGGAATTCCCATTTTTGTGGGTGTTACGATCAGGCAAATTTTTAAGTAATGCCTAAATTTGTTCATGTTGGTCAAATAGAATCAAAATACGAATAACTCTGGACTCGTCTCGTCTAAACAAAACAGCTTTGATCTCAAAGTAAACCCAAAAATTGAATTTTAGATGTGAACTCAAATTTGATAGTGAAATTTTTAATTTAAATCACCATTTCATATAGCGCAAAAGTATCAGTATCGTCATAATCTGGAGTAGCGATATTAAATTACAAAATAAAAACCACCGACATAGTACATTTTCGGGTTTTAAAAAAATACTTACACGCAGGTTTTAATGGTCAGATTTTCGAAAACTACACACCGCTACACTATTATTAACATCCCTTAAATAGCTAAAGCGCTTTAAGGGTGCCAACCCTTCAACTCCCCTTTCAAACCCTAAACATCTTAATACAATTTGCATCTTTTGTTGTTGTTTGCACCTCACTGCGCAACGGAATTTAGCGTTAAATCACCCTGAAACTACTTCAGCTCATCATGGGACGTGAAGACGAGTAAAATGGCATGCAGGTTTTGTGAATGCGATTCCTAGAACCCGAGATTTAGTTAACGTATTGATATTTAATTACGTTTTGTACGACCTCCTAAAGACGTTTTTCACCAAATCTTGGCTTCTGAGTATCAGATAAGCAAAAACTGAAAACCGTTCGACTCGTCATGAACTCTCCTAGATATCTGAAGCAGTCTAATGGTTTCAACCCCTTTCCACCCCATCTGAAATGTTAAAAATGCATTTTTCTCAGGATGGAAACAATTTACGCATGTAAAGACTTACTCAAAATTGGCTGGAATTTTATAGTTGCAATGTTTAAACAAAGTTTAATAATTTTCAACTTTATCAGGGAGTCAAGTTAATCTCAATAATATTTTGCACCCTCTAAATACAGATAATAAAATTATTTTGGTCTAAAAATTTTGAAGTAAAAATAACCTCTAATGCATGGATATTTATTCAATTTTATAATGTTATAGTAGTAAGACAATTTTAAGAAAGGTTTTATAGCTCTAAATGTGTGCTCATTTGTACCGAAAATAAAGTCAACTGTCCAAATTTCTAAGCCGTAAATATATAAGTCCCTTTCAACTCGCAGTGCCAACTTTTCAACTGAACTAACAAGGTGTGCTGTTGCCACCAGCTGCGATACGCCACTTTTTAATTGGATTTCATACGCAGTTGACACTAAAGTACCGCAGGACATACAAGGGTAGATATTTGCGAGCGGCGTAATCAACCTGTTGCAGGAAGCAGAGCAAACGGAGCGTGTTCGCAGCCGTGCCGCTGCCGCTGCATCTGCTACGTGCGTGAAAGTGCGCCCCAAACACACACAAGGGACAAATGAGGTGTGCTGTTAATTTCCATCCCGGCGGAGAGCGAGCATGTGATCAGCCAACAACGAGGCAGACCGGCCGTCGTTGCTTCGAAAGAATCTATTCGGTGGACCACGAAATTGGAACGGAGGATTTACTGCGGTTTTTGCTATTTGATGCAATTTTTTACAGGCACAACATCAAATAACAAATATATATGGCTTTTTAGCATCGAAAATTGGTCTATTGAATACACTGTTTGTAGAATTTAACAAAAATTCGTTGCAATAATTAAATCTGGGCCGTGGAACATTTAAATTTCAGTTTTTGCCTAATTTAGCAATGAGTTTTCGCTTGATTTCGATTACTCTAGGCGCGATCTATCAAACGGTGTGCGAATTCTGAGCTTATTTTCATAAATCATGATGATGATCAAACTGTGGCGCAAATTTTCCCAGAAAATTTAACGTGACATTTCAGTTTCATTTTAGCTTTTCCCATTTGTTAAAATTATATTAGGTAAATATATAGAATGATTTTTCCCAATTTTTGGTGCAGATCCAATCAAAATTATATTTTGCCAATTTTCTCAAAAATGTACTCTTGAATTTATTTTATTTGAGTGACAGCAACAAAGGTTTTTTTGTCAGTTTTGCAATTAAATTCTCATGCACGTCAATTATCAATGTTTAAAGCCTGCTTTTGTTCATTCTAATTGGGAAACAAGTTCCTTCGGTGTGCAAAGCACAAAATTTTCGAGTTATTAAATGAAAAAAGCGGTGTATTTGTTTCAAACAACAACAAATTTGGATTTTTGTTAGGAATTTGATACAAATGTAAATGACAGACAAATATAACACTCATGGTTGGTCTTTCCATTTTTATTTCAAGATTTATTTTTTGATTTTATATTTTGGGTGTGAAGTTTCAATCATCTAGCCTTTCTTTCTCGAGGCACAGACAGAGTATAAAGAAAGATCGGCAAGTTTTGCCACCCATAAATTAAAGCTGTCTCTCGAAATCATACGTCAGCACAGCTTCAAAATTATTTAACTTTTTCATTCGGGCCAATTTCTAGGTACGGAATTCAAGCAATATGATTTGCAAGACATTTTATTTTGAAAAAAAATATTTGAAGTAACAAATTTAGATCGTTTTTTGGAATAGTGTAAAACTCAAATATTCGATTGCACGGCTGCAAACCGATTTTATTCCCGTTATTCTCTAATTAAAGAAAAAATAGCCCTTAAAAGGTTCACAGTGATGTACTAAGCAGCTTATTCCTTTGATTCACTACTTGCTTTTTTTTATCTTATTGCGTTGAACGCACAACACAGAGACTAATAAATCTCCAATTTCTTTCAGCGAACACACTTCATTAGGTCTGTGCGATCATGATGCTCTTTTCGCAGAAAGCGTTCTTATTCAACGAGCGATAACGAAGCAGCTAGGAGAATTTGATCGGCGTGTGTGTGCTATCTCGCAATTAGAGTTTGCGGTGCGTAGTGCGTAGAGAGCAACTCGTCAGAGCGCCAGGCCGTATACGGGCTTAATTGAGCTGCGCTCTTGTGCTAATAAGGAAGCGCAAAATTTTGTTTTCGTCCTGCCACGCTCACACGCGTACGTTTTCTCGGAAAAGCTATACGCACATTTCCGTTCGGGGTCGAAGGCAAATATATATTTCCTCGTGATCGATGGATTTTTACACTTTTTCCTGCTCTTGCACAAAATTATTGCTTTCCGCTCTGGTGCCTCTTACACGATCTTTTTCCGTCCTCGCACGCCCTTTATGTATTTCAGAATATGCGTTCAATTTAAAGATTTCGTGTATTTCTGACTCGCTGAAATTGGAAGCGGCACGTCCGTAGGCCGAGTATCAACTTGTCTGGATGCCGAAGTTAAATTGGAAACGAGAGATTGGCAGCTTTTTGCTCATTTTAGATTTGATCCTGGAGGGAACCCTCACAATTATTCAGCAAAGCAACGGTCGATTCTCGCAACGCTGCCGTCGCATTGGGCACCTGGATTCCGTGAACTCTCTCTGTGGACCTTATTAGGTTTCGGGAATGTGCTCATATCGAGTTACAAAACTATTCATAGAAATCAAACATAGCAATGCAAATTGTCTGCAATGCGAGATGAAATTCGTGCTGAATTTGATTCTGTTGCTTAATTTTAGCGCTTGGAAATTATCAATTATGTAAGGCTTCAGCGTTGTTTGTTGTTCTTTGTTTTCAAATGTTACGGAAAATTAAACGGGTGTTGTCAATGATTTTTAATTTCTCTTCGTGATCTATCAAACGGTGTGAAAAAGTCCTTGAATTGTGAAATAAATCGTTGCTTTACATAAAGGAAACAAAGCTCTCTGCTTGATTAGCAGATGATTTTCGCACAAATTTAAACGATAACTAGGAAATTTTTAACCCAATTAACTAAAATTAGGAATTGTTCAGTACAAGTCTATTTTAAAGAACCATTGAATTGTTTAATCAGAAATTAAATTTGTCTGTAATGTAAAACACTTTAAATTATTCCCCTTCCACAAATTACAAAAACAATATTAATTCCTTGAAAATAGTTGAAATTTCTTTCGAGGCGGAAAACCGCAACTGCAAAATGAAGAGCGTCGCGTCAAACCGTGAAAGCTCTTATAATTTGCCTCCAAATTGCTTTCACTTGGGTGAAAATTGAGGTAGGCCACTGCCACAACAAAGAATGCGAAGTCTCATTTAAAGAAAAGACGAGATGGAAGGACACGTGCCCGTCGGACGGGCCCCCGAGGCAGAAGTGGGCCAGATGGGTACCTTTTGTTCAGAGTGGAGGTGCCTCCTGTCTCTGGCGGCGCGAGCCCACGTCTCCAATTTCTTGTGAGCAGCGGCCATAATCTGGTAAACGTTGGTGTTGGCACTAATGATTGCTACCCTAAGTGGACGCTACTTTTCTAGCACAAACCACCCTTACATGTCAGGGAGTGTTGAAAAAGTGGCTTGTGTCACGAGTTCAACAGGTTGACTAGACTATGGCACGGTTGTACTACGGACTACATTGCAACAAACACCACCAGCCTCCTGCATTGGCTGGCTCAATCGATCAGTTCTCGCCACTCGCGGCGAGAGCCACCCTTCCCGCCGCTGGTTCGCCCCAGCGCCACCCGGTGCCGCGTCCGTCCACCCCCAGGGTCACACTTGACGTCAAACCCTGGCTGCTGTTCGCCCAGCCCGCCGTCAGGTGGGGTGAGCACCCCGCGATTTCGCTTTGCCTGCGACGGGCACCGGGATTGCTATACCACTATATATGCGCGTGATAAACATTTTATGTGATTGAGCGCTGAAGCATTTCCCTGGTGACTTGTTCAATAATAATAAAATGGATCGTCTGCAAATGAAAGAACTGTCTGCGGACTTCTTCAAGTTCCTGCACTAAAAAAACCTTTTTTCTGATTACGTGCGATCTAATATATTTCATAAGTTGGATTTTTTTATGGTGTTAAAAAATAAAATACATAAAAAATACGAAATGTGACGGGTAAAAGGACAAAATTTGCATGAGATACACCAGAAATCGCAGTCTTTACTTGCGTCATAACGCAATATTTCGACAAAATCTTCATTTTACAGGTTTTAAAGGACAATTTTTGGAAATTCCAGTTATCAAAAATAAGGTTTGATTTTGATTACTCTCACCGAGCCCAATCGAACAAACACAAAATTTAATGTCCTTGATCTAGATCAAAGGTTAATACTGTTAATTTTAGTTTGCAATTAAAATTTTGGAAATGATCTCAAGATTTTGGAATTTTGAAGATTTGTGCTTAAATGATGGCCCATGATATAAGTGAACTTTTATGAAAATTTTAGATTGATGCTCTTTTTTGTATTCGAGAAATTACTTACTTCAAATTTCAAAGGTCTAAATTGGTTTGTTTTGCAAATCTTGTCCAACTCCAAATCTCGGGTACTATCCATCATAATTGGAAAAACTACTCATCGTTAGTCTCGTCTCAACATTCCCTGACCAGCTGAAGTGGTTTGAAGGTGCACACCCTCAACGTCCGTCTTTCTACCCCTTGCTATAGCACGTATTTTGTTTAGCACGGAAACATCTCAAAATTTCACCAAGCCATTCGATAATTTAACCAATGCAATAATTTCCTTTTTATGTATTATATTTTTTCTCGTTTTACTTTCAGTATCACTCTCACTGCTCTCCTTCTTTGTTATTCAGTTTGCGATGAGCGAACCGCGACCGAAGAAAAAACACGCACAAACAGACCAAGGTGTGCAATTTGCTGCGCACAATTGAGCGATAAAAAAGGCTGTTTGGCTGCTCTCTTACCTGCTGTTGACTGACTGTGTAGTTGTAGTTTGACCCTTGACCTCTAGACTGACGGGAGCCGCTCGAGCTGCAACGCTCCAGGGCGCTCCACTCTTTTGCTTTCCTTTTGTGCGCGTAGTATCGGTAGATGACCAGTGTCATGGCGACTAAGAGGGCCAGGCCGGCCCCCGTGGCGGCGCCCAACACCGCCGATGTCGACGCCATCAGCTGCAAACACAAATAAATCATCTCTACATCATCGATTCTGGACAATACAATGTGATGAAATTCTATTTATAAGAATGTGCATTTTTTAAGTGTGAAATTTCTGAAAAATAGTTTTTACCCTAAATATTCTCTATGGAAAATTGGGAAGAGCTAAAATTTTCGTGGAATGTTGTTAAATTTTCTGAGAAAAGTTTGAATTCTAACCTTTTATTGCCAGGAGGAGTCGAAATTAAGGGAAAAATCTCTGAACACCGTTTAATTTTCAAGAAAATAGGTAAATTCTGAAATTTAGCATTCTTGAATGAATATATGTATATGTTGTTTATGTCTTTTGCGTTGCAGAAGTTAACATCACTTGCCTGAACACTGCCACATAAGGCAATTTCCCCCCAGCTTATTTATATTATCCGAAAATAGGCTGCACATACGACGGCGCACTCTCGATAAATTCAGAAAAAAGCGCGCACGCACATATTCAGCGTTATACCATTATAACAATCTTGAATTGGCTTCGTGTTTACTTGTAGACTTTAAGGAAATTGGTTTGCTCAGCAGACTGGCAACATTCAGTGACTCCAGCTCAACCGACTTCGCTTTTGCTTTTGTTTGTTTATAACAACGAAAGATGGTCGTTTTCATCAGCGAAATTTCCGCTTCACAAACGCTTTTGATGAAAGCTTATTGCGACTGAATTAAACCAATGCCAATTAGAAGCATTTGTTAGGCAATATTTTGATCTTGGTCTTTTTGTACCATTCAAAAGAGCACGTCGCTGCAATGGCGCTTTTTAATCTGCAAGTCGCAAAGGAAAATTTCTGAGGAAAAACAGTGGGAAATTCCAATTATGCTGGCTGCTGCTCCAAATCAAATTACAAGTGCTTGCTGAGGGTAAAAATGCCCGAGAGCAAATATTAAATTACAAAACTGGAGCAGAGGGAAGCGGATACGTTGTACGAAAAGAATTTGTCCGGAATGGAGGATTCAGAAAGCTAGGCATGACAGTAAATTTGTGTGAAAAATGTATGATGACATATTGTATTTAGTTTAGAAAAAACCGGCGAACCGTTTTTTCGAAGCCGACAATCGCGCATCAATAATTGAGCGGCTTTTCACAACTTCGTCCACGCGCGCGATGCTTCCTTGCACTACCACTTGTCTTGGCATATGGAACTGAAGTATTTTAAAATATTTTGTAATGTTCTTTACAAAGAAGAAGAATTTCTGGTATTTCTAGGCATGCATATTGCATTGCCAGCTAAATCTCGGGTTCTAAGTGTCAAAGTTGAAAACTATGCATATAGTTTACCTCAACTTCACGTAAACTAACTAAATAAGAAGTAATTTTTGCATAAAATGCTGAAAAGTATATTTTTATTGATTTTAAGGGGGTAAGGGTTAAAGGGCCTGCATCCTTAAATTATCTTTTACATGCCTCGGGATCGTCAAGACGAATCGAATGGCACGTGTTTCTTGTTAATACGACTCTTAAAGTGATTTCTGTGCAAACATCTTAAAATCATGTTTTTTCGTGATTTTATGTAGTAATTACTGTAAATCTCCGCTTCTATATGGCTCGTATTATTAAACAGAAACACTCTCCGCATTTGCATCTTTTCTCTTTTGGGCAATACGTGTATTTTCAGACGGAACCCATTTTTTGTTTCTAAAAAATTCTTTTCGGATAAAGTTTGACACCCCGAGCAGAGGTGGCCAGGCGCGAAAAGAAAATTATGAATGAGCCGAGTCTGCGCTGAAGCAGACAAAATTTGTCCCCATAGAGATAATTGGATTAGGCCGACACCCCGCAGGCAGCGAGACAAACGAAAGGCTTGATGAATTTCGACAGAAATCATCGCGGGAAACGTTCTTCTTTTCCTCCCTGGCGGAGAGATTTGCGCCGTAAAATTTTATTGCTTTTCCGGCAGTAAAACATATGATTTGCCTCTCACGTGGAAAAGAGCTCCGCTGGGAAATGACGCATCCGACTCATTTATATATATAGCAGCTAGGGGTCAACGACCTTGGTCTCCGAGGGGAAATGAAGGCACACATTCGATTAACGTTATCAGGCAAAGCTCATCACTCTCTGTCGGAGATCATCAAAAATTTCAGCCGCGACGAGAGAAGCAAAAAGCAGCTTTTCCAGGGTTAAAATAGCCAGATCACTGGTTATGGTAGTCCAATGAAATTCTACTCCACGCTCCGAGTTAGGGAGGTCGATGTTTGTCTTGCTCTCGCTCTTGAAAAGCTGCGGCTTTGACGCGATCTAGTTTCAAGGCCCTCGCACTCAGACAAAGATCGAGTGTATTTTGACGTCCAAGCAGACATCAATATTGGCGTCGAGTGTCAGATATTCTGCTTCACATACTTTCTACCGCAATATCTACTTTGAGGCAAACAAAATAGTAAATACGAATCAAGTTTAAAGCGGCTACACTTGGATATTGGGAAGAATAACAAATGCTTAACAGAACATGTTCAAGATTTGAAAATTTTGCAATGCGCAAAAATGCAGCATTGTTTTTTTTTACAAATTGATCGAATTAAGAAGCACTTGAAAGTATTTCTCGCGGAAAAAGTAAGCACGAAATTTCAGAGAGTGGTTGTTTTCGAGAAATGCCACTTAAAAAATCGACTTTTTGGGTTCTTTGCACATCCAAATCTCGAATTCTAACCTTCAGAACTGCAAAAACTACCCACCGTTAGACTCGTCTCAACCTCCAATACCCAGCTAAATGGTTTAAATGGTGCTTACCCTCATCCCCTATCAACCCCATTGCCACAATTTTGATAGCTAAAATTTTGGCATGCTTCCTCTGAACTTTAAAATATTATAAATCCTAAAACAAATTTTTTGTTTAAATTACACGCAAATTAATAAAAAAAATTCCAGAGTCATAAAGTGTTTTACTTTTTTGAGGGGGTTGAAGTATAGCAACTTAGGAGTGGAGTAAGCATCCCTAAACCCTTCAGCTGGTTAGGGGAGATCTAGGTTAGTCCAACAGTGGGTGGTTTTTACAAATCTGATGGTTAGAAACCGAGATTTGGATTTGCAAGTATAACAAAAATTGCATAATTCCTATTTTTTCTAGTTTTGCAATGAATTATCTGGAAAACAAAAAGTCCATCACTATAAAACATTTTGCAAAGTTCCCACTTGTCATGGGACACCTTCAAGCACATTTTCTAAATTTCAAAATATATTTATATTTTATTATTTAAACCTTATTTTCAAAGTTTATGGAAATATGTCTGTTGAAATATAATTGCTAATTTATCTAATTCCCCTTTATGTACTTTAAGGAAAAAGATGCACTACCTCCACAAACTTAAATATCCATGGATACAAAATATTCATAATTCGGAAAAATATGCATTCAATTTGAAAAATGGCGGAACCCCCCGCAAAAAAACAGTGTTTGGCAATGCAGTGGGATTTTCGAGGAAAATGCGTGTTTTTGCGAGCCCTGTTAAAATCTCATTAGCTTATTTCCATATCTACTCTAAGATATCAATTCTTAGCTCTCCTCATATCAGATTTTCACACACAATCCTATCTGCTTTCCATACAAAAGAGCCCCTCTATTCATTCCACGTCATGCCGACCAACCTGATCAGCATTCCCATCGTCCTTTTGGCTCGACTGAGGGCGTTTTTTTCTCTCTTGCAAGGTTAAACCTGATGGGAATTTCTAATAGAGTTGAGTGCGCGCCAGATATGGAAGAGGGGTCACAACATCTTTCATTCCACACCCTTGTTCACTGTAGCAGAAGATTCCACCCTCCTGTATACATACCGATGCATACTTACTCGTCTCGGCAAACACAAAACGGGCTCAAACTTTCGCAATAAATCACTTCAGCCTCTCGCTCCAAACCGCTCTCGTGAGTAATGTACATGCGTCTGACGTGCGCAAATTGAGGCCTAGAGTGGCATATTGCTTAACAAGATTAGACCAAATGATTGACAATATTTCAAATAGAATTGTCACTGAGTGAGAGACACAAACTTGCTCCTTTCCCTCTTCCGGATTTGATTAATTTAGTTGTTGTTCTCCAAGAACTGAATAAGCGAATGGAAACTTTTTGTCATAAAATAAAATAGGAATTTAAGTAGCGAGACAGTCCTGACCATTTGAAAGGCATGAGAAGAATATAAGATGGATAGGAAACTGGCAAAAAAGCCGATTTCCTATCCACCTTGGTGGAGGGGTGGGTATGGGGAGAGGTCAATCCTTATTGGGTATGGGGAGGGAAGACTGAAGTGGTAATGTTGAAATAGTGTGCAAAGGGAGGTGGGAAAATGTCATGCTCGCTACGGTGACTGAGCGTAATCTGGATCTCGACAATATGTTGAAATAGTGCGTAAAGGGAGAATGTTCATCCTGAATATGTCATGCTCGCAAAGGGAGGCCAGAGTGCTTGCCAAAGATCCATGTTCATGGATCTTTCCAAAAAAAAATATGACGCGCATGCTCACAAAGGAATCACTGATGTTGGAATAAGGCAGAATGTCGTGGCGCGTGCAGAATGAAAAAACACTCGGTCTCCCCTGCAAGGAGAAAATATGAGGCGCTTGCTCACAAAGGAATCACAGATGTTGGAATAAGGCAGAATGTCGTGGTGCGTGCAGAATAAAAAAACACTCGGTATCCCCTGCAAGAAAAAATATGACTCGCTTGCTCACAAAGGAATCACAGATGTTGGAATAAGGTAGAATGTCGCAGCGTGTGCAAAGGGAGAATGAAAAAGCATTGAGTCACCCGTGCAAGGACAAAATATGACGCGCATGCTCACAAAGGAATCACAGATGTTGGAATAAGGCAGAATGTCGCAGCGTGCAAAGGGAGAATAAAAAAAACACTCGGTATCCCCTGCAAGAAAAAATATGACGCGCTTGCTCGCTAAAGGAAAAAAAGTGTGTGGACTGCTGCAGTGTGAAAAAATTGACTCTACTCTGTAGAACAAAAATAATTTTAAGAAATGAAAAGAGCGTCTGTTATTTTTTATGCTCTTTATTTAGTTGAAAGTCTTACAATGTCACATATCGTATCAGGCTGTGAAATAGTGCTATTGTTGTATTGGTTTTTTGACACAAACAATTTCGTTGAATTCACGTCTAAGCCCGGATGACTTTTGTGTGGAGGGAATTTCATGAAATATTGTGAAGGTCTGGGTGTATTGACATATCACAAAAGCAAATGTATATATATACACGCTCAACAAATTTCACAAGAAGACTAACATGAGAGAAAACAGTCTTTTCAAAAATAAAAACGCCTATTGCATCATCTCACAACTATTGTTGAACGAATTTCACAAGAAGGTTAAAATGAAAGAAACAGTAGGGGGCCTTTCAAAGGAAAGGTTAGGGTGAATGAGCATTGCATGTTGAAAAGTTTCACAAGAATATTAGAATGAAAGAAACAGTAGGTGTTCTTTCGCAGGGAAGGTCAGGGTGAATTGATATATACCATTATATGCTGAACAAATTTCACAAGAATATTAGAATGAAAGAAACAGTAGGGAGTCTTTCAAGATGAAATAAAACATACCTCGGTTCATCAATTAGAAAGTTGTCACGAGGGTGCGACCTCCAAGAGATTAGAAATGCGACTGTTGTCTAGAGATCAGGGTGTATTAACATATCACAATTACTATTGTATGTTGAACGAATTTCACAAGAAGATTAAAATTAATAAAAGAAACAGTAGGTGGTCTTTCAAAGGGCAGGTCAGGGTGAATTGATATATACCATTATATGCTGAACAAATTTCACAAGAATATTAGAATGAAAGAAACAGTAGGGAGTCTTTCAAGATGAAATAAAACATACCTCGGTTCATCAATTAGAAAGTTGTCACGAGGGTGCGACCTCCAAGAGATTAGAAATGCGACTGTTGTCTAGAGATCAGGGTGTATTAACATATCACAATTACTATTGTATGTTGAACGAATTTCACAAGAAGATTAAAATTAATAAAAGAAACAGTAGGTGGTCTTTCAAAGGGCAGGTCAGGGTGAATCGATATATCACATTGTATGCTGAACAAATTTCACAAGAATATTAGAATGAAAGAAACAGTAGGTAGTCTTTCAAAGGTGAAATAAAACATATATTACCTCGGCTCAAATATCTGCTGGATAGTCAGAGAAAGATGAAGACGTTTCACAACGGCAGGCCTTTACTTCGTCCCGATACGATGTCTGATCGTGGCGGTGTGCAGCCCTTAACAGAGACTCAGCTTGCTGTTAAGTCAATCTATGTTGAGAGTCTTCCACCAGTAATTGATTTTGATTGCGCTGGATATGCAATCCTTGAAAACATCCCAGAAGAAGCTCTCCAAGCTTTGTCACAAGTTGAAAACTCTAACTCTGATGATGTGCAGCAAAATGTGAGTACTATATATATATACAATCTTCAATATTATATTTCTGAAAATCTATGATACAAACTCAAGAGTAGTTAAAATATTTCATGATCAAGATAAAAATCTACACACCCAAACTATTTTTTCTGTTTGGTATTGCAACCTTTCATTTAATACCAAAAAAAAATAAGATCAAACTTTTTTTCTTAACACCTGTCATGTAAACTTTATTTCTAAGTAACAAAAACGTCTTGAATAACTAAAAAAACTTTGTTGCAACGAGTCAAATAATTTAGATTATGATGCCCTCAACGTTTATTTAGTCGATGAGGCTTCTAAGTTAGCTCGGATCACGTCAGAGTTGTTAGCGGAGGTGAATGTAAATTGTCGCAGTGCCTCAGTTCCCTACACTGAAGAGGCACTACCTACGGAGAACGTGCAGCCGATGGATCTAGGCGGGGTGCCACTCCTTCAAGAAGCGCCACAGCACAATTCTTCCGTCAATACGCAAGACGAATATGCAGGCAGGAGTTTAAATGAAGAATCCCTTGGTACAATGCGAGTACCTTTACAAGAGATAATTCTAAACGAAGCCAACCAAGATCCAAAACTTCAAGCTGAAATACCACGCAGTATAAGAGACCGTATACGAGACCTGCACGCCCAAATGCAAAAACATGATGTTGAGGGTAAAAATCATCTTAACGAAATTGATAAAAAACGAAAAGACCAAGATGCGACTATCACCCGCAATCATCAAATCGTGAAGAGTATTCAGGCTGCATGTTCAGCTGTTGCAGAAAAATTGAAGAAGGAGCAAGAGCAGTTGAAGGAGAAAGAGGAGAGAAAAAAACAGAGTGACAACGCTGAAGATGTGCTTAAACAATTACTGGCGGAGGAAAAAAATATTGATAAGAATATAGAAGACAATAGGAATATAATATCAAGCTACAAAAAATTCAACGACCAGTGTTGTCAACAGAGGGTGAAGCAGTATCAAGATGAAATCAAGAGTAAAAAAGAAAAACTCAAAGAAATGAAAGAAAATAAATCTGTAAGTATTTTTCAAAAAATCCATGTGAAACTAATTGTATTCTATTGCAGTATGTTGATGACCTCAACCAATCGTTAAATGAAAATGATGATCAATATAAGAAGTTAAAGGATCTTGCAATCGCCGAGCAAAAAGAAGTTAAAAAACGTATGAAAAATCAGCTGGAAGCCCTGACAAAAGAGCTCAACACGGCGAATAAACCAAAAAAGGTAGATAATGCCTTCTGCATACACTTTAAACACATACTAATTTTAAAATTGCAGAGGCTGGTGTCGATTTTATCATTGAGTCATCCGATACATAATAAGGTAGTATATTTAACAGTAAATACAGAATATGATTTAATAAAAATGTTTAGAGGGCAAAGCTAACTGAAGATTCTACTGGAGACCTTGCGGTGCCATCAACGTCACGGGTAAGTTCAGTTTATATATAAAATTATTCACAGGCTAAAAAAATAATTTTAACAGGCTCACGACAGCGTTTATATGGGATCTCTTCAACCTAGTGTGACAGACAAAAATGTGAGTGTACCTCTTATTTACGCTTTTATATTTCATTGACATCATCTCACTTTATAGCCAACACAAAAAGATGTGCCAGAGGCAACTAGTACAACCGCAGACGAAAACATTCCGAAGAAAATAAAAAAGAGAATCGAGGCTCAATCATATAAGGAACAGATAGAACACCTCGGAATTTTAACATCAATCAACGCTGCTATCATGAAGAAAGCCGTGAGAAAAATAAAATACATAAAAAGTATTATTCCTAACTTATATTTATTTTAGGGGCTCGACGCTGATGGTAGAAAATTCAGGCAGCTTAACACAAACGTAAATGCCATTAAGGTAGTCAGAAAGGTAAATAATTTCACCTAAAATCGCTTTGGTTCTTATAAATATTTATAGGCGGAAACTGACGTCTTGAGAGCAACCATGACTGCCCTTCAAAAGCAAGACGGGATTAAGGGAAAAGATCTCAAACCGGCTGCCAATAAATTTCTAGAGAACCTAGAAATAAAAGTAAGCGGTATTGTACACTCTCTAATCCAAATAATAATAATAATGCATTTCACGTTCTAGCCTCGTAAAGGATTTGAAGAAGTTGATGAGTGCGTTAACACGTTTGCTATGGTGAGTTACAATTTAACATACGCATGTACAAATCTAATGATTTTTATTTTTAGAAACTTGCCGCAACTCACAAAAACATTTGCTCGTTATTCCGTGATGTGGCCCATAAACTGAAGAACAAACTGGACAATGATGTATTTGAAGAGTTTTCAGAGTATTGCAAGGTGAATAGGAAAAAAAATATATCAATCAAGCATCCTATATAATGGATTTTTTCTGTTAAAGCAGGACACGAAAAACCAGCCTGGGGAAGCTTCAGCACCTAATCAGGTAAAGAAGAAAAAAAAACTTTTTAATAAATAGTGGTACTGGAAAAATCACTCATGGCTCATCAACCATATTTCCTTGTGTAGAAAATAAATGAAATAAAAAATAAAAATATTGTTTTTGTTGCCATACAAACAAACTTTACATAAAATGTTAAAAGACACTTTACTATCTCAAAAATTTACTTCAAATTCACTAAAACTAAATAATTTAATAAAATCAACCTCTGGCTAGAAAAATATTAAGAATAAGTTATTTGCAGATTGATCGAAAATCAGAGAAAATAAATTTTATGCAGAAAAAAAGGAAGACTTTATCGAGTGTTTTTTTTGAGCTATGAGTTATTTGTCTTTACTACGCTGAAAAAAATCTATTATCTATATTTTGACATCACTTTATTGGCGCTGAAATTTTATAGATTGCACTTTTTTATTCGTCTGCATAGCCCAGAGATTTCACATAACGCTAGTTTCAGCAGTGATAGTAAAATAATATTATTTTGCATAAAGTGGTTCAATAATATGAGACATTAACTTTTCTCTTTTAAGAAGTATACTAAATGTTATTTACTCGCAGGTTGGATTAGGAGCGACGAATCGTGAAAATACAGCACAGACACCCAGAGAACATGAAATGCAGCGTCTAGAAAAAAATTATTGAAGGTGCGCGTGAATTAAATTCTAACGACTCCCAAATAGAGGAATTGATAAATTTAGAACCTGTTGAAGGACCTCGAGACGGAGCAAAAATCATTCAAAATAACAAGTAGGGCGATTCGTACTCTTGAACAATTCAAAATGCGGTATACTAAATGCAAAGTTGAAGTGCTAAACATTAAAGCACAACCACAAATGTCCTTTTTGCTAGCCCTTGTTGATTGCGCTGAGTACATGATTGAAGATGTACACAAACTTGATTTTATAGGGTTTGTGATCTCTACAAACCAAGACCAGACATTGACGATACCTTTTATTCGACGGGCTCAATTCACCCCAGAAGTAATAACAAATCAAGTCCAATCATTCGCCCAGTCTGCAAGAGAATTTGTAGCTAGTAACGCGTTTCAACTTGACGTAATAGTAGCAGCCGATCTGCACGGCGGGGGTGGTCGATTTAAAAAGAACCTTAACGCTACGGAACAGAGATCTATTGTTACATCGAAAAACCATAAAAGGAATGGTTTGCTCTCAAAAGCATTACGTGCTGGGAAGTTTGATGTAAACATTCAACAGAAAATGTGTGTATTGTTTACAGTTGTTACTGGTAAAAAATTTTGCGAGTATAAGGAAAAGTTGAAAATTGTGGGAAATGATCCTAATGCAAATCAGAGTAGAAAAATTGAACTAGATAATGAGTGGAAAGATGTCACCAAGCAACAGTCACGAGACTTTGTTAATGACGTAATGTGGTTTCTCAAAAATTTAAACTTGTCTCTAGAGGAAGGTGCCGGTACCGAACACCTCAAAAGAATTCAACAGCTTTTGGGAAACGACTATAAATTAATTGTTTACTCGGGCCATTCAAACGAATCTCGTTCGTTCGGTTCAGCTTATTCACCAGGAGATGAATCTAAAAAGCATATTTATCTAGCCTACGACCAAGAGACACATATCATTATGATATGATGAAAAACCCTGCAAGTTATCTTTTGTCAAAATTTTACTGTACGTTTTGCGAAAAAGAGCTTTTTTTTTAACGAACGTCACGCTGACTGTCCCGGATCAAAATGCGCCAAGTGCAACCTTGTGTGTAAGTCAGACGTTCGATTGCCTGAGAAAAGAAATTGTGACGACTGCAACTTTGAATTCTTGACAAATATGTGTTTTGAGGGGCACAAAGAGCAAAGGAAATGCGAAGAGAGGAAAATATGTTGAAAATGCTGTTTGCTTATCGATTACAAGCTTTTAAACGGAAAGAATCGTATTTGTAACACGCGGCACTGTCAAAATTGTGAAAAATTCGTAAAACTTCCACACGTCTGCTACATTCGCAAACCTAGACCTAGCAAGAATCTCGAGGAGAAAGATAGCAATACTTTAATAACTTTTGCTGATTTTGAATGTACACAGCTAACACAGCACGATGAGGTGCTTGCAGACAATCGCGATGGAGTACGCAGAATCCATAGAGTAAATTTAGTCTGTTCTCAAACGGTATATAAAAATTGTCGAGATAGAGAGATTAACGAAGAAGGTCCACAATGCGAAGTGTGTGGAATGCGTGAATTATGCATTTCGAATATTAACGATCCTAACTTGAACGTCGTCAAAGCTTTTCTCGAAATGCTTAATGAAAAAAGCAGCGGGAAACATCGACCAGACAATTAGAAGGGCAGTTTATCAGACCATGTGTGCTTGTTTCACAATCTTAAAGGTTATGACGGAGTCTTAATATTGAACGAAATACTGCGAAGCAACAAGTGGACCGTGAAAACTGTAATACTTAATGGATTGACCGTAATGCAGCTGGAGATTGTGTACATTGAGTCAGGCGCAAGAATTACGTTTAAGGATTTCATAAATTTTGTGCCATACAGTCTTAGCAAATTACCAAAAGCATTCAAACTGAGCAATGATTTAGCAAAAGGATATTTCCCGCATTTGTTCAATCGACCAGAAAATTACACGTATAGAGAAAAAAAAATTACCGGCAATGGAGTTCTATGATCCGACAAATATGGGCGTTTCCCAGTACGAGGCAATCATAGGTTGGTATGAAAAGAAGTGAGGCGTCTAGAGGAATCAGATGATGAAGTGTTTGATTTCCCTGCTGAGATTGTAAAGTACTGCAAAAACGATGTGACAATTTTGAGACAGACTGCATTACAATTTAGTTCATTCTTCGAAACTTATGCGTGTATAGTCCTTTTCTTGAATCAATAACGATTGCTTCCCTTGTAAGTCTTTTGTATAGAAGGAACTTTTACAAACCAAAATCTATAGGATTGATACCGCGGAGTGATTCATATAGAACCAACCAAAGTAAGGAAGCTTTGATGTATTTTAGATATTTAGAAACGGAACAAAACCTGGTCAATCTCAAGCACGCTGGCAATGGTCAAGAAGAGATAGTCGGAGGATATCCTGTTGACGCACTATATAGACACATCAACTAATACTGTATACCAATATATGGGTGACTACTGGCATTTCTGTCCAGATTGCTATCCAGACGACGAAAAGGCCAACTTCGAGGCTAAAAAACAATACGAATCTGGACTGGCTAGAAGACAGGCAACATTTTTGCGAACCAGAACGCTGGAAAAATTGAAATACAGTGTTTTAGAGATGTATGGATGTAAATTTAAGGCATTATTGAAAGATCAACCACAAGTTAAGGAGAAATTACTGAAAGATCCGATTGTTCAAAAAGGATATTTGCGTGCAAGAAATTGCCTAAGCGGTGGTCGTACTAATAGTGTTATTTTGTGGCACGAATGTGGGCATGACGAGGAAATTAATTATTATGATTTTACTTCCCTCTATCCGACCACACAGAAATACTGTGAGTACATTGTAGTTCATCCTACAGTGTACACTACAAATTTCCCTAGTCTCGACTCTGTAAAGGGTTTTGTTTTCTGTAGAGTGTTGCCTCCAGATTCTCTTTACCACCCTGTACTACCACAAAAAGTTGGAGATAAACTTTTGTTCCATCTCTGTAAAAAATGTGCCACTCAAAAAATCACAATTCTCCATACTGCACCCACACCGATGAGGAAAGATCATACGGTGGCTCTTGGAGTTCGTGGGAGCTGAACTTGGCTAGGAAATTTGGATACAAGATCACTGAAATTACGAAATCTGGCACTACGAGAAAACAACCAAGTACAAGAAGAATGAAGATGAAGGCCTTTTCACCAGTTTTGTAAACGCTTTCCTAAAATTGAAGCAGGTAAAAAAAATCTCCTAATAAAAGTGCTTATGCAGCATAGCTTAATTCGCTCGTTTCTGATTTTAAGGAAGCATCAGGTTGGCCAGAAAACAACATGTCTAACGAGGACAAGAAAAAATACATCGAGTCATATGCGATCGAAGAAAGCATTGATCTGGACGAGAGTAAAATCGAAAAGAATGAGGTCATAAGAACTGTAGCAAAACTCTGCCTTAATTCGCTATGGTGAGCAATTTTTAACTATAGCTAAACTATTTAGGATAATTTATATCTGCAACTTGTTATAGGGGGAAATTTGGACAAAACGCAAGAAGCAAAACAGCAGTCATTGAGGTTCGCAGCAGGCTCCTTGAACTTCTCTCTGCCCCTAGCGTCACTGTGACCAATATTATGTGTGATGCAACATCCAAAGCAGTAGTTCAGTACAATGACGATCAGGATACTTTGAATAATGTAAATGTTTTGGTAGCAGCGTTGACTACTAGTCACGCAAGAATTATGCTATACCAGCTTTTACACATTTTCTAGGTAAGAAGGTTCTAGCATTTGACACCGATAGCGTTATTTACACTCAAAAGAAAGGAACACCTCTGCTTAAGACCGGTCGATTCTTAGGGTGTTTGACAGATGAAGTAGCCGAATATGGTGAGGGTTCCAAAATAACCAAATACGCATCTCTTGGTCCTAAAAAACCATTGTTTTGTTGTACAAAAAACCAGACGGAACTTGCAAAGAAGTGAGAAAATGTAAGGGTATAACATATTGAAACAAAATAATATCCAGGAAACTCTAGCATGGAGTCAATTGAAAAAATTGCTTAACGGAGAGGTTGATGAAATCAATATTCAAATTCACAACAAAATTCAAAGATCATCCGATTTCCAAATTTATTCGGAAAATGGTACTAAGAAAATGCGATTGGTCTATGATAAAAGAGTATTGATTTCCAAATATGAAACAATCCCTTGGGGCACAAAGAGGGGTGCTAAAGAACCTATCCACGATGAAAATATTGTGATTGATGAACTGGAATATTAGAAACCATATCCCTTGAATTGGACATGCAATACTTCTCCGTTTATTTGAATTGATTTTATAAATTTTTTAATATCAGATTTGTAGAATGTAAATTTGTAATAAATCGAACACGATTTGAAAATTATATGTATATTGTTTCAATGATTTCCACAAAAAAAAGTTAAGATTTATAAACTAGTTTTGAATGTAAAAAAATAAGTTGCTATGGAAAATTTCGTATAATCATCAAATTGAAATTTGCTAAAGGTTTTGTCTTCTTCTTATGTAATCGCTAGGAAAATTTTAAATAAAAATGGTTGGTTTTAAATTTTGAAAGAAATTTATTGGTTGCAATACAAATTATTTCTCATTGTTTACAACATGGATCTTGCCAGAAAAATATGACGCGCATGCTCGCAAAGGTAGTGGTAGCGAACTGGAATAGGAAAGCGCGATCGCTTGTGCAAAGGGAGAATGCATGTGAACGCTACTTCATGGATCTTGACAGAAAAAATGACACGCATGCTCGCAAAGGGTGTGTAGGATAGCGAGCTGGAAAGCACGATCGCTGGCTGAGCGCTTGCAAAGGAAAAGCATAGGAGCATTGAGCCTCCCATGCAAGAAAAATATGACCACGCACTTTTTCTGTGTTCTATTGTGAGCATGCGCGACATATTTTTCTTGCATGGGAGACTCAATGCTTTTTTCATACTCCCTTTGCATGCGATCAGCCACCGATCGTGCTTTCCAGCTCGCTATCCTACACACCCTTTGCGAGCATGCGTGTCATTTTTTCTGTCAAGATCCATGAAGTAGCGTTCACATGCATTCTCCCTTTGCACAAGCGATCGCACTTTCCTATTCCAGTTCGCTACCACTACCTTTGCGAGCATGCGCGTCATATTTTTCTGGCAAGATCCATGTTGTAAACAATGAGAAATAATTTGTATTGCAACCAATAAATTTCTTTCAAAATTTAAAACCAACCATTTTTATTTAAAATTTTCCTAGCGATTACATAAGAAGAAGACAAAACCTTTAGCAAATTTCAATTTGATGATTATACGAAATTTTCCATACCAACTTATTTTTTACATTCAAAAACTAGTTTATAAATCTTAACTTTTTTTGTGGAAATCATTGAAACAATATACATATAATTTTCAAATCGTGTTCGATTTATTACAAATTTACATTCTACAAATCTGATATTAAAAAATTTATAAAATCAATTCAAATAAACGGAGAAGTATTGCATGTCCAATTCAAGGGATATGGTTTCTAATATTCCAGTTCATCAATCACAATATTTTCATCGTGGATAGGTTCTTTAGCACCCCTCTTTGTGCCCCAAGGGATTGTTTCATATTTGGAAATCAATACTCTTTTATCATAGACCAATCGCATTTTCTTAGTACCATTTTCCGAATAAATTTGGAAATCGGATGATCTTTGAATTTTGTTGTGAATTTGAATATTGATTTCATCAACCTCTCCGTTAAGCAATTTTTTCAATTGACTCCATGCTAGAGTTTCCTGGATATTATTTTGTTTCAATATGTTATACCCTTACATTTTCTCACTTCTTTGCAAGTTCCGTCTGGTTTTTTGTACAACAAAACAATGGTTTTTTAGGACCAAGAGATGCGTATTTGGTTATTTTGGAACCCTCACCATATTCGGCTACTTCATCTGTCAAACACCCTAAGAATCGACCGGTCTTAAGCAGAGGTGTTCCTTTCTTTTGAGTGTAAATAACGCTATCGGTGTCAAATGCTAGAACCTTCTTACCTAGAAAATGTGTAAAAGCTGGTATAGCATAATTCTTGCGTGACTAGTAGTCAACGCTGCTACCAAAACATTTACATTATTCAAAGTATCCTGATCGTCATTGTACTGAACTACTGCTTTGGATGTTGCATCACACATAATATTGGTCACAGTGACGCTAGGGGCAGAGAGAAGTTCAAGGAGCCTGCTGCGAACCTCAATGACTGCTGTTTTGCTTCTTGCGTTTTGTCCAAATTTCCCCCTATAACAAGTTGCAGATATAAATTATCCTAAATAGTTTAGCTATAGTTAAAAATTGCTCACCATAGCGAATTAAGGCAGAGTTTTGCTACAGTTCTTATGACCTCATTCTTTTCGATTTTACTCTCGTCCAGATCAATGCTTTCTTCGATCGCATATGACTCGATGTATTTTTTCTTGTCCTCGTTAGACATGTTGTTTTCTGGCCAACCTGATGCTTCCTTAAAATCAGAAACGAGCGAATTAAGCTATGCTGCATAAGCACTTTTATTAGGAGATTTTTTTTACCTGCTTCAATTTTAGGAAAGCGTTTACAAAACTGGTGAAAAGGCCTTCATCTTCATTCTTCTTGTACTTGGTTGTTTTCTCGTAGTGCCAGATTTCGTAATTTCAGTGATCTTGTATCCAAATTTCCTAGCCAAGTTCAGCTCCCACGAACTCCAAGAGCCACCGTATGATCTTTCCTCATCGGTGTGGGTGCAGTATGGAGAATTGTGATTTTTTGAGTGGCACATTTTTTACAGAGATGGAACAAAAGTTTATCTCCAACTTTTTGTGGTAGTACAGGGTGGTAAAGAGAATCTGGAGGCAACACTCTACAGAAAACAAAACCCTTTACAGAGTCGAGACTAGGGAAATTTGTAGTGTACACTGTAGGATGAACTACAATGTACTCACAGTATTTCTGTGTGGTCGGATAGAGGGAAGTAAAATCATAATAATTAATTTCCTCGTCATGCCCACATTCGTGCCACAAAATAACACTATTAGTACGACCACCGCTTAGGCAATTTCTTGCACGCAAATATCCTTTTTGAACAATCGGATCTTTCAGTAATTTCTCCTTAACTTGTGGTTGATCTTTCAATAATGCCTTAAATTTACATCCATACATCTCTAAAACACTGTATTTCAATTTTTCCAGCGTTCTGGTTCGCAAAAATGTTGCCTGTCTTCTAGCCAGTCCAGATTCGTATTGTTTTTTAGCCTCGAAGTTGGCCTTTTCGTCGTCTGGATAGCAATCTGGACAGAAATGCCAGTAGTCACCCATATATTGGTATACAGTATTAGTTGATGTGTCTATATAGTGCGTCAACAGGATATCCTCCGACTATCTCTTCTTGACCATTGCCAGCGTGCTTGAGATTGACCAGGTTTTGTTCCGTTTCTAAATATCTAAAATACATCAAAGCTTCCTTACTTTGGTTGGTTCTATATGAATCACTCCGCGGTATCAATCCTATAGATTTTGGTTTGTAAAAGTTCCTTCTATACAAAAGACTTACAAGGGAAGCAATCGTTATTGATTCAAGAAAAGGACTATACACGCATAAGTTTCGAAGAATGAACTAAATTGTAATGCAGTCTGTCTCAAAATTGTCACATCGTTTTTGCAGTACTTTACAATCTCAGCAGGGAAATCAAACACTTCATCATCTGATTCCTCTAGACGCCTCACTTCTTTTCATACCAACCTATGATTGCCTCGTACTGGGAAACGCCCATATTTGTCGGATCATAGAACTCCATTGCCGGTAATTTTTTTTTCTCTATACGTGTAATTTTCTGGTCGATTGAACAAATGCGGGAAATATCCTTTTGCTAAATCATTGCTCAGTTTGAATGCTTTTGGTAATTTGCTAAGACTGTATGGCACAAAATTTATGAAATCCTTAAACGTAATTCTTGCGCCTGACTCAATGTACACAATCTCCAGCTGCATTACGGTCAATCCATTAAGTATTACAGTTTTCACGGTCCACTTGTTGCTTCGCAGTATTTCGTTCAATATTAAGACTCCGTCATAACCTTTAAGATTGTGAAACAAGCACACATGGTCTGATAAACTGCCCTTCTAATTGTCTGGTCGATGTTTCCCGCTGCTTTTTTCATTAAGCATTTCGAGAAAAGCTTTGACGACGTTCAAGTTAGGATCGTTAATATTCGAAATGCATAATTCACGCATTCCACACACTTCGCATTGTGGACCTTCTTCGTTAATCTCTCTATCTCGACAATTTTTATATACCGTTTGAGAACAGACTAAATTTACTCTATGGATTCTGCGTACTCCATCGCGATTGTCTGCAAGCACCTCATCGTGCTGTGTTAGCTGTGTACATTCAAAATCAGCAAAAGTTATTAAAGTATTGCTATCTTTCTCCTCGAGATTCTTGCTAGGTCTAGGTTTGCGAATGTAGCAGACGTGTGGAAGTTTTACGAATTTTTCACAATTTTGACAGTGCCGCGTGTTACAAATACGATTCTTTCCGTTTAAAAGCTTGTAATCGATAAGCAAACAGCATTTTCAACATATTTTCCTCTCTTCGCATTTCCTTTGCTCTTTGTGCCCCTCAAAACACATATTTGTCAAGAATTCAAAGTTGCAGTCGTCACAATTTCTTTTCTCAGGCAATCGAACGTCTGACTTACACACAAGGTTGCACTTGGCGCATTTTGATCCGGGACAGTCAGCGTGACGTTCGTTAAAAAAAAAGCTCTTTTTCGCAAAACGTACAGTAAAATTTTGACAAAAGATAACTTGCAGGGTTTTTCATCATATCATAATGATATGTGTCTCTTGGTCGTAGGCTAGATAAATATGCTTTTTAGATTCATCTCCTGGTGAATAAGCTGAACCGAACGAACGAGATTCGTTTGAATGGCCCGAGTAAACAATTAATTTATAGTCGTTTCCCAAAAGCTGTTGAATTCTTTTGAGGTGTTCGGTACCGGCACCTTCCTCTAGAGACAAGTTTAAATTTTTGAGAAACCACATTACGTCATTAACAAAGTCTCGTGACTGTTGCTTGGTGACATCTTTCCACTCATTATCTAGTTCAATTTTTCTACTCTGATTTGCATTAGGATCATTTCCCACAATTTTCAACTTTTCCTTATACTCGCAAAATTTTTTACCAGTAACAACTGTAAACAATACACACATTTTCTGTTGAATGTTTACATCAAACTTCCCAGCACGTAATGCTTTTGAGAGCAAACCATTCCTTTTATGGTTTTTCGATGTAACAATAGATCTCTGTTCCGTAGCGTTAAGGTTCTTTTTAAATCGACCACCCCCGCCGTGCAGATCGGCTGCTACTATTACGTCAAGTTGAAACGCGTTACTAGCTACAAATTCTCTTGCAGACTGGGCGAATGATTGGACTTGATTTGTTATTACTTCTGGGGTGAATTGAGCCCGTCGAATAAAAGGTATCGTCAATGTCTGGTCTTGGTTTGTAGAGATCACAAACCCTATAAAATCAAGTTTGTGTACATCTTCAATCATGTACTCAGCGCAATCAACAAGGGCTAGCAAAAAGGACATTTGTGGTTGTGCTTTAATGTTTAGCACTTCAACTTTGCATTTAGTATACCGCATTTTGAATTGTTCAAGAGTACGAATCGCCCTACTTGTTATTTTGAATGATTTTTGCTCCGTCTCGAGGTCCTTCAACAGGTTCTAAATTTATCAATTCCTCTATTTGGGAGTCGTTAGAATTTAATTCACGCGCACCTTCAATAATTTTTTTCTAGACGCTGCATTTCATGTTCTCTGGGTGTCTGTGCTGTATTTTCACGATTCGTCGCTCCTAATCCAACCTGCGAGTAAATAACATTTAGTATACTTCTTAAAAGAGAAAAGTTAATGTCTCATATTATTGAACCACTTTATGCAAAATAATATTATTTTACTATCACTGCTGAAACTAGCGTTATGTGAAATCTCTGGGCTATGCAGACGAATAAAAAAGTGCAATCTATAAAATTTCAGCGCCAATAAAGTGATGTCAAAATATAGATAATAGATTTTTTTCAGCGTAGTAAAGACAAATAACTCATAGCTCAAAAAAAACACTCGATAAAGTCTTCCTTTTTTTCTGCATAAAATTTATTTTCTCTGATTTTCGATCAATCTGCAAATAACTTATTCTTAATATTTTTCTAGCCAGAGGTTGATTTTATTAAATTATTTAGTTTTAGTGAATTTGAAGTAAATTTTTGAGATAGTAAAGTGTCTTTTAACATTTTATGTAAAGTTTGTTTGTATGGCAACAAAAACAATATTTTTATTTTTTATTTCATTTATTTTCTACACAAGGAAATATGGTTGATGAGCCATGAGTGATTTTTCCAGTACCACTATTTATTAAAAAGTTTTTTTTTCTTCTTTACCTGATTAGGTGCTGAAGCTTCCCCAGGCTGGTTTTTCGTGTCCTGCTTTAACAGAAAAAATCCATTATATAGGATGCTTGATTGATATATTTTTTTTCCTATTCACCTTGCAATACTCTGAAAACTCTTCAAATACATCATTGTCCAGTTTGTTCTTCAGTTTATGGGCCACATCACGGAATAACGAGCAAATGTTTTTGTGAGTTGCGGCAAGTTTCTAAAAATAAAAATCATTAGATTTGTACATGCGTATGTTAAATTGTAACTCACCATAGCAAACGTGTTAACGCACTCATCAACTTCTTCAAATCCTTTACGAGGCTAGAACGTGAAATGCATTATTATTATTATTTGGATTAGAGAGTGTACAATACCGCTTACTTTTATTTCTAGGTTCTCTAGAAATTTATTGGCAGCCGGTTTGAGATCTTTTCCCTTAATCCCGTCTTGCTTTTGAAGGGCAGTCATGGTTGCTCTCAAGACGTCAGTTTCCGCCTATAAATATTTATAAGAACCAAAGCGATTTTAGGTGAAATTATTTACCTTTCTGACTACCTTAATGGCATTTACGTTTGTGTTAAGCTGCCTGAATTTTCTACCATCAGCGTCGAGCCCCTAAAATAAATATAAGTTAGGAATAATACTTTTTATGTATTTTATTTTTCTCACGGCTTTCTTCATGATAGCAGCGTTGATTGATGTTAAAATTCCGAGGTGTTCTATCTGTTCCTTATATGATTGAGCCTCGATTCTCTTTTTTATTTTCTTCGGAATGTTTTCGTCTGCGGTTGTACTAGTTGCCTCTGGCACATCTTTTTGTGTTGGCTATAAAGTGAGATGATGTCAATGAAATATAAAAGCGTAAATAAGAGGTACACTCACATTTTTGTCTGTCACACTAGGTTGAAGAGATCCCATATAAACGCTGTCGTGAGCCTGTTAAAATTATTTTTTTAGCCTGTGAATAATTTTATATATAAACTGAACTTACCCGTGACGTTGATGGCACCGCAAGGTCTCCAGTAGAATCTTCAGTTAGCTTTGCCCTCTAAACATTTTTATTAAATCATATTCTGTATTTACTGTTAAATATACTACCTTATTATGTATCGGATGACTCAATGATAAAATCGACACCAGCCTCTGCAATTTTAAAATTAGTATGTGTTTAAAGTGTATGCAGAAGGCATTATCTACCTTTTTTGGTTTATTCGCCGTGTTGAGCTCTTTTGTCAGGGCTTCCAGCTGATTTTTCATACGTTTTTTAACTTCTTTTTGCTCGGCGATTGCAAGATCCTTTAACTTCTTATATTGATCATCATTTTCATTTAACGATTGGTTGAGGTCATCAACATACTGCAATAGAATACAATTAGTTTCACATGGATTTTTTGAAAAATACTTACAGATTTATTTTCTTTCATTTCTTTGAGTTTTTCTTTTTTACTCTTGATTTCATCTTGATACTGCTTCACCCTCTGTTGACAACACTGGTCGTTGAATTTTTTGTAGCTTGATATTATATTCCTATTGTCTTCTATATTCTTATCAATATTTTTTTCCTCCGCCAGTAATTGTTTAAGCACATCTTCAGCGTTGTCACTCTGTTTTTTTCTCTCCTCTTTCTCCTTCAACTGCTCTTGCTCCTTCTTCAATTTTTCTGCAACAGCTGAACATGCAGCCTGAATACTCTTCACGATTTGATGATTGCGGGTGATAGTCGCATCTTGGTCTTTTCGTTTTTTATCAATTTCGTTAAGATGATTTTTACCCTCAACATCATGTTTTTGCATTTGGGCGTGCAGGTCTCGTATACGGTCTCTTATACTGCGTGGTATTTCAGCTTGAAGTTTTGGATCTTGGTTGGCTTCGTTTAGAATTATCTCTTGTAAAGGTACTCGCATTGTACCAAGGGATTCTTCATTTAAACTCCTGCCTGCATATTCGTCTTGCGTATTGACGGAAGAATTGTGCTGTGGCGCTTCTTGAAGGAGTGGCACCCCGCCTAGATCCATCGGCTGCACGTTCTCCGTAGGTAGTGCCTCTTCAGTGTAGGGAACTGAGGCACTGCGACAATTTACATTCACCTCCGCTAACAACTCTGACGTGATCCGAGCTAACTTAGAAGCCTCATCGACTAAATAAACGTTGAGGGCATCATAATCTAAATTATTTGACTCGTTGCAACAAAGTTTTTTTAGTTATTCAAGACGTTTTTGTTACTTAGAAATAAAGTTTACATGACAGGTGTTAAGAAAAAAAGTTTGATCTTATTTTTTTTTGGTATTAAATGAAAGGTTGCAATACCAAACAGAAAAAATAGTTTGGGTGTGTAGATTTTTATCTTGATCATGAAATATTTTAACTACTCTTGAGTTTGTATCATAGATTTTCAGAAATATAATATTGAAGATTGTATATATATATAGTACTCACATTTTGCTGCACATCATCAGAGTTAGAGTTTTCAACTTGTGACAAAGCTTGGAGAGCTTCTTCTGGGATGTTTTCAAGGATTGCATATCCAGCGCAATCAAAATCAATTACTGGTGGAAGACTCTCAACATAGATTGACTTAACAGCAAGCTGAGTCTCTGTTAAGGGCTGCACACCGCCACGATCAGACATCGTATCGGGACGAAGTAAAGGCCTGCCGTTGTGAAACGTCTTCATCTTTCTCTGACTATCCAGCAGATATTTGAGCCGAGGTAATATATGTTTTATTTCACCTTTGAAAGACTACCTACTGTTTCTTTCATTCTAATATTCTTGTGAAATTTGTTCAGCATACAATGTGATATATCGATTCACCCTGACCTGCCCTTTGAAAGACCACCTACTGTTTCTTTTATTAATTTTAATCTTCTTGTGAAATTCGTTCAACATACAATAGTAATTGTGATATGTTAATACACCCTGATCTCTAGACAACAGTCGCATTTCTAATCTCTTGGAGGTCGCACCCTCGTGACAACTTTCTAATTGATGAACCGAGGTATGTTTTATTTCATCTTGAAAGACTCCCTACTGTTTCTTTCATTCTAATATTCTTGTGAAATTTGTTCAGCATATAATGGTATATATCAATTCACCCTGACCTGCCCTTTGAAAGACCACCTACTGTTTCTTTTATTAATTTTAATCTTCTTGTGAAATTCGTTCAACATACAATAGTAATTGTGATATGTTAATACACCCTGATCTCTAGACAACAGTCGCATTTCTAATCTCTTGGAGGTCGCACCCTCGTGACAACTTTCTAATTGATGAACCGAGGTATGTTTTATTTCATCTTGAAAGACTCCCTACTGTTTCTTTCATTCTAATATTCTTGTGAAATTTGTTCAGCATATAATGGTATATATCAATTCACCCTGACCTTCCCTGCGAAAGAACACCTACTGTTTCTTTCATTCTAATATTCTTGTGAAACTTTTCAACATGCAATGCTCATTCACCCTAACCTTTCCTTTGAAAGGCCCCCTACTGTTTCTTTCATTTTAACCTTCTTGTGAAATTCGTTCAACAATAGTTGTGAGATGATGCAATAGGCGTTTTTATTTTTGAAAAGACTGTTTTCTCTCATGTTAGTCTTCTTGTGAAATTTGTTGAGCGTGTATATATATACATTTGCTTTTGTGATATGTCAATACACCCAGACCTTCACAATATTTCATGAAATTCCCTCCACACAAAAGTCATCCGGGCTTAGACGTGAATTCAACGAAATTGTTTGTGTCAAAAAACCAATACAACAATAGCACTATTTCACAGCCTGATACGATATGTGACATTGTAAGACTTTCAACTAAATAAAGAGCATAAAAAATAACAGACGCTCTTTTCATTTCTTAAAATTATTTTTGTTCTACAGAGTAGAGTCAATTTTTTCACACTGCAGCAGTCCACACACTTTTTTTCCTTTAGCGAGCAAGCGCGTCATATTTTTTCTTGCAGGGGATACCGAGTGTTTTTTTTATTCTCCCTTTGCACGCTGCGACATTCTGCCTTATTCCAACATCTGTGATTCCTTTGTGAGCATGCGCGTCATATTTTGTCCTTGCACGGGTGACTCAATGCTTTTTCATTCTCCCTTTGCACACGCTGCGACATTCTACCTTATTCCAACATCTGTGATTCCTTTGTGAGCAAGCGAGTCATATTTTTTCTTGCAGGGGATACCGAGTGTTTTTTTATTCTGCACGCACCACGACATTCTGCCTTATTCCAACATCTGTGATTCCTTTGTGAGCAAGCGCCTCATATTTTCTCCTTGCAGGGGAGACCGAGTGTTTTTTCATTCTGCACGCGCCACGACATTCTGCCTTATTCCAACATCAGTGATTCCTTTGTGAGCATGCGCGTCATATTTTTTTTTGGAAAGATCCATGAACATGGATCTTTGGCAAGCACTCTGGCCTCCCTTTGCGAGCATGACATATTCAGGATGAACATTCTCCCTTTACGCACTATTTCAACATATTGTCGAGATCCAGATTACGCTCAGTCACCGTAGCGAGCATGACATTTTCCCACCTCCCTTTGCACACTATTTCAACATTACCACTTCAGTCTTCCCTCCCCATACCCAATAAGGATTGACCTCTCCCCATACCCACCCCTCCACCAAGGTGGATAGGAAATCGGCTTTTTTGCCAGTTTCCTATCCATCTTATATTCTTCTGGCATGATAACTTTGCAGCCACTTTTCTTAAAAATTTACAGTGCTACTTACAATTAGGTCAATTTCGGCTTTAAATGAATCCTAAGGGATGAGTTAATGTATTTGGAACAAGATTTTTCCATGATTTTGCAGTCTTTGAAATGAGAGCCCGAATCGTGAAATTTCAAGCCCTGTCAAAATTTGTCACAAATCAACCCTCGCATTTACTGCCACTTTTTGTAGATTTGACTTATTGTTGGCTTGTATTGAGTGTCCAAGCGATATTTGGGGGTCAAGTGCGGTCTGATTTGCGATTTGATTCTCTTGCATTTCAATGACGATTCCACTCGGTCATGGGAAGATTTTGAAAGCTTTCTGACTCGATTCTTGCTGCTTTGCTTATTTCAAGGATGCGTGCGGGGGCAGTAACACGAGCTTGTCCTCTTACTGGATTTCCATATGTAATTCGTTCGCGATGTTATACTCGGGAGTGGTTTACCAATCTCGTAAGAGGTCAACCGATCAAAATATAAGTACATAAGTACAGCGTAGATATAGTAGAGACTTGAAAAACGTCCCTAGATGTTTCGTTGAGCATAAATAATTCGGCCGTGACGGTGTGTCAAAGAACGACAAGTTCTCAAAGGGCACGAAGATATTTCAAAGGAAATAAGCTAGATCTTTCTGAGAAAGTTTATCCATCGTAGATATGCATCAATCACTCGTGGAAGAGAGTGGACACTTTTATTTCATTTTGTTTGTCATGCTTAATAAAAAAGAATTTAAAAACAAAGAGAAGCAGTTGGGATGTAAATAAAGATGATTATTCAGAGTTTTAATTAATGTTAAGAGCCACGTCCCTCCTGAAACAAATCCACTTAGAGCTCAATTTTCATTATTATTTCCTCATTTATAAAAATTAATCTTTTCAAGAAGAGAACGCTTTGTACACATCGACTTCAAAGTAGCGCTTTACATTTTGCATTGTTGACTGTAGCAAGTAGTTGATTGTTTGGGAAATTTAGCAAGAGTTTATTTTGACAATGTGCAATAATGAAATCAGCACCGAGGAACTGTTAAATTTCAGATTTCGCCTAGTTTCTCAATGATTTTTTGCTTGATTTCGATCCCTCTCGTCGCGATGTACATATATCAAGTAAAGGAAAAAAATATTTACACAAATGTGTTGTTAAAGTGCACAAGTCAATAGAAATAGTAGGAAAAACGTTTCAGACACAACGCGAGTTTTGCCTTTGATTGCAAGTGAGCGCAGGTGCAATCATGGGGCGCATCCACTCTCAGGCGCAAAGAAGCAGGAGGTTTAATCAGCGAGAGCACCGACCATTCATGGTGTATTAGAAGCTGCTTTATCGGCGCCAGCTGCTCACACAGAAACGCATCCAACCATCCATCTGAACGGGCGAGCTGTGGGCCCTTTTGACGTCATGTTTGTAAATGACACATCGAGCGCGCTCCATTAGCGTGAGATAACGACCACGCCAAGAATTGCAGCTCGGGAAATCTGCGCTCACCTTGGCCCTTAATGAGCTTGCACCCAACGAACGCATTCGCCTGTTTGCGCTGCCTGCAAATGGACTCGCTTTCGCGCGCGCGGATGTTTACTCCGTTATTTTTTTGTCGTGCCGCAGTGTGCAAATGTTTGCTGCAGCTTTCTCCTTTATACGAGAGCTGGCTGGTGAAACAAAGAGGATGAATACATTTGATTTTGACAGAATTGCATTCTGGGAAGAACTGGAGCCTTCCAACTCAAGACGGCTCTTTTAATCAGAGGTCGAACGATATTTGAAGGCTTCGTGGCTTCAATTAATTTCTTGAAGCAAACTTGATTGACTTCGATGGGAAATTGGCTGTCACTGTCGTTTCCTTGAGCCAAATTAGAGTCAAATCACTTCGTAGGGATGCATCATTGATTGATTATTCTCATCTCGACTGTATTTTAAACGATGTTTGCCCAAATTTATTTCCTATTCAGATTTGTGTAAAGAAATAAACAAATATTTTGTACTAAATGGAATTAGGAAATACTTAACAATAAATATTTAAAAAAAATTCTACAACCCGCGTGACCAGGATGAAAATCCGGTTGCATATCTCGATGTTTTGCAGGCGCTATGCAATAAAAAGTCATTAATCATGCTCGTCATTCGCAGAGGTGGCGACTGGCGACATTACATTTAAGTCAAAACATCACAAAAACTTTTAAAATTACATTAGACAAAGACATTAAATAGGCAAAGAATTATGTTGATATTTCCCTGCTTGCTGGATTTTGGCAAAGGAGGCAAAGTATGAAATTATGCTAATCTATGGACCTTGTGGTATTTTCTGGTCGTTGGTGTTCACGTACAAACTAGGTGTGATGCATAATAGAGATCCATTTTCGGTCATTTTGGACAGTCTTTAGCAATTAAAAATGGAATTTCTCCTTATTGCTTATTCAGAAAAATTTGTAATTAATAGCTCTTTCGGGAACAATTTTCACCGACTTTTGAGTGGTTTCAGATGCTTGAAAACTAAAAAGCTGTGTTTGAAAATAAACGGATTTAAATTTATTACTAACACTGAACTGACAGCTATTTAAAGCCAAAATTTGCTAATATCCATTAATTTAATAACTTTATTACCATTCAAATATTTCGAGTAAAAAATAGTTAATTGTTAATATACCGAAGAAAGAAACACAATTTTTTATTGGATTATTGGTTGCCGAGCGGAACAATAAAAATAATTTCTTTGAATTTACTAAATCTTTTCTCATTCCACGCTATTTCCCATATAAATAAAATAAAACTGCCCACTCAAAGGAAGGAGCCTGTGACCTAGAGGGAAGTTAACTGCGTTCTAACTTTAGCCGCGGATGTTTCTGGTTTGTGTTATGTCCGTGAGAGGAATGCCAGAGAGGATCACGGCCATATGCTGGCCAGTCATGCAACTCCTCGTTGTCGGGTCCAAGGAGCACCACCTTGCTCTATATTGCATTCCGGCACGTGAGCTTTTCGTGTCTTTGATGCACACATTGCTGCTGCGCAAAATTCCAGCTTGTTTAGAGAAGAAGACTCTCAATAGCAAGTGCAAGCGTGGCCTCGTTCCCAAAGCGGTTGTTTGTCGACTTACATTTTATTATTTTCCTTCTTATATCGTTATTCGTGTTCATAATGGCGTCACAAACAAGAATGCGTGTTAGATCAATACATATGGAGAGTGCGTATTACATTTCTTGCCAATTGACGCAGTGAAACCGATATTGACATGCACGTGTGCACGTGACATTGTGTTTATAAAATATTTGCAAGCAAATTATCTCATAAATAAAGTGAGATATCGAGACGAGCAATAATTTTACGCAGAGATGTGTGCAAAAATTTTTATATATGATATTTATAGCTTATAGCCTGTTTAAATTTTTGATTTTCTGATTTACTGATCAGAACGCTATTTAAACCTCATGGATATGTGTTCATCATAGCGATCATAAAAAACAATCGATTTTGCACAACCCCAAGCAATGACAAAATTTTAACTGTGCATTTTTGGTGTGCCAACAGAAAATATCCTTCTTGCGTTAGCTGTATTATTTTATTTTAGGCAGTCGCTCCACACCCACATCATATTGTCGTCGACGGCTGAGGCTCAATCCCCAGTCCACACACTTGTCAAAGGCGCCCACGCCGGGATCCTAAAAGCACCGTTGCTGTGAGCCTATCTAGCGCGCATTGTGAGTGGATCGTCGTCTATTGTTCGACATTCGACAGGCATGGGATCTGTACATATTTTTAGCTTCGTCTGCAGCCTAACATCTGTCTGTATATATATGAAAGTGCTTATGCGCTGCCTTGAAGATAAAGAATAAAGAATTTCCATAATTGGAATCAACAAGGTTGGTTCTCAGAAAACATCACGTTTACGGAATCTACTTAGCAAAATGAATCGAATGATGTGCAATTTTTACTACATTTGCCAACGTTCGTGATTTTTCCAAAATTTTCCAATCCAGATCAAAACACAACTCCAAAATATCCCCTACAAACCATGAAACAGGGATTATTTATCTTTTCACGACTCCATTATTGGTTTTATTGCGATTAAACTTCCGTCTTTGGACGCTGATCCCGACCACTACTCAAACCGGAATGGATTTATGAAAGAATTGTAAAAAAGCAAAAGGTCACAGACCACTCGCGTCAAGGGTAGAAAATTACGCACTTTTCAGCGGGCGATGACGCCGCCACGCTGCACCCCTTCCCCGAGAGTAATAATTACTGCTTTGATGACTCCGCTCCATATAGAATGGTGCAATTTGGTCCGCTCACCCCACGATTTATAACTCTTGCTGGCGCTGCTTTTCCGAGAAAACTGCGGAGCCTTCAATCAACACACCCAGCTAGTAGCGGCGACGGAAGTATTTGCGTACTTGTATTTGTCTTTTGCGCGCACAGTTAATCATATTAAGCTGTAGGAAAACTCAGCATGGCTTGAATTTGTTATTAAATTTGCAAATCCTCTCAAGCGTGATTTGCAACTCCAACATAAATTTTTTGTACAACATCAAACAACCTGTGTGTATGTGTGTGTGAGTGTGTGTGTGTGTGTGTGTGTGTGTGTGTGAGAGAGAGAGAGAGAGAGAGAGAGAGAGAGAGAGAGAACATTATTTTCGTTCTCATTCTGGATTATATTTTCTAGTTTGCAACAATGTCAATGAATGTATTGTGTTTCGTAATTATAACCGATCTTCAAGGGATTAAAGGGGATGAGTAAAACGGAATATTTTTCAGATAGAATTTCAGTGATTTTAAATTTTTACACGCTCAATTGCTTACAACTTACGAGCTACTTTAGATGGGGTGGAAAAGGGGTTGACGCCCTAAAACTGCTTCAGCTATCCATTAGAGGTCATGAAGAGTCAAACGGTGTGCAGCTTTTGTGAACCTGACGTTTTTTTTGGGTGAAAAACGTCGTTTTCTTTCAGAGAGGTTATCGTAATCAAATAACAGTGCGTCAACTAAATCTCGAGTTTCAAAGAGACGCATTTACTAAAATTGCAAACTATTTGATTTGTCTTTTCATCCCATAATGGACTGAAGTGGTATAGGGTGATACACATTCACCCCGTAACGCAATGAGGTGCAAAACACGACAAAAAACTGGAAAATGTTACGTTTTTAGGGTGCTAAAAAAGGGTTGAAGGGTTGGCACCCTTAGGCTACTTTTAATGTCTAGGGGAGGTTCAGAATAGTCTAGCTGTGTATTGTTTTTGAAAATCTGACCATTAGAAGCTGAGATATTGGCGTGTAAATATTTTTTGAAAACCCGAACAAAACTCCATGTGGGTTGCTTTTATTTTTAATAAAAATAAAAGAAAAACGCCATTCCAGATTTTGACGTGTCCAACCTAATTTTTTGCGCTCTACAAAGTGGAGATGTCAACAATCCAAAATTTTCGGCCTAGTTGACCTTCAAATTCGATTTTCAAATCAAAACTCGATTGTTGTGACTTTGACCTACCAAAGCAGTTGTTTGAATCAACGAGACGAGCTCGACTGTGTTCAATTTTTTGTTCTACGACTTACCTGAACAAAGTTGCATCAAACTCAAAACCCGCAAAATTGGAAATTCGGGTTTTTAAAACGCATGTTTGTTCGTATTGAAATATTTGCTGCTTTTTCGCGAGAGATGAAATATGTTATTCAGCAAGGTAAAATTCCATCTCGACATTTTTGCAGGCTCTTTACGAGACGCCTATAAGCGACGAGCAGTAGCTCGTGTCGTTGAGTGCGTCTTCTAATTGCGTTGCCACGCTCCTTGACAAACTCCGGCTGTAAATTTCCCTCGCCACTACTCACCGTGTCGTTAACAGTGCAGGAGGGTGTTTAATTCTGCCTAAGCGGTAAGTTAATTAGATTTACTTGAGGTAGTTCCTTTCCGAGCCGCTCACGCACCCTGAGCCATCCAGCCAGCTTTTTGAAATTTGTTTGTTTCCTTCCACCGCAAGACTCGCGGGACTCATTTCTCATTCTGCTGTTGTGCGCGGCAATAACAACACAGACATAATTTTTTACACATCGCTTAACTGTCGAATTTGCATATTCATTGTAGGCGGATCCATCAAACTTTCGCAATTAGCGCCGCCATGAGAGCGTGCTCCGGCATTTTTATTCGCTCCTCCCTTTAATATTAATTTTATTTTTTGCCGAGTAAAAAGGCAACGCTGCGTCGACTTCATTTGTACACAACCTTTTTCTAACACCAATGAGTCATTGAACTTTCATGCTACAATAAATTATGGGTTTTTAGAAATGCCTATTTGTTCGTGGTAAATAAATGAAACCAAAGGTGTTTGTCTCTCATAATGTTGATCAAACTGTCCTCCGCAGCAGCAGAAATTGGTCCTGCATTGAGAAAACCCTGAATTTTCCATTTATGTGGGTTTCACGGACCAAATTTTCGGGGTTATTTTTCATAGTTTTGTTCATGTTGGTCCTAGAACAAAATTTCGGACACCATAGAACTCGAACAACTTTTCTGTTGACCTCAACGTAGTAGGTCAATTAAAGGTCAAGGTTTTGTAAATCAATAAAGTTTCAAACCACCAAAATCTGGAGTGGTGTTTTGCTTTATTTTCAATGAAAAATAAAACAGCCAAAATAATAGAGCTTTTTCGGTTTAAAAAAAAAAGTTTCCACACCCAAATCTCAGTTTCTAGTGGTCGGATTTTTAAAACACACACGCCATTAGACTAGTATTAACTTCCTCTAGATAGGCAAAGCAATCTAATGGTACCACCCCCTCAACCCCCTTTTTGCAACTTACAAAACGAAACATTTTATAATTGAGACCCTTAAAACAATGATCATTGTCAATTTTTTTTCTAAAAAGTCTTTAAAAGCTTACACTTTTTTTTATATATCTTTAGAAATATATTCAGCATTTCTTTCAATATCAAAATAATTTTTAATATGCAAATTATGTGATAACAATTTTGGGCTTTCTTCTGGCAAAATCATCATTTTGTAACGAAAAACAAGATTTTCAGGGGTGACGAATAAAGACAGCCGCTCATATACATACTTCAACGATCTCGAGCTGTCTTGTTTACACATTGTCAATTTTCTGATTTCTTTCTTGGAACTGCTCCAATGCACGCTTCTCAGCTCTGGAATATTTTTCAGCGCGCTTCTATGAAACGCGAGAGAGATGTAGAGCACCCCGGAGAAAATCCACCCACGTACAGAAGCTCCAGAAGCTCGGTCGGCATGTATTTTCTGGTCTGGCAACCACCACCTTGACGCAAGACACCTCCAAGCTATAATTTAGTGCGCCCCGCAAACCATCTGCAGCGAAACGGGCGAGAACTGCGCGTTTTTATTTTCAAACCATAACCACAGAACGTGCTGAGCAACAAGAAAAACGAGTTTAATTTTTTGTTTCAAAGAAAATAATAAATATTTTAAACATTGATTAGTTTTAGGATGACAAAAATGGCATAGAAGTTCGAGATCGTTATAATTGTTCAATTTCATATTAAAATAAAATTGGAATTATCGATTCTTGCTCAACATAGTCGATTATTTTAATCGCGGGGTCTCATAACAAAATAATCGGTTAAATATTCGATTTTGAGGAGACCAATTGGTAAAAATTTGATTCGTTGGCGTTTTATTTATTCTGCCAATAGTGCCGTAAGGAAAAAATCCGCGTGTTTTTTCACTCAAAACGATAATTAATGAATTGCCATGAATCCACATCCACACGTCCACGGATTCCCTGTAATGAACAGCGACCACGGAAATTTCTAAATAGGGACGTGGTACGTACCCCGGATAATTTCATTAAGTGAGGCGTGGCACGTGTCGCAAAACGTGGCAAAATAGTAGAACTTAACGGTTTACCGAGACTTGCAACTAAAATCCTGATTAAATTACCAATTTGCTCGATCTACAGGAATAATGCGTCTAATTGGGTTTGCACATCCTTATTTACAGTACTGCCTACAAATAACCCAAGCGGTCGATCCTACCACACAAATCACATATCATATTCCGCAGAATTTGAGCTTCATCAAAATGTTGCGCGCATTATAATTTGCTTCCCTACTTCCGCACAACCGCCAATATTTGCCTAAAGCGATTAAAAGGCGCGTGCCTAGCTGGCAGCTTGCGTGGGTGTCAGCTGCAAATCCGAGGTGTGCAAATTTGATGTGAAATGTAAGGAAGAGCACGCACACGGCCTATCTCCCTCAGGCACTCAATCCATATAAACTGAATTTCCATTAGGTGCACAGCCCATTGATTTCAGCCTGGATAGAAAGAGAGAGAGAGAGAGAAAAAAAATATATGTCCTTATTTCTTCGAAAAGGTTTTCCCTCTGTCTGCGGAGAGCAATTCTTTTGCGTTGTGTCGGCTGCGATAAGGACGCGTTGCACAACCTTGGATCGACTCTGACCTTTTCGTTCACTATCACACGTGAGATCTCATGCATTTTCCAGCACGACGGACGGCCGGAAAGACAAAATCTTCGGCGAACAGTTTTATTGCCGCTAACAAATGAGCTCGGTAAATTTTTTATGCAATTATCAAGCTGGTTCGGAGCACGTAGAGACGAGAAAGTAAAATTAGATGGCATCTTTTTTTGTAAAAGGATTGTTTTTGCATGGTAAAGCTCTCACTGAACTTTTTCCAACTGCGCCACACATTTAGCTAATTGGCTCACTGTTTATTACGTAATCAAAGGGAATATGTAAGGAGCTTCAATCGATATATTTCTAGCTTTGTCCACTGAGGTTTATATTTTATTCTCTGTCATAAGTTATTTATTGTTGAATTAATATATAATGTAATTAAATAAATTAATGGTGGAAAGCCCCTTAGAGTTTGAAGCTGCCAATTGATGGCGCCAGCGGTTACTTACGATTTTAATGCGAATTTGAGACTAAATCCTGCCGCTGTGAATTCAGCCCGTAAAATGATATTTCTTTTGATGTGCTGAAAATAAAAATCAGTCCATTGCTAATCGCCGTGGAAGCGTCGAGAGGGATTTTTTAATTCAAAAATTGTTTTTCACCCCTCTCTACGGCGATTAGCCAAACCGATTTTGGTTTTCAACACTTCAAAAGGAATTATTTATTTTTTGGGCTGAATGCACAGCATCAGATGGGATAAGTTGCGCAATCTTTTGGTGGCTTTGAATGATGAACCGGCTTAAAATAGATATCATCCAATCAATCTCCCTTCTTCCACTTTGTTGATAAGCCTTTGAAGGAGGGTTGAATATAAACTTAAAATGCAAACTTGCTTCTTACAATGTTTAACAGGACTACAGGGAGCAATTTCTAGATATGAATTATGAATAGGAAAAAACGCGTATCACATGGCAGGAACCCAATTTGCATAATTTTTCAGCGAATATGTAAATAATTTAATTCACAAACATACCTCAATTCCCTCTGGGACTATATTAGTCAAACGTAGAGAGACGCTTATTGTGGGAGAGTTTAATAAACAGTTTCTCTAGGGATTTCTCTCCCGCCGTCTTTTTGTGCAGAGCGCGCGGCAGAATTTTTCTCTTCTCGTCTCGCTCTTATTTTCTGCCAACCTTTTCCTCTGGAACTTAATTCCGTACCTCTCGCGACTTCTAAAAATACAAGACGCGGAGCTGTATTTAAATTGCATTTTAACCATCAGCTTCGTTTAAGTACTCTCTTCATCGTGACAGCAGCATTAAACATCGTTCTCAGATTGCTCACTGGCTTTTAAGAGTAGTTTCTTGGATTTAGAAAAAAACTTGTTTTTCTGCAGAAATGAATCAGCAAGATGTAAGATTTAAAGTGGTTAATGCTAAATTCTGAAATATAATCTTTTTTACCTCTCTGAAAATTAAGGTAGAGCTAGAACTTTGCTAAATTGTCGTTTTAATTTCTGAGACTGAGAAAATTGGCTCCAAAGCTTGCATGCTAATCAAAAGGTGATCACAAATTGTCTCCCTACTGTAAAATATCGATTTATTTCACAATTTTGGGAATATCTTCCACTGTTGGATGGGAATCGAAATAAAAAACTATTTAATTTTTCGAGAAATTGAGCTAAATCTGAAATTTAACTTTAGTCAATAATAAATCAAATTAATTATTCAAATTTTGCCCTGTTGAGGCTACGAGCGACCGTTGACCTTCTGCTGACCTATTCAAGCTTCTATTCAAAGCGACTGTAATGAACAAAAGCCTCATTCACAAGGCATCAGGAGAGATGATTTTCATTACTCTAGTTATCAAGCAAGAGCCGAAGCAGAATGGACTGCACGTATAAAATCTTAATTCGATTTGTCTATTCAGCACGTTAGCGCTGCAGTGCACCACGTGCAAGTAATGTGATTGCCTATACACATGCATGAGCAGGTGCTTCAACGGTGAAAGCTTTTAATTCTTCACATCATTCCTTCTTTCAAGAGCACCAAGTGCTACAATGGCGCTCGCGGGAAATAACTGCTGGGATGAAATGGCGAATTTGTGTTCTAACGGTGTCTGTAAATATAGTCTCGAGCTTCCCGCGAAACTTGGGCCGAGGGCGTACGTTTGGAATTTTAAATGCACATGTCGTATAAAAAACGTCTGGAAGTATAGAGTCTGCACTATTTCATCTCTCCAACTGCGACTGGACTGTATGAAAACTTTCCCTCGCGGAAAACTTCCTTTTTATGGCTCAATTTGAGAGTGGAGTTTTATTTTTAATAAATTTCTTCTGACTGGATATAAAGTGTGGGGATAGTTTAGTTTTAAACTCTTTTCCAGAGCACTCAAAGAAAAACTAAGAAGAATATCTGAAAGCAACAAAGTTTTAGCCTGGAGTCCGGATATTTTTTATTGGCAGTTTCGTTGAGAAAACTCCTGAAATTCCAATTTTTGCGTTTCACGGAAGTCCAAAGATAAAAACTAGGAAATTTAAGTAATCCCTAACTTTGTTCGGGTTGTCGTAGAACATAAAATCTAGATATCATTGTAAAATCAATAAAAATTATAAAAACGATGTTTTTGGGATTTTGAAAAATGTTTTCACGCCCAAATCTCAGCTTCTCACGGTCGGATTTTCAAAAACCAAACACCGCTAGACTAGTCTCAATCTTTTCTAGATAGCCAAAACAGTCTAAAGGTTGTATCCCCTTCAACCTGCCTTTTCGCACCCTGAAAACGAAAAAATGTATTGCGTAGATATATCTAAAGTCTTGGAATCGAAACACAGGAATCAATTTCGCTTTCTAAACGGTTCACTGCCTTGATTGGTGCTCAACCCTTGCATCAATTTCACTTCAAGCCCGCTTGCGTAATTTACCCCCACGAAAGAGCTAGTATAGTACAGTATATACATAGCTTGCGCCTTGACGCGTGTTTGCTGGATGCGCGCGAGATTAATTTTGTGGCGCGCAATAAAAGCGGCTAACAACGCACGTACTCCAGCAATGAATAGAGTGCTCTCGTCGTTTTTGTCAGGTGATCGCCATTAAAAGCGGCCACGGTCTACTGTAATATAGCTGCCGGAACACCATTTGTTTTACCCATTCCGGAATGGCCAATTGTTATAATTGCATGGTGCGCTACAGCCAGCCGCACTGCTAACCGAATTAACCGCGCTAATCCTACCAAACAATGGAAAAATGCCATGAGAACAGTCAACGTTCGGAATGGACCAATTAATTAAGAATATACAAAGCGGCGATTTATAGTCAAGCGAATTAGCCACTTTCAATCGGAATATTTATTTTTTTCTATATCTAGGTGATCCAAAGTTAAACAGGGTGTATCGATTTTAATGAAATTTGGCATGTTGATTGCCTTTTTAGGTAATTCATTTTTTTTACATTCAAAAGTTTGAAGCACACGCAATTGTGGGTTTTCATTAAACACCACTTACTTGCTTCATATTTGATTACCTTCTTGGCTTCCGCAGAAGTGCAAAAGAAACAAACTCTATGCCATTTGAAAGGTAATTAAGTGGGTAACAAATTGCCAGCAGAAGTTAAGGTCAAAGGTTAAGTCTACTAAAATTTCACTAAGGTCTTAAAATAGCAATCAGATATTTTTCGACGCAAATGCACATAAATGTTAAGTCAAAATACATACATTCTTGCGCCAACAGACCAATTTATCATTTTCGAGATGTTATGATAGAAAAATTAAAAAACCGTGGTTTTTTAGGCACCGAAACAGAGTAATTTTCCAATTTTGTATTTTCGACATGATGTCGAGCAGATTTGACCCTCTTCCAATTTTAAAATGTTGTTAATGACTAATAAGGGTGTGGGAATTGATTATACACCCTTCAGGAGGTCTCTGAATGTATTTTTTGGATTTTTTATTAATCCGAAATTAGTGTTATTGGTATCGGTTCTCATACATATATGCATCTTGACTTTGTAGCCGATTTTTTCAGAAATTTAAACAGTAAAAACCTTGCAAAAATTTTCTCTTTCCCAATTTTCAGATAATATTGAAGGTACAGGTATTTTTCTTTGTAATTTTGCAATATATCAATTTTTGGCATATATCTCCCCTTTCTATCGTGTGCATATAAATATTTTAGATAGCACCGAACACTGCTTTATCTCTGGCGCAATGCACAAGGCTTATCACCAGCAGACGATCCATTGATCTATTTTCCCACCGCCTGCAGCAAAAGAGTTTCGTTGGCTTTTTTATGAGTGAGATGGATTGAATACGAGACCGGAATATAAAAAAAATCATGCATCAGTGCCCCTCTAGTAATCAGACGGCCTTTTTGCTTCCTTGTGATTTGTGTTTTGCAGCAGGCAAAAAGCGTTTATCGTGTGCGAGCCCAGTTTGCACCATTTCACACAGAACGCCTCAATTGACAGACGTTTTAATGTGCGAGAGATTTTAGCTCAATGGTGTGGAAGAAATGGCACTGGGGCATGCATAGCAAATCGCGTGTCAAATGATGGCTATATTTTTCCAACAAAACTTGAAGCTTTACAGGTCAATAATAATTAGTGGATCGATGCTGGGGGACAGGTGAAAATGATTTGAATTTTTGGATGTAATAGCAGTTGATTGATAAACAATTTGTTCTAATAAAAAAGGACCTTGATATACAGCAAAAATTCAAATTTTCTCCAAAATTTACAGCGCTTGACCACATATTCTTTGCAGATTTCGATTCCTCTAGTCGAGATCTGTGCAACAGCGTATGAAACCTTTTAGGAAAAATCTTTGCTGGGAAATAATATAGGATAAGGAGACAGTTCTCACCATGCTAACTTCGTGACCACTTTTCTAAAAAATTTACTGTGTTGATTTGGTCAATTTAGGCTTCAACTGAATCCTAAGGGATGAGTTTATGAATTTGCAACAACGATTTTCCAGGACATTCAGTATCAATTAACCCTCTTTAAGTTAACTGGTTGTGAAATTTAGCAACATTTTATTTCTATTATGTGCAAAAATGAAATCAGGGCCGAGGAAGAGTTCAATTTCAGATTTTGCCAAATTCCTCAATGATTTTTCACTTGATGTCGATAGCCTTCCTACCTATCTTTTTAATGATGTGCGAATTTTGAGGAAAAATGACCTAAATTGAGAAACAAATCGTGATTTTGCAGAAGGGAGAAAATGCTTAATTTGCATATAAAATTACAGCCAATTTTCTCGCAAATTTAAACTTTTCCCCCATTTTCACAAATCACAATTATTATTGTGCTCAAACCCCAAAAGAAGGGCTGTCTACTCACGTGACGCGAAGAGTTGCAGAGAGCGTTGGTTCAGCTTGTTGAGGAGGAGAGTCTTTGCAGAACTGTTCCTCCGTGGAGCCGCCGCCGAGCACATACACCCTCCACACGCAGGGGTTGGGGAGCCAATCGGCTCACCCCCGACGCGCCACGTGACCAGCATCCCTCGCATGCCGCCTACGCCACTGCGGGCTGCTGTCTCACCAAGCCGCGCGTCCGACCCGCCGTGCAGCCTCGGCAGCAAGCGAATAATCAGCCGTGATTGCTGCCGCCGCCGGAATTGCTCTGACCAGGAAAAATCGGCGCTCGCTCCCCCGAGAACTGCGTAGAATGTAATTTCACAGATATTCTAGGTCATCAACCGAACGGATTAAACGTGAAATTAATGCGCTCGCTCTGTGATTTCCTTTTCATTAACTCATTTTCCCGTCAATTTTGGAGCAGGGTGAGATCTTTCTTTTCTTTAAAAACGAACAACATTAATTTTTGGTTACTGTGTATAAAATTTTTGGCTTTCAAAATGAGACGCAAAATTTTGCTTTCACCGATTTTTGGCTCTAAAAATGAGATTTTTTCTCTTCGTATATTGTAGTTTAAAAAGTATGAAATTTCAAAGGTTTTGTTGGTCCAAAAAGTCGACAATTTTCAGTTTCATTTATAAGACAAAAAAGGATTTCACCTTTATGCCTGGATTTTTTCCGAAATTTTTACCAGTTGGTGCCAAAATAAAAAAAAAACTACTCTGAATCAACAAGGACAAGTCCGAATTATTTCCTCATCATCGGAAATCAGAGTGAAAATTTCAAATAATTTGATATTGTAATTCGATTCAACTTTTGTCACACGAGGGTGCTGCGAAGATGTGTTTCTCCGAGTTGCCCTTGGAAAATTCTATATCCTTTATTGCCAACTCGTTGTTAGATTCTATTTACTATTTATGTTAGACGCCATGCACTTCTCACGCTCGCTGCTCAGACAAGGAAGTTATATCCCCTACTGAATTGCACGCTTAAGGAGCAGCTATAATTGAGATCTGCAAGGTCTATTCATAGCCTAGCCGCAGGACTACTATTAGCAGTGTCATGCTTTGAATGTAAAACGGATGGATGCAGTAACAAAAGCAATTATATCTACACTAAGATAAAATTCACAAAGGACTTACAAAGCAGGCAGAGTTTCTCTTATTTTGTGACAAAAGTAAATCAACGGGAATGGTTGTTGGATCTTCATACATTTAGCCAAATATCCTCACAATTACATACATTGTTGTAATGGGGAAGTCATTTTAATATGATAACAAACTTTTCTTATTAATAACATTTGAAACCAGATAAAGCTAATTGCAATGTCCTTTAAGGCCAGTAAAATGTGAATTTACATATTTCACTTATTCGTTTTACAAGCTTTTTGAATTCCACAAACAAAACAAATGATGCTAAAGTTAGCAAATTCCACAATTTTCTCTGAAATTAGCGACATCCACTTATCAAATCCAGAACTTTAAAAAGATCTAAAAATTGCTAAAAGTCATTTCTGTGGTTTTTTTGGATGCATCTACAAATTATAAAACTGGTTAAAATCCACAGAAAAGATTTTTCTCACATTTAAAATTTGTGGATGCGTCTATAGAGACCCATTTCACCCCATTTTCGGGAATATGAGCATTACAATATAAAAAATTGGTTATTTGGTCTACACACCCTGACAACTTAATACCAGGATGCTGAAATAAAGATTTAAAAATTGAAACATGAAAGCTCCCAACAAATAATTCGAAACTCATGCTTTGCGAAAAACGTCGAGAACATCGTCAAGTAAAGCGAAGCAGCGATGTGTCACAACGTCCAGCGGTCGTGTTTGCCTTGTAAACGTGGGTGGAATAGAAAGCTTTTCACCCACAGATGCGAGTCTAGGTATGTGTTTGCGCGTGAAGTGCGTTTACGCCGACCGCGCATAACATGCGAAAGTGGTGTTGCACGGAGAGTCTAATTAATTTCGCTAACGGTGGTGCAGCGCTGCGTTCGCTGCGTATTTCATTCTCATTATCGTAACTAGGGCAGCTCGGAAATTATTCCGCCTGAATTTGAGCACGCGCGCTTTTACGTTCTGCAGTGAAAAGAAGGAAGCAAGCAAGTATAAGCAGAGGCGGGCTGTCACTAGCACGACCACGAGAGCCCTTGAATAGAGCAAAAGGTTTTTCTACGCTGACGAGCACCTTGCCAACTTATGGTGCTTCACTACCGCCGTATGGGAACGGCCGTGCGGATGAATGCACTTTGATAACGGGTAAAAAGTCGATGTGCTGCTATAATGGACGCAGGCTGAAATTGGACCACGTGAGAAGAAAAAATTCAGCTTTCAATTAAATAATTAAAGATTTCGTGACTCTTAAATTGGACATTAAAATAGTTCTTGTTTTAAAATTGTCGGTAAATTAGTTTAATGATACATTTTTTACATTTTCCTCAGGACCATTTTATAACAAATAAACAAATAATATTTCTTGATCAAATTTCAACATTTTAAGTTATTAAAGTTTTCCTCCTACACAAAAATTGTGGCAATTTCCCTCTATTTTGAGTGTGAACTGATCGCTTTTTTGTAGCTTAATGGAAATTATAAATCATTCCTGAACCTGGAAGTCTAAATATAAGTGTATTTTTTTAACCAAGACGAGGACAGTTCTTTCTTGTTTTATAACAGGTCTAAAATAGCAAAACTAACATTCTTTCACGTGTAAAAAAATAATTGGGCTAATTGGACTGGAAAACTGGACAAAAATTATTTGATGTGTTAAAAAATCCAGCATAGAAAAGAAAATTTACAATATGCTGCCAATTTATACGTTCTTTCCTCCATTTTTGCCCCTTGAATAGTTCATTAATTTTCTTACTTAGGTTGCAAGGCCATTCAAACAAAAAAGTGTAGAGATAGAGAGAGTTAAATACAAATTTCGACAGTGTTTTTTTCCAAAAAGGAAAGTGTTTTCTCATATGAACTATGAATAAAAAGCACAATTTTAGGAGTCGATACATAATATCAAGGCCTAATCCTTTTTAATTAAAGCAGCAACCTGCAAAGTACTTAATATTCATTAAAAGGAGGATTATTTCCATGCGTGGGCGGCCTAAAACGACTGGATGTAAGCTTCTCCGCTTATTTAGTTCCTCGCGAATTTCAAATCTAATGTTCGTCAAAACGGATCTCACTAAACAATAAACGGCACAAAATCTTCATAATAAATTGTGACTTAATTAGGAAAGATGTTCCAAGATCATCGATTCAGTTCTATAGCATTTACAAAAATGGCTTATTTGTTAAAAGTTAAATTCTAATTGTTCGAGTTTGGCTGTGAAGTTGAAAAGAATTTTTTTAGACATTTTTATTGAAACTAGTTCAACAAAAATCCAAGGTTTCTTCGGAAAAATGCCTTTTTAATTGAATTGTGGCTGCAATGATTTGTGAAACACGGTCCAAAACAATTAAATTGGATCAGAAACCGTTTAAAAGAGTCAAAAATGGAGAACTAATTAAAAAAATGACTGTTAATTTGTTGTTTGAACAACATTATGTAAAAATTAATTCCGATGATTTTTTGGGAATATTGGGTTTTTTGTACCCTTTTTTTGTCGATATTTTGGTACGAAAAGCCTCGCTATAAATAGAATTATCATTTTAGTTACAGTAATCTCTGCTCCAACAGAAATGTAATTAATTCCATGTCAAAACAGGCTTAAATCTTCAAATATAATCAAGGCAGACTAAAATTAATTCATATCTCATCCAATTGTTTGTGCTGATAGTGGTACAAAACAAACATGCCAATTACCCCTCGAATGAGAGAGGTTGTTTTCACCGTGAGTTGGATCACGCGGAGGTTAGCGTGCTGCGAGTGACACAGTGTCAAATTCTCCATTTAGATGGGAGTGAGTGACCCTGCGGAGCAGAACTCGCCGGAATCTGATATGTTGGTGATCAGGGGCCGGGGTACACATGTCATCGCCTGCTGCTCACGTGGCGCCAGCATCTCTTCAGTCGCCGTGGAAACCGCCCCTGCGTCAATAGGCCACCCTTAGGCGGGCGGCCTCAACTACACCCCTTTCCAACTACCCCTTTCGGCGAACAGATGGCACTTTGGTGCTCTCCAGTGGCTGTCAAAGCCGTTGCTATGAAAAATTTTATTTATGCAAATCACCCGCGGAGACAGTTTATTTCTTTTGCAGATATAATTTATTCATTTTGAAAATCCCCCTGTAAGACATTTGAATATTTTACGCACAAATCCTCGTTGGTGCTTTTATTTAGTTATTTTTTTATATTTTGCGGGCGCGAATATGAGTTTTGGTGCGTCAGGGGATTCCGTGAATTCAATTTTATCACGCACGCGGCGCACAAAAGGTGTTTTGTTTGTGTGTTAAACTGTTAAACGTAGAGCCACTTTTTGTTTGGTTTCGATCGAACCTTTTATGTGTTGCCGCGCTTTTTGTGAGAGTGCAGCAGGTGTACGCTCACAAAGCTAATTGACGTACATGTGTTTATTAGCACGAAAGGAGTTTTTATTATTAGTTGGTCGGGAAAATATTCACAATGCAGGATATTTTCTTTTGCTGTCAGATGGAATTTTACAGTGGTTAGGGAAAATAAAGGATTTTTCATTCCAGCAATTAAACAACTCTTATTTACATAATTTCATTTCAATAAGTTGACCTAATTGGTTTACTCCTCTCGTTTTATTCTCCCCTTCCGACTCTTTACACTGCTAGACTTAATGATAAAAACCGAAACAAACCCACGGCGATTAGAAGGATATAATATGATTTTTTAAATTGTTGGTGCAGCAGAGCCTTTTTAAACTACAAAAGGACTTAGTCCTTGCAGCCCAACAAAAATTAAAAAAAGAGTAAATTATTGCTTTTCTGAAAATCTGAAAATTTCTGAAATATAGGTTTCCTTGATTTAGGGATTTTTGTTTTGCAAAACCCACAAAAAATCTGGCACAAGCAGCACCATCCCATTGTCAACTGAAAAAAATGGGGAGACGTGACAACCCGCAACGAAACTCTGAGCTTCAGCAAAAAATTGTAGCTAGCTTACAAGGGGTGCGTGCCATTTAATCCAAAAGATTAGTTTTTTGATTGATTTTTTCGCTGTTTAAAACAAAAAGGAATATAATTCCCGTTATTTTGGTTCGCTAAATCCAACGCCTCTAACTCCGCAATTTTAAAGTATGAAATTTTAACAAATTTTAAACTGCCATAATTTCTTGACCGTTAGTAATATTTTCAATAAACTTGACACTTTTTGTAATCTTCTCAGAGAGACTAACCGAATTATTCGATATTTTGCAAAGGTTTGTGCTTTTTGTTCAAAATTTCCAGAACTTTAATTTTTAGTACGATAGTTTTCATAAAATCAAGTTTTATTTCGGCTTTTTGGAATTTTTGTGGGTTACATAACTTGCTGAAAAATACGAGTCAATTTTTAAATAAATGATAAAGAATCGATTTTCCAGATCATAATAAAATTGCAATTATTTAATTGATTATTTCATAGACAAACACTCTTTTCCACTATAAATTAAACTTTTGTGATGAAATGTACCATCTACAAAATTATAACATCAATATTGAATCTCTCTATTTCAAGCTGCCGAGTACAGAAAGTTGTAATTATTATTACTTGTGTTGCAGTACACCGAATGGTGTTCATTATTCCAATCTAAATTGTAATCTGATTTCTGATCTGCAAAAAATACATGTATTGTACTATCTCCTTGTAAGAACTAGGCTACGCACGAATGCGTGTGAAATTACACACAAACTATCAGCCGGACCCTTTAGAACAACTCTTCCTCCGCTCGGGCGCGCATCCCTGAATCCCGTCGTGCTAGGTGGGGCATTGGGGCAACGGGCGGCGGGGGAGGGCGGCCGTCGCGCTGCTCGCGCAACACGCATCGATCCCGGCGCCAAGGAGGATCGGCCGGCGGCCACCCTGCCGCCCTTCTGCAGACGAACACGCCCCTTGGAGGTGCGCAAGGGCGATTCGATCCGCGTGGACAGAGCGAGAGGCGCGGCGCCGCGCCCGGGTGCGCCGCTTCAAAGGTGCCTCCTCGCGGGAAAAGGACATCCCGTGCCGAGTCCCTTGGGCGGCTGGCGAGCAGTGCGGCGACACAGCTGAGCACCGCCTGCAGTCGACTCGCACCCAGGCATGTACTCTGGCTCCGTCGCCCACCTCGCACCAAAAGGTAAGCGCGCCGCTCGCGGTCACGTGACCAGCACCCTTTGCGCGACGAGTGACTGAGTGCCACTTTGTCGATTTCAAGGCCGCTCGAGTTCACTTCGTGACGAAAATAGTTTGTTTTTGTAGACAAATATGTTTCAAACGCATTCTTACTTGTTTAAAAGTGGACATGTACACAAAAAATATCTTTACCTTAAATATTCTCTGAAAATTGGTAAATAGATTAAATTTTTATAGGTTTTGTTCTTTAATTTCTGAGAAAAACAGCTGCAAAGTTTGCATGCTGATCAAGCATTGTTCCCTGCTTACTGTAAAATCACGATTTCACAATGTAGGGAATTTTTCCTCTAAATTCGCACGTGTTTGGAAATAGAGGAAGCGAAAAATCAATGACAAAACCATTTAATGTTTCGAGAAATATGGCAAATTCTGAAATTTAACTGTTATTAACTGGTAATTTTGTCAACAATTCAAAATCTCATCTGATTCCGAGTTTGACAGTGATAACCACTTTAAACGGCACTCTTTCTCAATCTTAGAAAGTATTTTAGGTGATAGCTGCTGATTAAAAATTTAAATCATCGAGAGTAATTAAAATTTAAACAATTCATAATTGGAATCCCTAGAAAAGCCATAAAAAATAGCCTTTGTTTTTATGGTACAATAAATTATTTCCACGCTAGAAAAGTGCAAGGGGCCACAGGTGCTTCCTCGAGTGCGAGGAGAGATCGTTGCGATAAAAAGGCTTCTAAAAAGATAAAATATATATCTGGAAAAACATTCTGCGCCTTTTCAGCCCAACGAAGAGAAAACACGTTAAACACTGCTTTTCTCGAAACTTGATATTTTAAATCAATGGTCGAAATTTAAAATTCAAGCACTTAATCCAAATTTGACGCACAAGAATAAAAAAGGTTACATTTTTAAATCAATTATTTAGACAAAACCAGTAAACCAATAATTTAATCATGCGGTTTCAGCTGAATATCTCAGTCAAATTTAACGATTTTCCCGCGCTTTATGACACGTTCCAAGCCTACTTTATTATTTCTGGAAAATCGCGCCCCCATTTCAAAATTCCCGCGAGTTACGCTCTCTTCCAGAGATCGCTTTGCAAAGGACGGGTTTTTCGAAATAAAAAAATTACAAAAAATCAGTCATTTTACCAACGGTTAACTTTTAGGAAATCGATTATTTATCGATTTAAGAGAAATATGACCCTGATTTAGCATTCAAATGGATAATTCTTGAGCAAAAGTCGCCGCAGAATGATTACAGTAGGAGCAAGGACAGTTGCAAACAGGTGGTGGCCGCACGTGGAGCGTCCCTAGCGTGCAATAACATTTTGCTGCATTTCTGTTGCAAATGTATATTATATAAATGAAACGCCAGCTTGGCAGATGAAGGCAAATTCTGATCTGCAGCGCCGCGATCACGCTCGACCCATGCATATAGAGCAGTGCTTTATGCCCCGTTAGTGAGCAGTCAGTCGGCTGCTATTTGCGCAATGCCTGCTGCAAACACCGATTACATACATAACGTGCTCTTACATGGGGCTTTTGTCGAGTCAAAAGCAGGCGGAGATGGAAAATAAGATGCGAGTTCCCAGAAGACGCGACAGATTTTGCGATGCGGGTCTCCACGCCTGATGGAATACATTTGCGCAGAGATTGACAAAAAGACACTGTCAACAAATAACTTTGACCATTGAGACGTATCGAAATGGGAAAACTCACTATCTTAAACTACATATTTTGGCATTTTTAAGACAGTAAATATGTCCAAGGAACTCTTTTCCTATTTAACCTAAACATAAACAGGATAAAACTACAACAAAAATGCTCCATTTTTAAACTGATTATTGTTATTTTTCAATCAACCAACGTTGAAGTTCTCAGTTCTCAGGCGTAAAAATGCCTTTTTCCAGAGCTTTCCAGCTCAAGATTTTAACTTAATTTTGGACATTCAAATTAGCTATATAGGAAATTAATTTCCTACTAAAAACAATGGGCAATTTTGCATCTGTTTCAAGTCAACTGTTTGGCGCGAAAGCCATTTATTTGTCAGTTTGAAATTATGAGTTACAGATGCAATTTGGCTCTCTCTATATATTTTATCATGCAATTTGCTTTAATGGATTCCAGGTCGTGGAAGGCCTTTGAAGCCAGTTATCGGGTTCGGAACAATACAATGTTTTGGAGCGCAGCCAATTTTCATTAGCATGCGGGCAAAGCAAACCCCAGCTAGACGCGTCGACCGCCGGTTTAATCTCTTTCGGAATTTATATCTGTGGAAGATACAACATCAAAAATTATCTTCTCGTTGACTATAGTTTCAAAGTTCAGTTTGTAAATTGCATTTCTTCTGCGCAGGAGTTTCCCTCGCAGTGCTGTGTTTTCCATTTTTGTTGATTGGAAAACGGAGCGGAACCCGTCCGCCAACTCTTTGAATCCCCATCAGTAGTTGCTGGTGTCTAACGACCAAAAGTTTCGCTCACCCACCACTTGTGTTCATGCGCTGTGTCAATTCCCCGCGGGCCTCGCTCACCATCCTGTTAGTCAACTCACGAGACTTTTCTGTATAACGCGAAAATACTTTATTTTGCTAACGCGGCATCATTTTGATAAAAAATAAAATGTACAGTTTTTTCCTCTCTGAATAATTAAAGAAGGCTTAGCGCTGCATGATAAACTTTGTTAGAATAATATCACCGCGGGATTTTATACTGTATTTATAAATTTTGCATTTTCCTCGAGGTCATTAAAGACAGGATTTATATTACAAAAACCGGAAAAATCCTTGTTGCCTTAGAATACTTTTCAAAAATGATGAAGACTGTCTCCCTATTTGAAATCTGATTTTATTTCACAAAAAAATAGTTTCCCAAAAATGTTCCTCTCACGGTTGCATCTGATTATAAAATAATAATATTTGAACACGGAAAACCAGATAGCAATGCAGTAAAATCAAATATGACGCAAATCTAGGGTATCGAAAATGTCTAAATTCCCCGTCACGCACTCCATGCAGATGAGCTGGAAAAGTTTATCCGCGCAAACTTTCAAAGCTGGCGAACAGTGGAGCACGTCTGCTCTGATTACTTTCCGGCAACAGCTGAGCAATCCGGCGCATATTATGAATTTAAAGCTGCTTAGACATAGGAATACTTTTAATTGGCTACGGGAAATATGAAATAAAAGACTTTTCGTGTTTGGTTTCGCTCGCGTTGCAACGCGCGTAGACTATTTCCCCTTCAAAAGCTAGGGGTGCTATGATTAATTGGGGCGGATTGTGCACGTCCTTTCGCGCTTAACATTCCGGCCAGCACTTTTCGCGGTCTAATTACGCCAAGGTGCCTACTCGTGATACCATGATAAATCACCAGCGATGTCATAGTTTAAAAACGTGACTGCGGCAAGAGCAAGAGAACTAGTGATGCTTTTGACACAAAATGAAAATATATTTCGCGGATTTCATTTACATCTAATGATTTATTTTTTTATTTTAAAAATAAAAAGCATCAATAAATTGAGTGTTTAGGTTGTTTAAATTGGATCTATTGAAGAGAAAAAATCAGTTATAAAGTATTCTTACGATTTTGATATCTACAAAACCAGTAAATCAATCATTTGTACTCATGCTTTTGAATGAAAAACTCAGTAAAACGTAAAATTTCACGATTTTCACTCGCTCAGCAACATCAGCTACGCCTTCTTTTTGTAATTTCCAGTGAACCACACACCCATTTCAAAATTCCAGTGGTCGCTCTTCACAGAGAATCCAGTGGACATGTATTTCGATTTCGATAGAAAAACTACGAAATTTCAAATTGTTGAGTCGTGGATATTAACAGGAGCATAATATATAACGCCTTTATGTAAAATAAAGCACGTAGTTGATTAAATAATATTTGTTTTTCCCAATTTTTAGTAATTAATATGAATACACTACTCTGGATGTAAAACCATTACCATCAGCAACTCTGTTAATATTATTCTAAATCATTTGAAATTGAAATCCAGAGGTTTTTAGAGCGAATAAAATATTGAAAGAGCGAATAAATGATATTTATTACGCAGACCCGCAGCCGCAGCGACATAATTGCTTCCAGCACACTCACCACAATTGCTCTTGACCGTTACACGGGTGGTGATTTATTTTATTGGCCCTGCTGCCTGCTGGTCAGAGTCGAAACCTTTACGTTTGAAATTGAATCGATGATGTCATTGCGCACTAAAACACTTCGGCGCCGAATTTGCTCTGCCAGAGTCGAGTTTTCGAAACTTTCCTGCTTCCAATCAGTCTTCTAGTTGGAGGTAATTAAGTTCCGAGCGCGCGGTGGAGGATTGTAATAATTAGATGGTCTGCTAGGCGCGGCTGAAGTTGTATTAGCAAGTGGGGGGGGGGGGGGGTACGGTTTACGCATAACGCTCTGAATCAATAATTCTGGATGAAATTTGATGTACCGCCCGCAAACTGGCAGCCCGCTGTGTGCATCAACACGAGAGCACGAACGAGAGCAGCTTTGTGCCTCGTCAACGGACCGGTGAGCAACTGAGCAGAGTTTGTGTAGTGTGTACGCGTACTATATATTTTGGTGGCCGTTGGCAAGAATACCAGCAGGCAAACTCAATCAGTGGAATGTATGCAGCCGGCTGGGCAGGCGTGAAGAGCAACTTGCTGAACGTGACTATCGCCGGCGGCCGTTAACGGATCCAGATTTTTTAAAAATTAGTTTTAATGCAATCCATGTAGATTGAAGAGCTCTAAAAATAATTTATTTTAAAGTAGCAAGGAGATTTTTAAAATTCTAAAACATATTTTGCATTTTTAAGGGCGAAATGGTTGGATTAAAGTGAAAAGTGGGTGATTGCAAACCGTAAACCGTCAGGAATATCACACAAAGCGTGTCACAAAGCGCGGGAGAATCATGAAATTTTACGTTTTTCACTTAAAATTTGTGGAAAGTGTGAAATTGGGGCGTGATATTTCCTTCGAAATGTGTATAAAGGAGGTGTGGCAAGTGTCGCAAAAAGCTCAAGAAAATCGTAAAATTACACGCTTCTGCTTAGATTTTCAGCTAAAATCCCATTTAAATCACCTATTTATTTTATTACAGAAATTATAAAAGCTCACCTATTTTAGAGTGCCTAAAACTCATGCTTTGTGCTAATTTGATAGTCCGAACATCAGAAAAAAAATAATCATCAGTCGTTCTTGCACTTCCTTTTAAGTTATTTCTCATATAAACATAGTATCTCGTGCAGTTTAAATCAAAATGCGACGGTTCTCGATGACACGTGTGAGAAAGGTATTGTTTACAGATTGCCAAATGCTCGACGCGCGCAGCACATCCGACAGGCCCGAAATCAATTTTCCTGCTCAAAACGAACGGCTTTTTGCAGGCCGGGCGAGAACGAATCTGCATTTGGCCGCGTCACTAGCACGCTCTCCTCCTTAAAAGGACTATCACCATCACCGCGTGCGCCCGCTGAATGCGGAGACACAGACTTCAAAGCTGCTTTTCTGCGAGTGACATCTCCCGGGCAAAGATAATTAATTCTGTCGTCGCTACGTCTTTCGGCAACTGTAATTGGGACTGATTGAGTGTAACGCGCAAGTTTAGAGTACGCTTTTTATCACAGTCATTATAGCGACTTTAAATGAGAGGGATTAGGAAATATTTTTTGTTCTTATGGAAAGGGAGGATGCTACTAATTGGGAAAGTTCTTTCAAATGATTCAGATCTACTAAACAGATTTAAAGTGTTGTTTTGTTACATATGTTGACCATTGATTGAAAATTTCTGGCACGCTGTAACAAAATTAAGCTTCATTCCGTCAATTTTTCCTTTTATAAAGACTGATGCTGCATGTTGAAGGATGTAATAGCATTGTTCATGGCGGAAAAAATGCACCTTTGAACAAAAGCTGGAGGAAAAAGAGAGTTGTGGGGCTCTTACGCCGCATGGAATCTGAAAAATATGCCTCGCATTGTTTACTCGAGCGATTTGCTAACTTTATTTTACGAGTATTGCTTTCTTTTAGAGTGCATAAAAGATTAAATGATATTTCTCTCTTTTCCTCTCCATGCAGCTCCGTTCGTCTCCGCTCCAGTTTTTAAAATTCCTATACGGTTCAATTCTTCGTTTTAGCACTGAAATAGCGCCTTGCTCAACGAACAATCAAATTTTCAATGTCGAATTGATTGTTGCCCTTTTCTTGCAACAGTGAAATTCGCGAGCTGGTTGTTGAGCTATGCACAGTTTTTCCGCTACCTACGAATTCCAATTTAATCTAATCCCGTTTTTAGGCTGATGTTTAAGACAAATCTTCTACTCCAATAGAATTCACAACAAAGTTCTTACATATTTTAAACGAAAAAAAATACAGATTCCAAATCATATGAGCAGCTCTTATGGAAATTAAATTTGTCGTGAGTTGAATTTAGCTAAAATATTAATTTAAAAATGATCAAAAATATAAATTTTGTAAGCTTCTATCCAAACGAATATTTTATATGCGTATATGGGGTTAAATTATGAGTAAAGGGGGTGAAAGTGGCTACTGCAGTCAGCAAAACAAAAAGCTCTGATTGCGGATTTAAAATGTGGTGTCTCAAAAAGCGAAATAAATGTGGTGTCTCAAAAACTCAAACAAATCGGATTTCTCGGAACTTATGTGTATATAATACTGCCGTATATTTGATGCTAAGGTGTGGCAAATATTTTAGCATAGCATAAAATAAATTCCCCTTTGATCTGAAACGAACGCCATCCACGTAGCTAATGATGTTTTGATTTGTTTCGTTTCCTAGAAAATAACTCATTACGGCCGAAGCAAATCCAAAGTTTCCTCCTATCGGTTCATGCGCCAATACCATAATTATTCCAGATTATACTTCTTGTAAACATGTAATAGGGAAAATCATCTCTGAGAAGGAAACCCTTTCTCTAATTAGCTTTTCTGGCAATGCTCTCGCTTCAATTAATGGCTTTTGCTTGTTCTGTGTGCGTGTTCCAGATGGCTGAGGTGCGTGGCTTAATTTCGGTGTTGCTGGTCGGCGCCCTGCTGGCGGCTCTGCTGTTTCTATGCCGCCGCAGCGGACTCTTGACCTGGCTCGTTGCCTGGCTACTCTCGTCCAGGGAGGAAAAAGTCGGCCTCACCAGATCCAAGGGCACCTACAATGCCAACGGCTACCTCGTGAGTTGTGCTTTTTTTCTGATTCAAAATAAACGTCGTCGCCGTCGCACGCTTGGGAACACGTAGATGTCGCATAAATCTCCACTTGCAGCTCGCACTAATCTCCTTTTGTTTGATTCGAGATCAAGTGACGCATTTGTCTTCCCTCGCCGTCTGTTTCAGAGCGTAGAATGAATATTCGGATGATGATGAATATTATTGTAAAATGCAGCTTGCTCATAAAGAGAGTACACCTATAAATCCGAATAGAAAACTGTGCTTACTAATAGATAGAGTTGTAAACTTTTTTCATCATGATATTCATTTTACGGGCTTTAAGGGAAATTTTGGTTTAAATCGCAGCATCTCGTCTCCCCGGAGTGCAGATTCCAAAATAAGGTGTGCTTTGGATTTCCCTCACCGAGATCGATTGAACTAACACCAATTTGATGTCCTAGGTCAAGCTCAACTGTTGATTTTAGATTCTAATTAAATTTTTCGAATTGAGCTCAGAATTTAGGAATTTTTAAAATGTGCCATAAAGTTTTCCAATGATATCTTTGAACTTGGGTAAAATTTTCAGAATGATTTTTAAGTTTGTATTCGAGATGATTCAATTCAAAACTAAAAATTACGATTTTTTCAACTTTTTCGCGTTTTCCAATTTTGTGACCTCCAAATCGCGAGTTCTAACCATCAGCATTGCAAAAACTACCCACTGTTTGACTCGATTCAACCTCCCCTAACCAGATGAAAGGTTTAGGGGGTGATTACTCTCCTCCTTACATCATACAGTGTTCAAATTAAACGCAAAAATATTTTTAAAAAACTTATTTTACCATTTCAAGAGGGTTGAAACAAAGTAATTTGGTGGTGGAGGGTGAGCACCACACGTAGACTCTTCAGTTGTTTAGGGGAGGTTAAGGCGATTCTAACGATGGGTAGTTTTTGCAATTCTGATGGGTAAAACCCGATATTTGGAGTTGACAATATTTTTGGCAAGACACGAGCTTTGAAGGGAAACTTCTCGAAAACTGAAGAAAAATCAAACAGTAGCAAAAAACAACATAATGTTCGGATTAAAAAGTGCACTCTTTCTTTCAGATCATAAAATTTGCTAATACTAAAAGTAAAGAAATGGAGATTTTATTGTCTCCAGAAATTGTCGAGACAAATCTTTCATTTTTTTTTAATTTACATCAAAGTTTCAAACTAATCTCTATGAAAATAAATTTTCTGTATTTGCACAGTCGGCTTTGTTGGGGATTTCTGTTTTCATTATTGTGACTTTCCGCTCTTTCACTGTTTTGCAATTTTTCCCTTTTGTTCATCTCACTTTTACAATGTTCCATTGTCCTGGTGCTCCATAGAGAACTCTCTCTTGCAACAGTGTAAATTAAGGCACGCATCACATTAGAATGAAAAATGATGTCGAGCTTTTTCTCCCCTCTTTTAAAAAGCAATACTATAGATATATAAGAACAATTTTCCTGTTTTCCAAGGTGGGTTCTAACTCGGATGTCCACCTGGACATGACGAACGGGAGTTTCCAGCGTTTCGACTCTATTGACCGTGATTATCGACTTTTTGGAGAATCGGCACTCAACGGCACTCGTTACAACCTGTGGGGCGCTCCGATTTCACCCATCTCAACCGAAATTCCTCCGCAACCCTTGCGTCCAGCCCCCGCCCCCTGTCTGCCCCCGAAGCCTGCAAACGAGCTGCCACAGACGCCTACGCTCTACGAGAACCAAAACCAAGCAGTCCCGCGACCAGCTGCAGCCATGCATCCGCTCGCAAACTACCCTTTAATTCCGCCTCCACCCCAAAAGTCTCCAAAGATGACCTCAGTCTTGCCGCCCCCGTCGTTTGCAGATTCTTCTCCGCAAACTGCAAATTCAGAGGATGAAGGTATGTGTGTGTTAATTATCTTTTTTATGCTTGTTTTAACTGCTTTTTAATGATCTTAAGTTTATTTTCGCATACATTTTCCAGCGAAATTGAAAATCTCATCGTTTTAATTATAAATTCCTCTTTAGGGCAGTAGATTTTATTCTTTTTATACAAATTAGATGGTTATTGATGTCTTTGACGAATTTCTGACGAATTTTAGAGGGCTGTAGATGGTTTTTAATGCATTATTCTAGCCAAATTTAATATTTTTTTTTATTAAAATGGTTACACCTTTTGAAAAAAAAATATTAAATTGCAGTTAAGAAATAATTATTAGCTCAAGAAATTAAAAAAAACCCGTCGGCCACCTGTAAATTTCAGTTTCAAAATGTCTAGACTGTGTTTTTGTGTTGAAGGTGGGAATGGGAACGCCGCAAAGCCAGTGCCTAGAATGGAAAAAGAGGCGTCGGTGGAGGAGCTTCCGCCATCGTCAGCACTCAAGAGGGCCGTTTCGTGCGACTCTCTCAGTTCAGACACCTCTGTGGTGCTCGAGAGCCTCGAAGAGCCCAATGTCACGGGCTATCTGTGCATCGGACTGGAATATGACAAGTAAGCCTATTTTGAAAAAACAAAACAAAACAAAAAACGGAATTGGGAAAACGAGCACGTGCATTGCCGGAATTCTGTTACCTCAGACAGATCCCTTACAAATTGTTTTTAAGCCTCTTTTCCTCCAGAGAGTGCGCAGAAATCAATAGCATCCAATAATGCCGTTCGCTCTCTCTCTCTCTCTCCTTTTCCCAAACTAACTTTTTCGCAACAAACAAATAATACGTGTTGCGGAAACTTTACTTCTCGCCGTGCGATATTTGAACGCTTTTTGATGCGAGGCAACTAATCGACCGCATTTCATGCTCCGCAGAACTCTATGCGGGAGTGACATGTCAGACCTCGTGGTGAGTGTGCTGGAGGCCAAGGACCTCACTGGACCTGATCCAACGCAGCAAATCGACTCCTACGTCAGGGTTTACCTGCTTCCCGACAAAAGCTCGAGCTTGCAGACCAGGGTGAGTTAACTGCTCTCGTAATTTCTCCAGGGGTCTTTCAAGTGGATACTACAAAATTATTTTTTTTTTAATTTCTGAGAAAATCAGCTCCAAAGTTTCCACGGCAATCAAGCGGTGAGCATAAATTGTAAAATCACTATTTAAATTTCACAATTTCCCAGAATATTCATGACGAGAGAGTCAAAATCTAGCAGGAAACCACTGACAAACCGTTCAAAATCTAAAATTTAACTGTTACTCGGTCCTAATTAGAGATTATTATAGACACTAACTGCCATATTTCGAATTATATTTATTTAATTAATTTAAATTTATGGCGTGATATTACTTATTGTTAGTGATGGATCGTTTTAGCATTTTTTCGCTAGTGCTGTTCGCCTTTTCTCGCTTAATTTGATTATTAATATTCTGTATTTTATGTAATGACATAGCAAGAATAAACTAGAATAAAAAAAATTAATTTCGATAGCTGTCCTCTACTAATAAACTTTAATGCCTGTAATCTATCCGGCGGCGAGGTCAGCTCCCTTAATTCCCAGACTGAAGCGTAATATTGACAAATCGGCTATTTCGAGTAAGTAGGATGTAGAAGGAAATATCAGCGCGAATGTGTAGTACTATATGAGCACGAGCAGCCGCAGGTACAAGGCTGCTTTGAGCAGACCTCTCGTCGCGTTCGTTGCCACAGCAACCCATAACGATAATCCGCCAGGCCTATGTCAACTCTTGAGCAAAGTTAGACCCGAGCCGAGAAAACAGCTCCGTGATGTTTGCCGTACATTTTATTAAATTCAATTCATTTGCGTCGCACGAGATACGCGCTTATCACGTCCGTAGGATTTTGGTAACGAAGCTCAGAGCTGCTGTGCAAATGTTTGCCTTTTTGGCTGCCACGCCGACCGAACAAGGGATTCCATTTCAATTTTGTGCTTTAATCATTTTGGTGCTATTTTGTATGCTAGAATGATATTAAAATCTTTTAAAAGACTACAGGAAATGAAAACTCGTTGATTTTCCAGGAATGAGTAACAAACGTCAAGGAAACCTTTTGTGTTCTTTTAACCAAGATAATAGTTTAAAAGGCGAATACCCCGTTTTGAGTTTAGTGAGTTGTGCGTTTTCGAAAGAGATCTATTTCCACTTGGCGGGTGACCGCGGAAATAGATCCAGCTCATAAGAGGGAATTTGTCTTGGACGGAAAGAAACTTATGATTTTTTTTAGTTAAAATTAGACAAAAAACTTTTTATAAATGAAAATCTTTGCAGTCCAACAATTAAGACATTGTTGGCTATATAGCAAGTGGTTCGTTGGTTAAATAGCTTGAGGATTTTGCAGCAATTCTCAAACCGGGACCCAGTTAAGCAGTTAAATTTCAGAATTATTACTGATTTCTCGAAAAAATTAACGGTCTTTAAGTTATTATTCGCTTGATTTCGGTTCGTATCGTCGCGATATATCCGATGTGGTGCGAATTTGAGGAAAAATCCACTACGTAGGGAAATAAGTCGTGATCTTCAGCACGCAAACTTTTGCCATCAATTTTCTCAGTACGGAAACCTGCGAAAATTTGAGCTCTTTGCCAATATCAGATTATTTCCAGTTAAAATGAAAATTACGCCATTTGCAAATAACAACAAAAACTGCTTCGCCGAAATTTCCATCTGGCGGCAGACACTAATTACGGTTGCGGCAAATAACGAAACACAATCCGTCAAGCGGCGCAGCGGCAGCGATGCTAATGATTGAAACCAGAGGCTGCGGCGGCTCAAAAATTGCTGTTGTAATTCCTCCCCGCGATCCACCTTACTATTCGGCGCGTGGGCTAAATGATGACTGATGATTATGTGCGCAGCAACATTAATCCATCTCGTGGCTGAAATTGGGTTGATAACAAGTGTCTGCGTGAGCGACGTCATTCTTGCTTTTTATCCAGTCGTCATGGCAACAGGCGCTAGTTTTCCTCGAGATGTAAAGTTGACACTTTTGCAAAAAGAGCGTCCGCGTGTTTTGAATAGGGCTGATTTTAACAATTTATCAAGCTCTCTGCCGCTCCTCTGGATTCATTCATTCGTACTAATTGCTCACGTTCCACGAAAATGAATCTAAAAGAAATTTATTCCGTTTTCGCAGGTTTACAAAAACTCGAACAGCCCGACATACAAAGAAAAATTCGTGTTAGGAATGGAGACGGCCGAGCTGATGCGACGCTCGCTTGTATTCTATGTTTACTCGAGTGACAAACAATCCAACACCTTGATAGGCGAGGCAGAATTGCGACTCAGCGATGTCACCATGCGTCAACCTGTCACCACATGGCTCACCCTCACAGACACCGGCCAGGTAAGTGCAATGAACAACATCTGTTTCTTTCTGTCCCATCCCACAGCCGGCGCTGAAGTGTTGGAGGTCATGATCCTTTCTTTTATTTTGGTTTGGCATCAAAACAATTAAATTTACAGATATGCTTTAAATAATTATTTTAATAATCAAATCAAGACGGAGATGATCAGTAAAATTTCAGAGCTTGCCAAATTTCTCGAATTATGAAACGTATTTTCATTGATTTTTCGCTTGACTTCGATTTCTCTGGTCGTGATCAAAGGTCAGTGTGCGAAATTGTGACTACACAATAAGGAGACTTGATTATATAGCATGCAAATTTTGCAGCCGACTTTCTCAGATATTTAAACGACAATTTAAGCCCTCTCCCAATTTTCAAATCCTTTTTCAGAATTTATTGTAAGACAAAAATCCACTTTCATTATCTGCGATCTTTTAACCATGCGCTTCCTTTCCTCTTAACTTTGCTTTGTGATGAAAAGCTACATAGATGGGCTCGATCATCCGTTCAGCACCGTCTTTAAATAATCATTTTGAAAGGCGCTCTTTTCCCTCGGCAAGGGTAGACGCTTTGTGTAGAACTTTACAATTCAACCGAGCTATTTGCTCTTGTTTTACCCGCTACTGCTGCGCAACTAATTTTATTTGTCCCTCTCGACAAGTCGTTATAGTAAAAGAGAAGTGAGGAAATGAAATGAAGCTGCCGTGTACAGCAAGAAAAACGAGTGGGAATTTTGCGGAACGATAATGATTGCGATAAACGCTACAGCTTCTCTTAATTTCCGCAGGCATCACACACACTCACACATCTATATGGCAGATGAGACCGCTTTAACGCGCACATTAAATTAATGTGTGGGAATCTCTGCTTGGGTTGCGGAATCGAAACATTCAATATGTCAAATTGGAATTGATCGAGAGTGAAACTAGGGGGCGGATTACGGCTCCGTTTTTTTAGCTCGACCTTGAAACACTGTACAATGCTAGCCTCATGCCCAGCGTTGCCATTTTCTGTCAAGGTTGCGTTGCCGTAATCTGCCCCTAGTTAATTTTTTTCATGATTTTGCCAATCGATTTCAGAGAGTCGCATGTCATATAAGGTTAGGCAACCGAATCACACGGTCAACAATTGGACAAAACGTGCCGAAAATCGGTGAAAACGTACAAACCGTTACTTTGGCGGTTCAAACTAGCAAAAAGTGCTACAAGAAAGCTTTTGACCAATCAGAAAAGTGGAGAGAGGGGGATCTGATTGGCTTAAGATCGAGACAGCAGCGCCATAATTATGTATAGTGCTAGTGCAGGTAAGCCAGCAGCCAGTCTTGTCGCTTGTTAAATAATTTCAAGCGTAAAGTTGAAAAATGGCGGTTATTTCCAGAAGCCACTGTCAATTTTCCACCCTGGATTGATTTTTGAAACACCAGAACTTTCTTCCGATCCTTATTAAAACACTTTCATAATTTTTCTACATCATGCAAAAAATCCCGCCATTTTGCTGTCATCTCAGCAAGCAATTATCGTTAACAAGGAGGAAGAATTAGCTTTTTTATCCACGTGGCAAATTTGCATTCATCAATTTCTGGCCTGTCAAAACAGTGATTACGCGGCGCTGGCTCAAATCCACCGACCTGCTCATTATTCAGCAGCGAGGGCAGGAAAACAGGGGAAACAGGCGCGGCTGGCGGCAAGTTCATCACGTCGCCCGCAACGCATGCACATAACACCAAATAATGACTGAGCGAATGCCTTCCTCGCTTTTCTCGCAATAAAATCACGCGCACGTGCGGCCCATCCGTTTTGTATTTCGCCTTTTCTGAGATGCGTGAGAGCAGCCGGGGGAATCGTTTGCGCACGCAAAGTTCAACGAATAATCTAGTTGATCGCACTGGCTGCAGGATGGATGGATGCGAGTTTGAAAGTAGACTATCAGACGGTCACTTGTGACGTGCCGGTTGCATACTTTGGCCGTTAGCAGGCGCTTTGATCCGTCACAAGATGAAGATTGCCTTGCCCGCTCGCCTCTAACTCACTTATCGCGGTGCTCTGTTTACTCACTCACTATCTCGGACGAGCTCTTCATGCAAAGACTGAAGAGCACCAGTCTCGACAAAGGACGACAGTCTCAAATCATGTGCTCTTTCCATTTTAACTCAATGCATGATAATGTAGTCTTGTCACGCTATATTACGTGGTTAGCTCTGTTCATAAAACCTGAGCGGAAAGTTAAATGCTGAAAGATATGTTGCCATTTTTTTCAGCAAGAAAACATCAGTAACAAATCAACATTTAATGAGGAAATTTATATCTTGCTCAATATGAGGCTGTGAGATTGGGAAAAATTAATTTAAAATATTAGGCTTTGAAAATGTGGGTCAATTAGTTGCGAGAAAAGTATATTAAATTTCTTGGGAAAATCGGTTTGATAAATCTCTAATTATCTAAAACTATTTAGGTGGTTCACGATGAAATAAATTTGAATTATCTACGAAATTATGGTCAATCTAGGTAAATTTAAATAGCAAAGAAATAATTTAATTTATTATTCATCAGATATATAGATTTAAAAAATCATAGCTATAGTTTTAACCCATTGTTAATTAAAATTACTTACCCCTAATTATAAAGAACTTAATTAGTATTAATTTAACAAAGCACAAATCATATGAAATAGGGAATACTCCTGGTAAACAACTCGAATTCCTGCGCAAGAGGATAAACCGAGACTCAATTGTCCGACTGATTGGAAAAATTTCTGCGAAAATCGTTGTTTTGAATTGCCGAATAAATCAACGTCCACTAAAAGTCCATTAGGGACGGGACATCCGTCACAAAAACAACCTGTCAATCCCCAAACAAATCAGCTTTTTTCTCCACTCGATACACAGGAAAAAGTCGACGCCCGTGCTGGTTGTCGTCGTCGTCGTCGTCGATGGTGTGATCAATAGAATTTAATTAGTATTTCGACCTTTATCCCTTACAACGCGCGATACAAGCTGGCTAGAATCGTGTGCTGCGCCTTCTCTTCGCGAGGGCATAATGCCTGCCGTCGTGATAATAGCTCGGCTCGTAAAAAGAAAAGGGCGCGGCCTGGCTGCCTGCGAATTTGACCACAGCACTTTATTGCGGAAATGTGCCGCTGAGAGCGGTTAAAGATGAACTGCCTTTCAACTGGAAAATCACGCCTACGAGGCGAAATTGCCCGGCTGGGAGGAAAAAATAGATAGAGGCCGTCCGGGAAGAGCTTGGATCAGATAGGGAAAATTCTAAAATAAAATTTATTTACTGAATAATTTTCAGATTTTCATAAAACTTTATTTTTAGGAAATGAAAATACTATAAGAAAAGTTTGATTAATATATAAAAGTAGGAAAAGTTTATCAGCATTCAGAATGTTCATTTTTTCGTTGTGGCTAAAACCATTGAAAATTTAAAAAGCCTAGGATGAATGCTCGAGAGTAAATTTAAATTTTCTCGGCCAACGCGGTTATACTTTTCCGTTGACTCGCTTCCGCTGGCTGTCATTGTGGCGCTGCTGTCTCGGTCTTAGGCCAGAGCTGCGTCCAATCAGAGAACCGCTCTCGTCTCTGATTAACGGTAAAATTAACAGTTTTTACGTTTCCGCTTATTTTCGGCACGTCGTATTGAAATTTAGACTGAGTGATTCAGCTGCCTAATCTTAATCCAACTCTCAGGAATTTTTTCGTGCTGCCACAAATGAAATTCCAGCTCTAATTTAAATTGATTTCGAAATTATTGGTAATTTTCCTCAAAGTCTCATTGCTCGTTTAAAACATTTCCACACAATTCACATCATGAATGTCCAAAAACAAATTAAATAATATCCCTAAAATCAGAACCTAATAGTGTCTTTTTCAATTATCGACAAAGAAAAACTCCAGAATTTTGTGCGTGTTTCATTGGTGCGTGTTGATGAACTTTAAACGTATTATTTCCACTGCCACGTACACTGAGTTGCAGGCAAAGTCGAGGCATTTGCGGTCTGTATAATTCGTAATTAAATCATCAGCAGTTCTAGTAATTGTCGCATAAAATAACAGACACTTAGCAGTGGCGCCGCAGGAAGTGCCTCTAGCGCTAGGCAAATTGCATAATTTAGGAGGCGCCGGCAAGCTGCCGGTTGCCAAACTTTCTACGCAAGAAGGAATTAATTAGACCATCCCTACGACCTAGAAACTTTCCTTTTTGGCCGAATATATGACCAGAAGAAAAATAAGAGTTTGTGAAATAATTTTCATACCTGGTCCGACACCATTTTTCACTTTCGTGGACAATAAATAAACTTTGCAGACGGAAATAAGGGAAAATCACAGCACGTTAAATAATTTCCCTCTATCGCAGAGCAACTTTTGACAAAGTTCCGGAGAGACGCGTCGGCCGCAATAAAAAAGCGCATTTCTGTGACAGGGAAAAATCGATTCGGCCTAGACGCTAGCTGTTTTTGCCTGCTGCTCCTCTTGCCTGCAGCGATATATGCGTGCGGAGAGATAAATGATTACATCTGTAGACGGTTGTTTGTTACTTTCAGCTGAGATTGCTGAAGGGCGTTTGCGAAAACGAAACCTTTCAGACGATTTATTTCAACGCTGGAAATGTCGAAACCGCGAATCACATATCACACCACTCATTTCTTGCGGTTCGTGGTTCTTGAATCGAGCGCGCGTCTAATTTAAGTGGATTGTAACAGGAAATATTGAAATTAAGTTTGTTTTCCTTTGATGATTCAGAGGAAAAATTCCTTAAATTGTGATTTTACTTGAGGAGACAATTGATGCTCGCCGCTTGATTAGCATAAAAACTTTGGAGCTGATTTTGCCAGAAACTTAGGAAAAATTTAGCACTTCCCCGCGCAATTTACAGAGAATGTTTAATAATTATACTGCAAGCACGCCGAGGAATGTCGTTTAATTCACCATCTCTGGTGACAGAATTTCATTAGAGTGAGAGCAGCTAGCTGCCGGTGCGTTTTCCTGTGTCTCTAGATGCTTTTCTCACTTGTACTCTGCCTCCAAACCGATAACGTAAATCGAACTTCGCAGTGTGCAGCTCACAAACAATACAACTCTCATGAATTTCATACACACTCGCACGCGCGACTCCCATATGCGCCTGAGTAAGATCGTATCGGATTTCAAAATTGACTGTTGATCAAAGTTGTTTGATTCGCCTTCAGCGACAAACCTTTCGGGAGATGCAAATATTGGATACGGAGATAACTTGTGATTGAAAATCGGGAAATTTGACACTGTTTCTCGATTTGCGAAGCCGATACTGTGTACGGTAGAATAAACGGGGAAATCGCGTGGAGAGAGAGAGAGAGAGAGTTTTCATATTTTTTATATTTTAATTCCTACAGTGGGCTGCATGGCTTGCAGAATTAGTCAAAAGACATTTGTCTAGAATAAAATATCAGAATCATGGGTTGGAGTTGGCCTTTCTTGACTTTCTTTGGCTGATTTTCTGACGGCTGGTAATAAAGGGATTTTTTGTTTGAAGTCTCTGGAGGAAACCCCTGACAGCAATTTCTCCATCTTCAAGTTTCGTAGTGTCTGGAGATTGTTTAGCCAACCCAAATAAGCCTCATGGTTATCTTCTTTCATTTCTGAGGCTGTTCAGCCAGGTTATGACTGTTAGTTTTCGAGGGCATGATCTAATATTTAGGTTATTCAGAATTTTCAAGTTCAATTACGTAGAAAACACCAAACATTTGGATTAGAGGCAATTTGATTTGCCTCGAAGGCATTGTTTGTCCTGTGCTTTCTCCTATATTATATACACGCTGAACGAATGCGGATCATCCTTTTTTCCAATGTCTCTCAAAGTAATGGAAAACCATTCGAGCGTCCCGAAAATGTGCTTCTCCTTTGCGTACTCGATGATCCATCTGCTATATGGACTCAGAAGGCAAAATTGTGCAGTGGCCATAATCATCGATTTGTGGATTTCTGGGTCTTTCAGTTTATTGACAAGTTTCGGACAAAATGTTTTCGGATCTTTCGATTTTGCACTTTTCTTTTATTGTCAATTCTCAAACCAAGCGTTTCTTTCTGTTATTTTTCCTTCAGACAAACTGCAGGTATGATAGTAAAAAATGTTTTGCATGGGCTAAAATTAAGCATTCTCAATTATTTGCTCTCGGATGTACGCGAAATTCGCTTGGCTCACATTAGCGTGCAGATCAATACGACGAACTATCAAGCGGTGGTAAACATTGCAGGCGGCTCCAGCTGTGAGCAAAAAGTGATTACACGGCAGCAAAGTCGCTTCATTGGCGCCGCGTGTGAATTACCTTGCGCTGCGACAGCCATTTCGCATTATTTGCTCTTGTTTGCAAACTAGAATATCGCGGCCCCCTTTGACAACACAGACACAACATTGTTGTCATCGTTGACGACGCCGGTAGCGTACAAAAGGCGCACAGGCAGCTCATTTTCCGAACGCGAAACACGAGTATTATTCACATTCTCTACTCGCTCTGGCTGCGGCCGATATTAGTAGAGTGCTTCGCGTTTTATTTCGTCGTCGTCGTCGGCGGCAGCGGCGGCGGTGGCGAAAGCGAGTGGCGCACTGCAGCCCAGTGCCCGCGCCTCTCTTTTCTCTCCAGCGCATTTTCCGTCCGACCCAACGCATTACTTCTGCGTGCTGGAGCGTGTGTATTTCGCTGACCTTCCTGATAAATATTTCATTTGTCTCGCTGCTCAGCAGTTGAACCTTTTCCCATCCGAAAAAGGATCCGGTCATAATCACTGCTTAGCAACAGCACATAGGGGCACTTGCGACGCTAAAAAAGTGTGTTATTGATCACTATGCCCTTTTCCAGCGGTCCCGAGGGTAGAAATTAGCTTGATGAAAAATGCCGAGTGCAGAGTTTGTTTGCTCGACAGTCGAGCTGGCCGCCTCATCACAACCAAAATTTGAACTCTGCAGAGGCTCATATTATGTTTCTTTAGCTGAGCAATTAGGAAAAATCTAATTTTTTGTAGTGAGAGATTGCAATTAAAATTTATTCTGCCACTTCGCAGAGCTTAGGTTAGTTGTAACGGACGGAATGAAAACTTAGTCTTTGAATAGAATTCCGGTTATTTTTCTCTCTAAATTAGTTTGTTTTTGTTTCCTTTCAAGCGCAAAATTAGTATTTAGTAGAGCAAAAATTATCAACAGTGAAATTGTGCGTTTCAAGTGGTTGTTTTTATCAAAACAGATACTGAGGTTTTGTCCAATTTCAGCAAAATTTGTTCGGGTTACACATTTTGATCTCACAAAATGTATTAACAAAGAAAAGAAGTTTAACTGTCACTTAAAATAATTTTCCTATAGGTAGTTCGCATACATATTGTTGACTTTTTATTATAAGGAGATTTCAGCATAAAATTCAGACAACAATCTGGGAAAAAAATTTATGTATTTCTCAATTTTTATACTATTCCGAATACATTTTTAGTACTGTTACAAAATTTAATAAAAAAAAATATTAATATATTTTAGGAATCTATTTTATCCAACCCATATTTAATTTTATAATTAATTGTTTTGCTAAAAACTTTGAAGAAAAATTGAGTAAAAATTAGAATATAGATTAAAAATTGTAATTTTAATAGTTTTTGGAAGGGTATCTTGAGTTCTCTATCTCGCAATCCAACAAGATGCTACTCAAAGCCAATAATAATTGTGCTCAAAATACTAATTTTTGGTATGGAAGAACTCAAAAATCTCCCCTTGGAACTCACAAGGAGTTGATCATTGATTCTAACCCGGCCCAAAACAGTTATTGTTAATAATTATTTTCAATCGTTATAGATCTATCCGAATTCGGGTTAAAAATCCAAAAATTTGTAATTACCTTCGTTAAATAATATTAATGTCCCAGCAACAAGTTAGGAAATCAATTAATTTAATATAAATTTTAATTCTACGAAGAAAATCTTAAAAACTCAACTTCGAACCGTGACTGAAAATACCTTTATTGGGGGATATACATATATATATTTTTCGTATGCATGAAAACCGAGGTGACCTGAGAAAGTTTGTGATTTCCACCCTCTGCGAGATATTGGATTTGAAAATCTCATCTTGGAAGTTCTTAAGGAAAATATACCATAAAAGAAGAGAAGCCCTCATAAATTCTGTGTTTTTTCTTTCGTCAGTCGACTGCCAAGAGCGAAAACCGGCAAATTAATTGGCTCCTCCAAGACGGCGACCCGCTATATACATATTTATAAATTTCGCACCTCTTTGTAAGCCTTCCGAAAAGCCGCCATGAACGAAGGAAAGCGCGCCATAAAAAGCAAGCATAATATCATATCGGCGCAGCAGGCAACTGGGACCAAAGAGAGGCGAGGATAAATCGAGGAAAAACGTCAGGCTTATAAACGTCTCAGACGACTTTTGCAGGTCAGAACCGCTGCTAGACGTGGAAATATTCATTCAGCTTTTTAAATTTGACCCCATTTGCGCGAGAAAATTACTCTTTTCTTGGCAGTAGGCGCGGAAATAATTCCAACGGCTCTTGAAGTACCATAATAATCGCCGCAGGACCATGGAGAATGAAATTTGTAGCAATTTTGTCACTCACATGAAACTGTCTCAAATCCTCTTTTGATGATGGTGTAGACTCAAAGAATATTCAGTAAAATTTTTGAACCAAAATTTTGAGTATTTTCCGATGATTTAAGGTATTTTGAAAATATAAGGTTGAAACAAACTTTTTTTGAGGTATTACTCTATGCCAAACAGCATTTGTAATGAAAACATATTTTTTGAGTTGTAATATCAAATTTGTTTGTTTGGTGTTTAAAACCAATACTCTTAAAACCATCTATAACTATAGTCGAATATTTTTATGAAAAAAATTAGTCTAAAATTCAGAAATCCGGTCATGCGATCGCTTTAAAGTCGCATTTCCCGCCTCCGATAACGGCCCTCCCGGCTCATTTTTATTCCGGCAGCGGACAGTTCGAATTCTCAAGTGCCACTGTCATGATTCAGCCCCTGTTGCCACCTATTCCTACCCCTTGGCTCGCAATTTTCCTCTCGGAGGGAGGCAGTTCGTGTGTGCGACTCACTAGGTCCCATGTGGGCCGAGATGCTGCGAGATTTAGTGGCTTCATCAGGCCGTACGCAGCCTCCATCCATTGCCACCTCGAACCAGCGAGCAGAGCAGGACGAACGCGAATAAACGAACGAACCACCGTGCGCGCGCTTTGCTCATGTGTGCGAATCCGTCCGACCCCCGGCTGGGCTGCCTTTGTTAGCAGCAGATATACCGACACACTCTAATCTACTCGGGTTCCTGCTTTATTCTGCGCTCGGTCGGGCTGTTTGCTCGCGGTGTGCACTCACCACTGAAATATTCATCCGCACCTCTTTAAAATGTAAATGCGGAACATGGGTTCCAGCCTCTTCAAGGTTTTAGTTAAAATAAAAAAAATCCTTCGCATTTTTATGGCCATAATATATGTTGAATAATGCTTAAAAATGCGTTGAACTGCGATTTTCTGGCTTTATTAAGATCGCAAATTTCAAAATTTATGAAAAATACAGTGTTTGCTCAATTTAGATGGAATTAGGTTCGTATAGGCAACGTTTAACGAGACGAAACAAATAGTGGTGTTCTTTAAATTTTTCGTTTTCAAGTTTCAATTTATTGTTTTTAAGCATGGAAGCTTTTTGAACAAAGTAATTTTTTGGACAAATTATATAAACAGCCTTTCCCTGCTCTGTTGAGACTTTATAAACGATTACACCATACCTCAAAATAAAAAGATTTTATCGAAGACTATACGATATAGAAAGCTTTTTAAAACTCACCTTCCCCATTTAATATCGATATTCCCAAACAAGCCCTATCTGCGTTTTTCAAGAGATTTTCATTTGAACCATCCATAATACTCGGATAGCGTGCGTAAAATATCTTTTGTGGCGCGTTTTCTGCTTTTTACGAGAACTCCTCGTGGCAAAAAGGCGAGTTATGCGGGTTAACAGGCACTCGCCTTGCTTTGTTATCAGCACGTCAGGCAGGTTCTGCAGCCTGGCTGTTATGTATGTACGACTCATACGACTGTGCGTTCAGTTTATTGGTGTGAAAATTAACGAATTTTGCCCGTGGCTTTTTTTCGCCACCGCAGTCCTGGAAATGCGCCCGACCGCGCTTTGCCCAGTCAGTATTGCTTTGAAACGTGCTCAACGAACCCAAACGAACAAAATAGTGTAATATTTGCTGAAGACGATTTTTTTTAATTTAATAATCCTTAATAATTTATTTCATTAAAAAAAAACACTTAACAAAAATTCCTGACTGGAAATATTGTATTTTCTTTTTTGTCACATTATCAATCAAAAACTCGGCAAACCCCCAAACCTCAAACCCCTTTCCTGGACATAATTATAAAGGATATTGAGTAATGAAACAAAGGGTTCATCATATTTCTCTTTATTGCATGGTAAATGCGAAAACAATACTTTCCATCATATTATGATACATACTGGAATTGAATCTTGCCGCTGAATTTTAACAAGTGTGGTCAACATCAAAAATTTCCAAACAACGCAGCAGCGTAGAATTCGTAATATAACAATCTTTGCGCTTGTCACTAAATGATATGAGTTCCAACGGAATTAAGATATATATTATTTAATTCAAACCGGTCAGGGCGCTAAAATTAAACACTAGTAGTTTCCATCTGTATCTACATAATCGCACCGAAAAAATATGAACGAATTATTTATTATTTGATCACGTTTGATCATTATTGTACACGAACCATTCATACATGTTAGTAAATGGAATGATCAATCTTTTCCGTTTGCGCACAACCCAAGAACCGACAAACAGCACGCAGGCCGGAGTGGATTTTATTGTATTATTTTTTTATAATACACGATTATACATCAGAATTTACAAACGCAAAATTCGACTGGACTATGGACAGAAAATTATATTGATTTGCTTGTATATCACAACAACGATAACTCGAACGACTAAAGCTAGTGCGAGACCTGATGGAATGCCTGCTGTGACGGGATTTTTTTTGTATATTTTTTGTTTACTTCTGGTTGTGGCGGGAGTCGCGGGGGTAGAACTCGGCGAGCACGTTGGCCGGGATACGCTTGAGCATCTCCTTGGGGAAGATTCGCAGCAGCTGCCAGCCGATGTCGAGCGACTCGAAGACGGTGCGGTTCTCGTAGCTGCCCTGGGTGATGAAATTCTTCTCGAATTTGCCGAGGAACTCCAGATAGAGCAGGTCGTCTGGGGTCAACGCCTCCTCACCGACGACGGCCTTCATGGCCTGCACGTCCTTGCCGATGGCGTAGCACGCGTACAGCTGGTTGGACACGTCTGAGTGGTCCTTGCGGGTCATGCCCTCGCCGATGGCGGACTTCATGAGACGCGACAGCGACGGCAGCACGTTCACGGGCGGGTAGATTTGCCTGTTGTGCAGCTGCCGGTCAACGTAGATCTGGCCCTCGGTGATGTAACCAGTCAAATCGGGAATGGGATGCGTGATGTCGTCGTTGGGCATGGTCAGAATGGGGATCTGCGTGATGGAGCCGTTGCGGCCCTCGACTCGTCCCGCACGCTCGTAGATGGTGGCCAAATCGGTGTACATGTAACCGGGGAAACCACGACGGCCGGGCACCTCCTCGCGGGCGGCAGACACCTCTCGCAACGCCTCGGCGTACGAGCTCATGTCGGTCAGGATGACCAGCACGTGCTTCTCGCACTGGTAGGCCAGGAACTCGGCTGCCGTCAGCGCCAGACGAGGAGTGATGATGCGCTCGATGGTCGGGTCGTTGGCCAGGTTCAAGAACAGACACACGTTTTCCATCGAACCGTTTTCCTGGAATTAAATTATTTTTTAGTTTTAGTTAGAGTCAAACCAACCAAAACATAAACAAGGGAATTGTATAATGACTATTTAAAATTTTCGTGGCCGAGTAACAAAGCCAAACTGTAGAGGGATTTTTATTTAAATTTCCTGGACACCAAATTTTAGTAAGAATGACCCTTCAGGAACATTTAAAGGCCAAATCGTTCGTAAATAAAGTAATATTTGTTATCTGGGATGATTAATATTATCATTTCAACTTCATATTTTATCTCCTTAGAATCAAAACCCTCTTTTTTCAAAATTTCAACACTCGGGGTCAAAACTACAGGATAAAAACTTTAAATTTTAAGAGGATATCTCTTCTCAATCAAGAGTGTCGCTCTATCTTTCATTTTTTGGGGTAAGGGAACGCCTCCTTTCCCAGGCTTCAAACTTGGGAATCCCCCCCCCCCTCAGCTTATCAAAGGTCACTCTAAAATTTGAGTCCAATGTCTGTCCCAATTCTCCTGGATTTAATAAGGAGCTGTGAACCGTTCAATTTCTGGTCTCTTGCGTAAAAAACGGGATTTTCTCAAAATTTAAAACATAACGATTCATCTCATTAAGGAAAGTCTGCTTATTATTTCATTATGATTGGACAAAAATTTCCAACTATAAATGAAATAATAAAAAATCCCCACAATTTCGGCTTTGTAAATCAGTATTAAAAAATCGTTGGTCATTTTCTTCTTTTGCTGAATTATTCCAGGAAGAGCAAGAGCGTGCCAAAAATTTCACATCTGACACTAAGGTGATAATTTAGTTTGAAGTTGGTAAATACAAACTCCACAAGCTACGCTCTCTTGCTTTTAACATAATGTATTTTTAAAAACAAGGAAATTTAAATTTTGAAAAATATTTACAGCTTCAAAGTGTAATAATTAGTTTTGAAAGAACATCTGAATTTTGAGATAACAATGGACTGTTGCAATTATTCTCACAAACAATTCAATTTACCGGCTATCTAAAAATTCAGGGGGCCTTTAAAATAATATATTCGAATCTCACCTCGAAGTCCTGTTTGAAGAAGCGAGCCGTTTCCATGTTAACACCCATGGCAGCAAAGACGATGGCAAAGTTGTCCTCGTGCGAGTCGAGCACCGACTTGCCGGGTAGTTTGACCAAACCGGCCTGACGACAGATTTGAGCCGCGATTTCGTTGTGGGGCAAACCAGCGGCCGAGAAGATGGGGATTTTCTGTCCACGAGCAATCGAGTTCATCACGTCAATGGCCGAGATACCAGTCTGGATCATTTCCTCAGGGTAGATACGGGACCAGGGGTTGATTGGCTGGCCTGAAGGAGGGGAAATTGATTATAAACCTTTGATTTTATTATTTTTTTTTCTTTAATTACCCTGGATGTCGAGGTAGTCCTCAGCCAAGATGGGCGGTCCCTTGTCGATGGGCTTGCCGCTGCCGTTGAAGACGCGACCCAGCATGTCCTCGGACACGGGGGTCCTCAAGATGTCGCCCGTGAACTCGCAATCGGTGTTTTTGGCGTCGATTCCAGACGTTCCTTCGAACACCTGGACGACGGCCTTGGAGCCGCTGACCTCCAACACCTGTCCGGATCTCTTGGTTCCATCAGCAAGGGACAGCTGCACGATTTCGGCGTACTTGGGGAACTTGACGTCGTCCAAGATGACCAAGGGACCATTCACACCGGACACGGTTTTGTACGTCAGTCTCGGCTGCGAAATGTAGTCCCTGGTGATGGCCAAGGTGTGCTCCTTGTTCGCCTGGCTGCTCGAAATGTTTCCAAACGACATGGTCTGAAAAATTACAAATAAGAAGTGATTGAGATAGAATATAATTTATAACTGAGCTTGAAAAGATAATTACAGGAATAGGAATAATACATAGTCGTGTCTAAATTGTTTTCAGAATGATTTTATCAAAAATATTTCTCTCCTAGCGAGTTTTTACTGATAACAAATTTTCTGACTTTGTCTGTGCGACAGGTAGGGTCAAAGGTGGGCGTTTAAATGGCAACATGCCCTCAGGGCAAAATCGCGATTTTCTTCCAAAAAATGAGTCAAACTTGCGCCAATAAACACTTAAACCACAATAAATCCCGAGTATTTCAAAGAAAAACTGGAAAACCGACCCCAAAGTGCTATGGACGGACGGAAATCAGCGTTAAAATTTCCCAAGCAGTGCCAACATATGGTGAGAAGGAACCCTTATCGATCGGCCCCGACGACCGAAAAATCTGCTCCGCGTTTCTCCCACAGCGTTTGCGAACTAATCATGAAAAGAAATTCGCCTTACCACTGTCTGTTTTATGAACGAGACCAAAATACGGCCCTCAAAACCCGCAATCAACCAGGAGTCCTGTTTAAAGCCGACCGAATTCTCTGAAGGCAGTCAGCAGATCACAAGACCGAACAAGTTGAAGCAGCGCTAACTCGGCAGCTGAGCGAACGAGGCGCTGGTGGGGCGGCGCTTATTTTGAAAGTGGGGCAGCATAGGCAACACGCATGACACTGCCGACCAGCACACAGCCTATCCACTACCCACGTCTTCATTCTATCCTTTTTTTAAAACACAGCAACTCCGGAACTTTATGTTAATTTCAAGACATATTGTTTTGAAGATCGTCTTGAAAATTTTATACATTTAGTGGAAAAATATAAATGGTTTTGAGTGGAAAAAGGATATTAAGAATACCAAGAATGTGTTTCCAGATTCTCAAATTTTTGCTCTAAGATTTTGTATGACTATTTTTGTTTTAGAGATCATGTAAGGGTGTCTTGATAACCAAGTTTCACGGGAAAAATTAAAGTAAATTTCCCGGGAAATCTGTGTGAAATTTGTAGAAACAGGCTGCCAAAATCGTGAATATCTCGAGTTCCAATGAAGCTAGAGGATCCTTCAAATTTGTGCCAAACGATGCCTAATTAGATGGCTAGCAAAATTTTATGCTCAGTTAAATTTATTTAAAAATTTGAATTTATGAATTAAAAAAACCGTCAACCAAGTGTGCATCACATACCTGGAAATTTTTAGGACGGAGAAACCAAATGTTTTTTAGATATGGAGGATCAAAATGTGAAAAATTGGCACTTTTTGAAACCGGTAAATATAGTGAGGGTTTAGAAATCGCACGAAAAGATTGTTTTAACGCAGTAGGGAGTCTGCTACTAGGAGCCAGACAAGACCATTAAAACAGGTTAAAATTCAAACCCTGGCGCGTCAGATTAGTTCTGGCGTAAAAATACACGTTTTAGAAATGTCTTTTAAAAATGTTTTTATTCAAAGATGACAACATTTTAATAGCCGTTTAATTTTTCGAGAATTTCGAAAAATAATTATAATATTTATAACTGCATGGCTACTTTTGGGTCCTGAAATTATCAAAAAATGTTGTAAACGCGGCAACGCGAGATTAAAAAAAAAATAATTTTAAATAAAAATTATTGCTAATTACATGAAAAAAATAACAGAAAAATTGGTTGATTTCAGAGAGGAACTGAATTCGGAGAGTTGATGTTTTCTCTCAGCTACCTTCCCACAGCGGAAAGGTTGACCGTGGTAGTTGTCAAAGCACGCAATTTGCGCTTCCCCTTATCTAGCGAGACTGGCGATCCTTTTGTCAAGGTAAGTTTCAATAATTTTATATGAATATGAATTAGAAATTTAACATTTTCATCAGGTATATTTACTTCAACATGGTAAAAAAGTACACAAGAAGAAAACCTCAACAAAGAAGTCGGAGAAGAGTCCCATTTTCAACGAGGCGATGATTTTCAGTGTACCAGCTCATTCCTTACAGGTATTTACAATGATTCTAAATTGCTATTTTTTGTGTCCTCTGCTGAGCTTTATGTTTATTTTCAGACTATCCAGCTGCGACTGACCGTAGCTGAAAACAGTGGCGAGCCGCGGGCGTTTCCTATCGGGCACGTGATTGTTGGCTCACAAGCCTCCGGCAAGGCATTATCACATTGGAACCAAATGCTAACGTCATTAAGAAAACCCATCGCTATGTGGCACCCGTTGCGGAAGTGAGATGTGGGCCAAATATTCTATAAAATAATACTGACAAGCAGAGAACACCTTTTAATCCGAAAAATAAAAGCGTTGACACTTGTGCGTTTACTAGCAAAAAATTCAAAACAAAGCTTGATATAAGGAAAACATGCTTGGAAAAAATTAAAACTCAACTAAAATCACGCGATTTTCTCAAATTGGAAATTTTGGAAGAAATTTATATAGCTGATGCAAAGTTTGAAAATATGGCACATCATTAGATTCGTCTCGCTGAGCAGATTTAAAAAATTTCCGACCACTGTCAATAAATTGTGACAGTGAAATATTTTTTAAAACAAGTTTTGACTTTTAAATTATGATTTTTGGATTAAAAGGTGCACTCCCCTTGGATGAATACACTCTATAATATATATTATGCTGTAAAAGAAACTGACCCTGCACTTGAAATATAAATATATCACTTTTCTAAATGGTCTACTTGAATTTTTTCAAGTGACACAAAACTGTGTGTGTGTTATTTATTACTTGTAAAAATTTAATTAATATTCTGTTCTAAGTAGATACACTACAAACTGTACAATGTCATTGTGGTGTATGCGCCGTGCTTTACCTTATTATCTCGACCAATATATTTGGGCTTTACTGCTATTCTTCAAAGGACGTTATGAATATTCTTTGTTATTACTAGGAGAATTGTATAATTATACTGTGACTGAAAACGTGCCGTTGAAAAGCTATACTATAATCTTATCTCATTGTGATACCAAAAATTTAACTGTTAATGTGTAACTTCCTTAAAATAATATTAACAGAGTGACAAAACTCAATCTATGTAATATGAAGAAGAGTGTATTATCCTATGTAGAACAAATCAGACACAAATACAATTAACTCAAGGTAACATCCAGCCCAAACATTGAAATAAAAGTCAGCGCGCAGCAATATCTCTAATAATAGAGGCAGGGGCGATTTTGTTGCACGCAGGCGCATTTTAAATATTAATTTTGATATTTCCACATTCAAGCGGCTACACCTTTCATTTTCCTACAAGTAAGTGAAAATCAATGACAATAAAGGGTGGGTAAGGAAAATTATCTCAAACAAATCATTCACACATGGAATTAAATATGCGTGCAGCTACTTGGCAATATCTTAAAAATATTTTCAGTTAAAACTATTTGTCTAAAATTGACTGTTCAAACTAATATTATGTGTAATACTCATTGTAAACGCACAGAGTGTAGAAATTAATTAAAATTGAAAATGGTAAATAATGGCTTTTCCATTTCTATAGGTTACACAGATTTGGGAGGGTGACTTTGTGTCACCTTGAAAAAGCCAAATATTTGTTGGTCTCATCAAATTTAATTAAAGTTTATTCAAAAAGTCAGAGTCTCACTGTAAAAATATTGGTAATAAATCTGTGCACATGAATTATTTACATTTTCCAGGATTATAGAAGGACTGCAAGTTTCCAACCGTCTTTATTGTCATCCCGAAACAGAGAATCGTACCTCAATTTTCCTAAAATGTCTCGAATAACCCATCCATTTTACATTGTTGAAAAATTCAAATTAAAATAAACCCTTCTTTGTTTCTGATATCTGAAAAATCAATTGATTGAAAGCAAAAAATCTATTTTGATGCTGGAGCAGCGGGTCAATTTATTGAAAAAATACCTATATTGACGGTTGGAATCCCTAGCAACAAATTGTCTTGATATTATCTACAGAATTTTTCGAACTGTACCTTTGGGCTGGTTCCTTTGGTGGAAATACTGTATGAAAAATTAATAAAGAAATGGAAAAATAGTAAGTTTGGTTGAATAGTTATTTATTTCATATTGCTTAATGAATGGACAATATAGATAACGAAAAAAATAAACACAACTCCAAAAGCCCGTGAGAAATATTTTAATTGAATTTAATAGGGAGATAAATCAACTTAATCATAATTTAACAATTTTGTCAAATAAATGGGCAATCTGGATGACAAAATAAAACATTAACTGTGCATTATCTTCAGAGAAACATCGTTAAAGGATCTACAAACAATTAAATAGCACCTCAAACTAACATGTCATTTGGGGAAAGTACGCACTTTTAAGTTAACTCTTGGATGAAATGGAATCGTCGACACACAGTGCGACCAAGGATGAACCGTCAGCGATTTCAAAGGAAGATTTTCAACGGAATTTCGACTATGAGAAAAAAGAAGAAAGAGGTGAGTTTTTTTACATATTTTTTAAACTATCGATCCAGGGATATGAATTTAAGTGCAGTCGTGTGTGTATATTTACAATTTTGGACGGATTCAATTTGATTAAATATATAACCTATATGTTGTTGCCAGAATTCGGGGATTGGCAGGTCGACAAAGAAATACTTTTGAACTTTGTCAAGCGAACGATTCCAATAATTGATTGGCTGCCAAAATATGACTGGAGGAAAAATGGACCCAACGACTTGGTGGCTGGCCTCTCCATCGGAATGTTGCAAATACCTCAGGGTAGATCAAATTTAAAAATTATTAATAAAATTTAAATATTAAAATTAAATAACTGCGTAGGCTTAGGCTACGCTCTCATTGCAAATGTTCCTCCAGCTGTCGGGTTGTACATGTCAATATTTCCAATGATCCCCTACTTCATGCTCAGCACATCCCGCCACAACTCAATGGGTATGTCCAGCATCAGAATGATACAATTTAGAAAGTTGAAATAAGCCTCTCTGCCATAGGCATGTTCGCTGTCATCTGCTTGCTGGTGGGCAAAACTGTGGCTAAATTCGCAATGAACCCTAACTACGTGTATGAAGTCTACAAAGAAGTCAATGGCACCGATACACTTGTCAAGGAAATGTTTACTAATATGGAAGTTGCCACATCTATGACATTCTACTGCGCAATTTGGCAGGTAATTATATGCTAACTTCAAATGGCTCAAAATTTACTAAAAAGTGCAAAAATTAAGTAACAAAACCAATTTTAATGGTTATAACTTCTCTAATTAACCTGGCTATAACCATTTTAACATAATTGGTGTTTATTCTTCCTCTACAAGTCGTACAAGATAAAATCTTATATCTCAATTTTTATTTAATTCGTTAAATTCATCAGTTATTCGGAGTAAACTAATGGGCCAATTATCTCTGAGATTTTAATTTTATTTTTCTGTCCTGCGAATAGCTGCTACTCTATGCGCTTCGTCTGGGCGTGATTTTCACTTTTATGTCCGACGGTTTGGTCAGCAGTTTCCTCACAGGAGCGGGCGTGCACATCTTAACGCTGCAATTAAAAGAGATTATCGGCGTCAACGTGGAAGCCTACCACGGCATTTTCAACTTGCCATACGTGAGTTTATCTGGCCACGAATAGCCTAGGATTTTAACCAGTCCTTATCCCGCAGACCTACGGTGGTATTGCTGAAAAGATTTGGAACTCAACGCCGGAAACGAGGTCCACCATGCTTGTAGCGATCGTCATTTCGGCAATTTCTATATCCTTGCTGGTTTTCACCGCTTTTGTCCTTAAGGTGAGACTGGAATCAGCAATACAAATAATTTTTAAGCTAAAACATTTACGAAATGGCTCTGCACTGCGTGGATTTACTCAGGATTAGTAAAAATTTGGAACAAGCAGAGGCAGTATTTTTTAACCAAAACAAAATTCATACCAGAGTACGAGAATGTGGTGAATGTGGTACTTAATTTTTTCTAAAAATTTCACATTCGAATAAATAATCCAGTTCAATGTTCAATAATACACGAAAGGAACAACTTGCTATTTCACACTAGAAACAATTTTCAGGTTTTCCCGGCAAATCATTTAATTTTGATGCCCATTTCAGCCGTGGCTAAAAAAATATACTCATATTCCAATCCCCATCGAGCTGATCTTAGTGGTGGTCGGTATAGTCGTCTCCTCTTCATTTGACCTGCCAGAGAATTGTGAAATACGTGAAGTTGGAAAAATTCCCTACGGGTAAGTAGAGTTCGCAAATATCCGACTTTTTGCGGGGGTTTCCTTCATTTTGCAAAAATATGAAAGTATTTAATGTACGAGATGGCCAAACATTATTTAATAAAAATCTAGTGCTACTTATTTTTCATACACTCCTCGTCATGTTTGGCCTTTGATTCAGAGTTTAATTCGGAAATTCCCTAAAACTAGCTGATTTTCTAATTGCTTTTTTGTCACACAAAATCAAAATTCACGCAATTTGGGCAAAGTTTCACAGCGTTAATTTTTTGCTTTCAGTTTGCCATTACCGATAAAGCCGCACTACTTCAAGCTCTTAAATCTGCTTTTGGTGGACAGCTTTGTGACGTCGATTGTCGCGTTCGCAGTTTCCATGTCCATGGCACAGGTCATGGCTGAGGGGGAAGATTACGTAGTTGATCCCAATCAAGAACTACTTGCAATGGTAAGAAAATAGCTATAGCAACCCCTAAACACTTTACGAGTCTTACGGGGGTTATTTGTTGCATTTGTGATGGTAAGAATCCAAAATTTGGAGTTGTAAATAATTAACAACACGGAAAATTTGAGTTTTTACATTTTTGCAGTGGAATTTATCGAAAATTTAAATGGACACCACTCTGAAAATTTCATAGAGGTTCACACATATTTTAGGACAATTTTAAACCACATTTTTAAAATCCTGAGCATTTTTCCAAAATTTAAATTAGAAAAAATTAATCTCACATTTGGTGTTGATAGTTCGTTTAGATTTGCTGAGAGGAATCCAAAGCACGCCTTATTTTTTTAATTGCACCACAGAGGGAAATGAGCTGCTGATTGTGATATATCTGAGTGCTCCAAAAATTGTCCCATATAGAACCCATAAATGTTTTATCAGGCAATCTACCATAGGAATGAACTCATTGCTGGTGTAAATTGCGCTGAGATTGCTTTGACCTCATGCCAATTTACCATTTTTGGCTGAAATAAATCGCAATTAATTTTATAATTTTGAATATATTTCTTTAGGGCGTCGGCAACTTGTTCGGCTCCTATTTCTCCTGCATAACATTCAGTTCTTCTCTATCGAGAAGCGTGCTCGTCAGGGACTGCAAGGGCCAAACCCAGGTCACTGGCCTCGTTTCCTGTCTCTTCATGATTATTGTTGTATTCTCGTGCGCAACTCTCTTTGAAACACTCCCGAAAGTAATTTTTTATTTATTAAAATTTAACAAATTTTTTTCCAATTTTTCGTTTTTTCAGGCCATCTTGGCGTCCATCATTGTCACCACCCTCTTTGGCGTTTTTGCAAAAGTGTTGGAGATGCCCGATTTCTGGCGCCGCTCGCACATCGATGGCATCTATTGGCTGATAGTCTTCTTCATGGTTGTCGTCTTTGACGTGGACGTTGGCCTGGTCATGGGATTTATTCTCTCGGCGGGCACTATTTTCATGAAAAGTCTCAAAGCGGACACGTGCTTGTTGGGACGGGTGCCCAACACCGACTACTATCTCGACAAAGATCGATACAAAGTGGTAAGATTGCGATTTTATAATGATTTTAACCTGTTAAAAAACAATACCGAATGATTTTTAAATAATTAAAGGCTAAATAAACACAGGTTAAATAAGATTGTAAAAAAAAAATTTTGAAACACTTCTGTGCACAAAACTAAAATAAAACTGGTAATTTTACTATAGGCAAAAGAAGTGCCAGGACTAAAAATTGTGCACTACCGCGGAGGCTTGAATTTTGCCACAAGGTACAGTTTCAGAGATGAGGTGATCAGATTGACGGAAATCGACCCGAAGAGAGAGTCTAGAAGACGTAAAGAGGCTGCGATCGCTGCTGAGCAAGCGATGCAAAATGAATTGGAGCAGGTACTGTAGATACAAAATATCCAAAATATCTTAGTGACATACAGCTTTGTTTTTATAAAAAAGGAGTTAAATTTCGCTCTTGATGCCCACCACCTGAATTCATACGCCTCAAAACGTCAGATTTTGAATTATTCCAAATACCACCGCAGCTAAATTTTTTAGCCGCAATGCTTCTGTTTATTATAATTAAAATTATATTCAACTTAAAATTGGCTCATATTAAATTAAAAATTTAACAATGGGATTATTACGACTGCAGAGTGTCTCTCGATGATACAGTAATTTTTTCGAAAAAATAGCTAATGTTGCCTTCACTTAGGACATCAAATTTGATGTTAGTTTGATTGGGCTTAGCGAGAGAAATCCAAAAAATTGACTATATATCCGGGGAAAATACTGAAAATTCTTTTTTTTTTATCAATTTACCACCCTTATTGTGTCACCCTTTTTTCCAGCAAACACCTGTTATTCCAAACAGAGGCTATGAAATCTACAGCATGGAGCATAGTAGCAACATAGTTGCAGATCCAAACCGAATCTGGTGCATCATCCTCGACCTCTCCGCAATGAACAACATAGACCCTGCTGGGTCAGACATGATCAAATCGCTGGCCCATGACTACAAGCAGATCGACATCACTGTCTGCATCGCCGGCGGATCAGGTGATTTGCATAATTAATAATTCTCTATATCAATTGATTTATGTTTCAAAGACAATGAGTTTGATCGCATGAAAGAGTGGAAGCTGTTCGAGGGCGATGACGCTGTGCACGTGTTCACGTCGGTGCATGACGCCGTGGTTCACGGCGCTAGGGTCCTCATGGGATGGAGGAGGTTGGAATCTCTTATGGCACGAAGATATGAACTGAACGAAGTGAACAAAAACACTCAAAATCGAGCCAACCTTGCGTAAATCTTTATTTTTACGATCGCAATCGGTACAATCGAGAAAATTTTCCATTTGAAAATCTAATAAAAAATAGTACGTGTTGTAGTGCAAAAAAGCTTCCCTGTGTAACGAGAGCCATTATATATATAAGAATTCGCAATTCTTTCACTGTATTGTTTGCTAATTCTGCAATTTTTATGAGGTTAATTTAATTTTCCAATTTTCAAGCCTTAAAATTATTAAATTATCAAATTTAGGTAGTGTTTAAACGATAAAAACCCCAGATTAATCGGGAGGTTAATAGAAGTTGATATATAATAAAAAAATTAATTATAAGGAATAATGCGTCTATAATATTTTTTCTAATGAATATTTCATTTTGAATGAATTAATAATTAATTAAGCGTAATTATGCAACACAAAGCCTACAATCGTTTGTATCAATTTTTACATCTCTTTGCTGCGTCTCTTAAATTATTTCTTTTTGCTGAAAATTTCAAACTATCATAATTTTTTGTTTAATTTTAAAAGTGGATATTCTGGAAAAAAATATCGTTCACCCTATATTCTATAATTTTTCCAAAAATCGGCTCAAAAGTTTGCACACTATTGAAGCGGCGAACACTGTCTCCTCACTGCAAATTTACGATTCACTATCCAATTTAGGAAAATTTTTCTTGAAATTCTCACGCCATTGGATAGATCGCCTTTACTATGGAATCTAAATTGAGCGAAAAATCATGTTTCCCGTTAGATTTAACAAAATCTAAAATTTAACCTGTATCAACGACAAAAAATGCTTAACAAAGAAGAACGAACTGTTTACGTCACACCTTGCCAGCAGCAGATTATACTATTACCCTTCATTTATGTACTATAAAATTTAGAGAAAATATCGAAAATTTAATGTGATTTGATCCTCTGGTGACAGTAAAATCGGTAAAATCGCAGTATGGTTTGTTGGAAATTTTTACTTTTGATTATTTACTAAACGCGCTCCTCTCTTTTGATATACATAATTTTAATTAAATTAAATAATGGTATCAAATTTCATCTCGGGAACATGAACAGCAATTCTTGACGAATTTCCCGAATAACGAGATACCGCGCGTTGAAGGCAAATCAACATGCCACTCTGGCGGCCGGCTGCAAGTCACATAAGGGGGCGTGTCCTGTACACCAATACAATTTTGCTGAGTGTAAAAATTCAAGGAGCAAGAACATCAAGGGCTTCAAATCAGGAGGAAGAATTTGGTTTGAATTTGAAGCTTGTGTCCCCTCAAACTAAAATAGTGAGGTATTACCAAATGATCCATTAATCTGGTCGCAAAAACCATAAAAACATAAATATTTGCTGACTTTTGCAGCTCATGATGAGGGGCGTCGAACAGTTGGAAGACAACCCGAGAGACGTTTACGAAACAGCGGTTCGTCTACTGATGACAGTCGCTGACAACATTTTAAACAACCCGAGGGACATCAAGTACAGGCGTCTCAAATTGGCAAACAAGAGTGTATCTGAAAAATTGCTACCCGCCAGCGGTGCCATGCAATGTCTTTTCGAAATGGGGTTTGACGAGGTTTGTTTCGCTCAATTTAAAATGATAATAAACTACATAGCATAATTAATTTAATTATTATTGCTGTGTTAGGGCGATGACAGTCTTGTGTTGGCAATGTCCACGCCATTGAATGACCTGAAATCAATAAGGGACCAACTGGCTATACTGCAGAGTAAAATCGATGCTTCTAAATCAAAACCCAGACAATCTGGCGGTGCTGTTGCGTCGACGTCTGCTATAAAAATTGCTGAAGAACCACTGACTGAAGATTCTTACATAATCCCCACATTCCATCCAATTACTAGCTCAATGGTAGTGTCTTTTTAAATATTTTGCTGAAATTTAACGTTCCTGCTGACAGAGCCCGGCATTTTTACGCTCAATCGAATCCTACGCCCACAAAGTCCTGCAGTACGAGAGCAAAGCCATGCAGGACAAAGCCAGGAGAGTGGTTCCAGTAGAGGAATTGTGGGTCAGAGCTCAAAAGACCCTGCGAGACCATCAATCAGAAAAAGTTGGCGTTGAGGAGGCAGAAGATAAAGGTCTCCCGGATTTACTGCTTTACGAGTTACTTCAATGGTTCAAGTACGAGTTTTTTTCCTGGGTTGACCATCCTGACTGCATCCAATGCAAAGCAAAAACCAGCCCTGTTGGCATGAGTAAAAAGCCAGAGCATCTCAAGGTAACTTTTTGGGGGGATTTAAATAAATGTGAGTGAATAATTCATTTTAAGTAGTAGAGCTTAATGGGAGAAAAATTTAGAAAATGTTACATTATTGAATGTAGCTTTGAACTTTCTGAGTTTATAATGTTCAAATCTAGAGGAAAAGTCCCTAAACTGTGAAGTAGATAAATGATTTTACATTAAGGAGACAATTTATGCTAGCCACTTTATTAGCATGCAAAATTGTAAACCAATTTTCTCAAAACAGCAGCCTGAGAAAATTTTTATTTTTCTCATTTTTATAATATTTCAATTAAAAATATAAAGGATTTTCAAAAATTTTTACATTTTCTGAAAAGCTTTATTTTTTTTGTCAAATTTTAAAAATGTAATAAGTATGCATATTAAATTATGATATTCTTTAGGAAGCTGGCCGAACTGAGCTGTATGTTTGTCCTTCTGGTCATGAAACACCGTTTCACCGCTACAACAACCCTGCAATACTGCTGCAGACTCGCAGGGGCCGATGCGGAGAGTGGGCTAACTGCTTCACCCTGATATGCAGGTATGCTAGACAAACTCCATAAATTTCTTGACTCAACAAAATAATAAAAAACATGTTTTATAAAAATTAAAATTACGAAATGGCCGTTTTCTCAGGATCAGGGAAAATTGAGATTTTCTTGAATTCTAACTTCTTTTTTGTAATTTTGTGATCAGATGGGGTGCATGTGAGAACATCATCACCTGATTGTACTGCCATGTTGAATTTCAAATTGAATTTGAAACGATGGATGTTTAACAACTTTCATATTTGCAAAAATGTTTTGGAATTTTTTAGTGTTTCTTTAGTCTTTTATTAAATTTTGAATAATCTCTTAAAGATCTGAGCCTCTTTATTTTTCTTCCAAGTGAGATAAAATGTTGCTGTAAGTGTATGCAACATGCATAGAATATTTCAGTGAGTGAAACTCTTAGTTTTTGAGATACTATGGTAAATGTTAGTAAAAAGTGCAATTATTATTTTTAATTCGGTCGAAAAGAGGGAAAATTAAAATTAATGTTACCCTCGGAGCTTGCTGGGAGTCACTTTTGAGGTCAGATAAGACCATCAGAGCAGGCAAGACATCAAACCCTGGCGTCAGGGTAGCTCTCAAGCGATGGATATTGTTAAATATCACGTGTAGCCATATTAATAACACCTGATGGGTTCTGTATTTGTTCGATCTGCAAGGCCTGAACACCGGTAGAACGGCGAAGTTGGAAGCTTTAAGAAAATGTGCAATTTAGCACTTTGAAAGTCATCAGGGTGGCCAGGAAAGTGATTTTGGGCACATCAGGGGATTCCTGAGCAGGATTAACCAATTTTACAAGGCGCTAAAATGCACTACTGGTGTTTTGCGCAAATACTAGCTGTAAATAAATAACTCATTTTTGGGGTTTTCCGGATTTACCCCCAAAAAGGTCACATTTTGCGCCTTAAAAGTCAGAAATTTTGGGAAAATTACGATGGTCAAAAGTTAAAATATTCAGTCTTTTGGTAAAACCGAGTTTGTAAAAATCCCTATTTTTTGGTCATCCACGAGAATATTTTGATCTTCTATAACAAAAACAAGTGTTTCAGAAAAATGCACAAAATTGAAAAAAAAAACAGAATAAAACAGTTTTTTGTCTACCCTGTTCCTGAACTTCTTGGTGACTTCCAATTAGGGTCCAATTGCAGACCATTTATAAAATGTCTGCATAAATTAATTTCTTACTCTGGTTAACTATGCTGTTGTTAGGGCGCTCAACATGGACGCTCGGTTAGTTCACGACGAAACAGACCACGTTTGGACTGAGGTGTGGTCAGTGACCCAGCAGCGGTGGATCCACTGTGACGCCTGTGAAGCCATCATGGATTCCCCTTACACCTACCAGGCAGGCTGGGGCAAAAAGCTGAATTATGTGATCGCATTTTCAAGGGATGACGTCCAAGACGTGACTTGGAAATATACACAAGAGCCTGTGAAGGTTGTGATGAACAGGAGGAACCTTTGCACTGAAGAACAGCTACAGGTTTGTTTTTAAGTCGTGTGTGTTTTTTAAGGTTATGTGATAACAAATTTCTAGAACCTTTTAAATGTTCTGCGCTACCGATTGCAAGAGAAGGTGTCCTCTGCCCGGAAAGCATTTCTGCAGAATAGACAGATAAATGAATTGATGGCTATGATTTCTGTTCCTGGGAGTCACAGAGTTCTCAAAAACACAGAAACCCAAGGAAGGATATCTGGGTCGGATGAGTGGAGACGAAACAGGTATACAATTATCCAAGCTTGAATGCAAATAGAAATATTTATATGATCACCTTAGAAAGGAAACGGGGCAAATTAATTCAAATTGGGTTTGGAAGCCAAACGCTCAAGAACTTGAAGCTGGACGCATGCAGATCAAATTCTCAGCTGCCCAGAATCTTTATGTTAAGGGTACAGAGGAAAAGATGAATGGTTGGGCCAGTGGCGTCATGTCTGCAATCAACATTGCCAGGAAGGTGGAGAGGGATTGGAAAATGGTGTATTTGGCCAGAACAGGTACTTGAATTTCAATTATCAAATAATGGCTCAGCTGGAGCATGAGTTTGGCTTTGTAACTCAGCAGCTATTAATCTTGGCATATTAATCGGGAAGCTGATTAAAAATAAAACTCTAAAAGCCGTTCAATTTACCCAAAACACATTTCGCAAGTGTGAAAACGAAAAATCATTTGAATTAAAAAATGATAAAATTTAAAATGCAGTTGCATTGCAAGAAAAAATGCGTTTTAATTGTATTTAATTTATCTCTATCTATTCAGAAGGAGCAGTGTCTGATGATGGCTCATTAGTATGGCGGATTGAAGTGCCCAAATCACACAAAATAGGAGGTGTAGAATTGACCTTGCCAGCAGCGACGTTTGATAGTGGAAAAATTCGCTGGAAGATTTGTGGGGAGAACCCAGATTTATGTTTTATGGTGCCGCATGGTAGGAAATAATTTTAACTTTAAAGAGAGTTGGTTCACTCACTGTGTCCAATTAAACAGGTCAAACAACGTTTAAAACTAGTGAACTTGCTGGATGCTCTGCAATTACAATCAAGGCAGATTTGACTGGAGGAAGTGGAACTTGTGCTTGGCAACACGCTCAGATTTCTCGACAGCTAGAAAACGACAGCGAATTTCCTTTGCAGTTTGATGTTGAATTGATTAAATGATTTTTTCATTGGCAATGCTATGTGCTATTCAATAAAATAAAATATATTTATATCTTCTATTGTTAAGAAAATTATATTTTTTTATTTAACTTATTTTTAGATTAACAACTAAACAAATATCTTTGTTACAATTATGGGGTGGTTATTTTTACAGACAATTTTGTAATATCTCTGCTATTTCAGCATATTATAAAATAAATTTTCGCAATTAATAATAGAATGGATAGGTAATTACGTTGGTAAGAAGGCAATAATTAGATACCAAACTCAATACTTGTGCAATGATTAATGAACAAACGTGGTGACCAGATCTCGATAAAGTAACACAACAATGTAGCCGGAAGAATTTTTTAAATGTGTAACCGTGAGAAAAGGTCAAAACGACAGTTTCTCGGAATCATCCCTTAAGAAGGTCTATTGTATTAAGAACAGCAGGTTCTATTTTATCCATACACATTGTTCACTCTCAAAAAAGGACACTGTCCACATGTAAATCGCAAAGAACCCAAATTCGACACGTACATCAGTTTCTCGGAATCATCCCTTAAGAAAGGTCTATTGAATTAAGAACAGCAGGTTATATTTAATCCATACACATTGTTCACTCATAAAAAAAGGACATTGTCCACATGTAAATCGCAAAGAACCCAAATTCAACACGTACATCTGGTTGTTTGCAGAAACAACAATAACAGCAATGTAGATTAATGACTTTGGGAGGGTGAGTGACCCGTGTGACAGGACGTTGTGCTTGGTGGTAGAGAGTAGGACACATAATTAGTGAGTCTACCAATGAGTGCATCGAAAGAAGGACAAGATTCACTATTGGCCATTTCTTTCACCAACCAAATTTAAGATGTTTTCGGACGTGCAGGAGAGAAGCTCTCCGTCCAGGAAAGGCAACGACAGTCTTATGAGACACCCCAGACTAAGAAGTCAAATCTCTGTCTTCTCAGTCAGTCCAAGTGAAGTGAAAGTGCTAACAGAGGCCACGGACTTAGCAAATAGGCCCGATCAGCACCTGTGGTTACTGAGTTCTGGATACAGGTTTTCAAGTGGGTTTTCCTGTGTCTGCGTCAAATCCAAATGGACAGAACTACTTTTCCTGCTCCCACACAGGAAAGGTGTAAGACCGCCACGATCTTCAACTAAATAGCCACAAGGACACTGTAAGAACATTTCTCCACCAGCAGAAGACAGCGCTTGCAAGGCCAGCACTAGCACCAGGCAGCGAGAGCACAGCCAACTCATCTGTGAGTGACCAACAAAGCTTATCACACGTAAAATGGTCATCTAAACTGTGAGTACACAACCAAGCCGCGAAGAAGTGCCTAAAGGACACAAAGTGAAAGACACACGAAGTTTAAACACGCGAATTCGGGAAAAGAACATTAATTTGTAAAATCATATGCACAAGTATTGAGATTCTTGATTAATCAATATACGTATTGAAACCGATCCATTCTGCTTTTATTTACTGCATGATCCTGCTTAATCAACTAAATCTGCTTTAGTTAATTCTTCAATTATTAGTCGGTAATTGTCTTGATTAGTCAAGGAAACCAGAGGAACTGCTAGCTTAAACATTAATTTCACCTGAAAGTTTAGCAATCAACAGTGATCTTCACTTTAAAATTTCAACAGGTATTTTATTAATCACCGTAAGATTCACCTTGCTAAAAGAGACATTACCAATTTTTTTTAATACATCGCTTCATAACACTAATAGGACTAAAATTGATAAAATTAAAAAATTTTGGATCAGTCAATGGGTTAATATCTGTAAACTAAATTACCATATATACATTTACGCAAGATATTCATTATAATTAAAAAAACCACATGAAAAACCCCCTTGTCATCTAGGTAAAACTGACCAATTATTAGTAATGATCACGTGAATACAGGGACATGAAGATTCAGATCTGATTAATTTATGACCCTCAAATCCAAATTATTTTAGGCTTAGTTTGCCTTTCAGGAATAGTTTGAACTGATAAAATTTGGCACCTTAAATGCAAGAGGATCACATTAGCGAGAGTTTCTTTCTACAGCGATATACTTTTAACTGTTTCTATCAGTTTGAAGAAACTTGGTCGGTCTTTCATTTCAAATTCCCAGCATGGCACCATCAGTTTGCAATATACTTGTTGCGGACATGTGTCAGGACATGGAAGTCTTTGGCCAGCTTTTAGTGCTTCGTGAAATTGTAGGTTGTCTTCGTAAGAATGACCTCCATCGTCCTTCAGTTCAGGATCCTCGCCATACGAAAAGAGTTCGTACAGAGTCACTCCGTAAGACCAGACATCACTGAGGGGGTAGAATAAGCCGTGTAGCATACTTTCAGGGGCGTACCTGAATTTGATCAAAGGTTAGCTAGCACCGAGAATTGAGAAAACAATTACCATTTGATGGGCAGTTCTCTATGTGTTTGCCACTGATAGTGGTTGTCATTGTTCATGTACTGCGCCAATCCAAAGTCAGAAATTTTGACGTGTTCGTGACTGGCAACTAGAATATTGCGCGATGCAAGATCTCTGTGGACGATTTTTTTTCGTCCAAGGTAGTTCATGCCCTGAAAAATTTTAGGCTTGGTCAGGTTTGGTTTTTATTTTTCAAAATATGATTGAGTCGAAAAATGTATTTTGACTTCTGGAGTGGAAATTGTCCAAAATGTAAAAGAAATCCGATCTTGAATTATTACGAAGCATGTTATGGAACAACTTTTGAGTACATTTTAAAATTCTAATGTTTTAACGTTAATTAAAAACTTAAAATAAAAGAAGTGACCTTTGACATTGACCCATAACATCAAATTTTGTGTTAGTTCTATTAGGCTGTGAAAGAGGACTTCAAAGCACACTTTATTTTTTAAATTGCGCCTCTGGGAGATGAGATACTGAGATCTCACAGTTTTCCAAGATTGTCCCATAAAAATGAAGATTTTGTCGATAAATTTTGAGTAGCAAATAATAATAAATCTGTAGTGGTGGTTATAAAGAGAAGAATTTGTTGAAAATCCCGCAAGGTTTAATTTCCACCTCCTAACCCCAAAAATCTTTAAAACAAAAATGTTTTGAGAGATGATTAATACTATCAGAAAAGGTTTATCAGCCTTAAATGAATTAATACTGTTAAATTCACGTATAAAAAACCAATTTTCACCAAAATAATTCCAAAATATCCCAAAAACTGGTTAGGAAATCCTACCTTAGCGATGTCGAGAGAAAACTTCAAGAGTTGCGCTTGGCTGATGCTGTCCCGATTGATTTTCAAATAACAATCCAAGGAACCATGAGCCACAAACTCCATCACAAGAGAAATTTGAGGCCCTTCAACAACTCCAATGATTTGCACAATGTTTGGGTGCTCCAGAGTCTGGAAAGAGGTCTAAGGTTATTGGTGTTAACTTGAGGTCACGCATAGCTACCTTCATGATATTGATTTCCCTCTGAAAATCTATCAGGTAGTTTGACACTCTGCCGTTGTCCCTCACTTGCTTTATGGCTACCAGCCTCTCAGGCATATCCGCTCCACCGGGACTAGACATTTTCCCTTGGAAAACCTCACCATAGTTCCCCTAAAGAGAGTCCGAATGCAATTGATTTGAAGGAAAAAAATCTGCCAAAACTTACCGAACCAATTTTCGACAAAAACTCGACGTGGCAACCATCAAGTTCGAAAATGGTATTCAAGCCAGCATTTGAGTTGTCTACTAGGAAATCCATAGGATCGTTCTGGAAGTGAACAACAGTTAGAGGCGTTGCAGAAAATAAATTATTTGGAGCCAGTTACTAACCTCGTTCAGGCTTAAATTGTCGAGGGACAGCCCATTTATGAGGCCATTAAAGAAGTGCTTTGACTCATCCAGATCTGTGAGATCTAATTTTAATAATTAATTTAATTTATTTCTGCAAATTGAATTAAACACTTGCCTGTTGTGCCTGATGAAAGACTGACGCATGAAGCTGAAAGACTATAATTGGCAGAGGAGATAGTGTCGAGTTTGCTTTTCGGCTCGGAAGGAATGGCGTAATTGTGTTTCCTTCTTGAGTTGTAAACTGTAGAATAAAATGAAAATTTGTATTATTATTACTATTCAAAATTCTCACAAAGAAACTCTTAGGATTCAACATTTTAGTTTAGGAGAAATTATTAAATTAATTCAGCCTTATGTAAACCGGGAAATGATAATTAAAAAATTGCGTTTCCGAGGACAAAGGGTGGTCCTAACCCTTGATCAGGACCTAGAAAAGTCTCAATTAATCATTTTCAATCCAATGTGAATCAAATCCGCTCAAAAACTAAACAATAATAGCCATATGTCAGAAGACCTTGATTTTCAGAGTGCAAAATTACTTTGACCTTGATTATCTCTTAAATGAGAAAAATAAGTATCACCAAGTTTTAATATATTGTGTAATCACCACTTTTTCGCTTTTATGGAATTTCAGAAAAAATAACACACTGATTGATACCTTGGTACATCTGCTGATTGATGTCCCGCAAAATAGCTTGTGGTCTCTTCCGGCTGTGGAAATCAATGTTCCAGGTTTCCAAGAGGAGACGGTAAATGTCTGCTGGACAGCCTTCTGGTTTTGGCAATCTGTTCTTGGTGTAAAACTGTACAGCCACGCAAATAGATTTATACAATTTTAAAAATGATTAGAGGATTGTACCATCTTGGAATAAAACGAGACATCTACATGACAAGGGTTCATGCCGAATGAGAAAATCTGCCAGAGAGTGGTGCCAAATGCCCAAACATCTGCAAACTTAGACTTTCCTGCCAGACTTAGGTTTCCATAGCACTCAATCGGAATCCATGGAATGCTACAAATTTAAAAAAAAAAAATAATTACAACTTTTAGTTTATCTAAGAAAACGTACTCTCTTTCAGTATATTGATGGAGGCCTGGATCGGTGAGCTTGACCTCGAAAGTGCGCTCTGTGTGAGCTGATACCATCAGTTGGTGGCATCGAATGTTTCCGTGGACAATTCCTTCTTCCTCCTATAAACCAAATATGAAATAATGATAGTCATAAAAAATCCATCACGACAGACCATGTGCCACAGAGCTGTCGACAAGGCGGCGCTGGCTTCAACCAGGTCCTCAGGGGCCATGATGCCTTTGTGAGTTTGGAGGTATTTGTCCAGAGGGCCGAGCTTCAGGTACTCGGTCACCATGGAAAATGGATTGCACAGAGTGATGCCGTAGAACTTCACCACTGCATTCGACTGCAGAAAGGCCCACTGGTTGACAAGTTGGGCGTATTCCTTAAAGAATCAATTTTCTTATTGAAATGATATTTGGAAAAAAACTTGAACGCTATACTTTGTAGTACTTGTCTTCGTGCTCTGTCATAACGATCTTCATGGCGCATTCCCGTTTGATTGACTTTGGTAACGTTAAGACACAACGGTACACAGCACAGATTCCTCCTTCTCTGAACTTCTTGTCTCCTGCAGATGTGAAATGTTTGGCAAAAAGGTAAGCATTTTTCAATCAAAACTTGAGAATTTAGATTAAATTTTATAGCAATTGTATCTGAAAATATTTTCAGATATTTAGTAAAAAATGCTTCTAAATACAGGTTAGTTTTGTCCAGCGATTTTTCCCTTTAATAGAGAGCATGAAAACTTTTTTAGTAAGTGGAAGAGATTAAAATAAAATCTAAATTTAATGCACAAAACTGTGCTGGTTGAGAGAATGTTCATTTTAAGAATTTTAAAAAATTGTGTATCACGGTGGAAAACTTGTTTACCTTTGAAGACCTGAATATTTTTGTGGTTGATGAAATGTGGTCCACTCAGCTCATCGGACTTGGCTGCATTTTTGAAATGTGGATTATCCAATTGACACAGCAGCAACTGGGACTGGTCTAATGGAAACGAGATATATAACTTATTGTAAAAAAGAGATGTCAAGTCTTTTTTTAATACCAAATTCTGAGGGTGGAATACACTCTTCCAATTGAAGCTCGCCTTGTGCAGTCTTGTATTTGATAATTATATCAAGGACGCTGGGGTAGTTTTGGCTGTCGTATTGAAACATGAACTGACCAGAGTTAGTTTTTTCAATTTTGAAAGTCTTCGGCTTGGACCTAACATATAAAATGTTAATGAAGTTGATGGGGCTTATTTTAAATAAATGTACCTTCCATTCACGCACACATCTAGAAAGTAAACCTCATATTGCCTCTCACTTTCTCGCAAGATGTAGCAGCCTGGTTTGCAGTCTCGTTTCTCCTGCAGCTTCGCATAGGAAAAGTTCCCCCTGCAAGTACGTTGGTAAAATGGAAAAAATGATCTAATTATTCAAGTGGCAATAATTAAATATTATAAAAACTGTAGATTACAGTAATAATTTGATTTTTTAATTTTAAATTTACAAGACGGGAAACAGTTCTCAGCTAATTTTTCTCAAAGTTACCAGTCAATTTTGGCTTTTACTTAAGAAGTCTCAGCCAGCCGCGCTGCGCCTGACGGCAAACTTTTGGTCACGCGGGCAGCCACCGTGAATCTGGCAGACAGGCTAAGTTACGCCAGTACAAAAAGTTCAAAAATGCAGGAGAAAATTGTTTAGCGGCCCTTTGGTCTGTTCAGCACTATCAAACTTCACGTTTAAAATATGTAATGTCAGCCGCGCCAGCCGCTGAGCAAAAAATTCAGCTAAGCCGATCCCGCCAGCCGTCACCTGAAACCTCGCGGCTGACTGAGATCTCTAGTTTTACTGTATCAAACCTTTTAATTTTGTTGATTGTGCTTACCCGACTGGTCCATGACACTTGAGGGCTTGGAGCTTGATCAGTGACGGCGTGTACATGTCCATACACAGGTTAAATGTCCACTTGGAGAGGAGCCGGAAATACCCATCGAGCAGACTAACAAACGAGTACATGCTTGGCCGACTCAAAAACTGCATGTGAATCGGTATTCCGTTTCTCCTGGACATCTCCACCGATACATTATCTTCACGTGCAGAGATGAAGCAAAGCTCATCAATGGAGCACAGTACTTTCCACTAAAAACGCCACCGATTAATGAAGGAATTAGAGATAACAAGTTTCGGATTCTTACTTCGTTTCCCTTTTCCTTGCAATACGAAATACCAGGATTAGTCTTGTGGAAAGGATTGACCCTTAGAATGGCATTGAAGACGACCTCGTCTTGGTCCATTTTCGCCTTAAATTCTTCTGTCAAGTAACTCGGGGCAATTTCTTCGAAATGCTGGAAGTATCGCAATTTGACCATGTTTGGATCTTTAATTTCACTCGTCAGGATTTTTTCAAAGTTTTCCAAAATGGGTTTCCTGGCAAAAATCGAGTGTTGCTTCACAATCTCCTTCGGTAAATATTTTTTATATTCTTTTTTAATAACGCCACGGTCCATATCCTTTTCCAATACGGCCCGGTACATATCTGTTACTGCAAGACCAGTAAGTACGTGAAGGTGTTTGTCAGTCTCAATCCCTGGGACTTTGTTTTCCATAACGTCATTTTTCACTTGGTGGAAACAGTAGTTGAAAGCTGTCAGGTCTATGCTATGAAGACGTTTTAAGTCCGCGATTCTAAATCTCAAGCGAAACTCAAATTCAAGTTTGTCCAACAATTCAATCTTGGCACTGGGATGGAGCCAAATGGGTGAGTCTTTGTCCAGGCAGGGAGACACTCGAAGAGCAAATAGATGTCTCGCCACAGGACCGATCCCAGCGATCTTGGCGACGAGCACGCAAAGGTCCTCAGCAGTGCTTTTGTTGTGAACCCCCACACGGACACGTTTTTGATCTTTACTGACGCAAAGGTGGACAACAGCACTCAGATTAGCCTGCTCCATTATTGTGGCGAGTGATTTTAATCCTCTCACCTGCAAAGGGCACACAAATTGACAAAACTTTAGTGATTTAACAAATTATAAATTATTTCGGATTAATACAGTAGATAAATTGAATAAAAATGTTGCTCACTTACATAATATCTTCAAAGTGAAAATCCGTTGCTTTGATGGCTTCTACTTTCTACTCAGTCAAGCGTCTCCAGAACCATTTTGTTAGTGGTTAGACAATGGCTCTTTCATCCCTTCACAGCACCCCCTTACAGCATCATAATGTATCCCTCCCGCCACTATGACGCTTTCAGGTAACGCTGACTATCTTTAAGAAAATGTCAAAAAACCTGATGTGAAAAGCGAGGAATCTGCGAGTGTTCGACGTTTAATCAATCAACAAGAACACCAGATTAAAAGAAGCTGGCGTTTGTGTTGATCGAGATGTAAGGGATGCTGGAGAACTCCGATATGACGGATCAAATTTACACTCCGACCGATTTCCAACTAACTAACGTCTAACGTATCAATGATACAAAGGTGCGCTGGTTTGTATTGTAAGCACTGTTAGCAGGCAGACCAGGCAGTCATCCGAAGGAGTAGTGGTCGGTCACGTTGAAGCAGCGTTGCCAACCAAAGAGAATAAATAATAATACTTGTGGTTCCGGTCTTCAGTTGGTTCGGTCTCATTTTTGTTGTTTTTTAATCGTTCATTTCATTAGTCAAAAAGATGAAATCAACGAATTGAAAGTTTGGTAAGGTGAAGGATGAATACATAATGGTCAGATTGAAGACGCAAGTATGTATAATATTAAAATTCATGGGTTACTCATTCATGCGTTATAATTAAAATTCAGTTGGCAACAGTGATATTTACTGCACCAGTGCCCTGCAACGAAAACAAAATTCGGCCATTAAGTAAGCAGCATCAACACGTGAAAACGCTGCCCCGGCACATCTGGGCACATCTACCAACCTTTTTTTTGAACCAATTTAACCGAGACCGAGCAGCTGAGCCTGGACAGCTCGGACAACAGGGACTTGGAGTGCTACATGCTTGTAGGATTAAAGACCAGACACCAGACGCGCGTCTTTCGACACTTGCGGCCGTTGCATTACGAGTATAATATAACTTAAACGAAATGAGTTCAAAAAAACCGGCACTTGCAGAGGAATTTGCTTCATTAATTCAACCTCATGATATTGCACCTGATCCTGAGGATGACGCAGAGGAAGGTATGCCTTGATATTGTTTTAATTTTCTGTTCTAAATATATATTTTTGTTTTAATTTCGGTGCAAAAAAATTAATATAATATGAAATTGTATTTAAATTCTTGTTCGAAATTTTAGCAACTCGAGCCAAGCTGGTTGATACTTATGATGATGAGGCTCAAGAGGAGCAACAAGCAAGTGTTCTACGTCGGCAAACCGTTTCGTTTGACGACAAAAGATACGCTGGAAGAAAAATTTCCAGGAAGGATTTGAATCGGAGCGATGATGAAGACGAAAGTTTGGAAAGTTCTACTGAGGAAGACGAAGGAGCTTCCAGTAGTGATGCTGAGGAAATCGCTGATGGAGAGAGGTAATGTGATTAATTAATGATGTTGACAGACAGGAAATAAAACTCCTATTTTCTCTTAAAAGGGATGAATCGGAAGATGATCAAGCAGATGAGGTTGATGAAGAAGAGGAAGATGAAAGTAGTGTAAGTGATGATAGTTCCAAGGAATATGATGATGCGGATGGTGACATGTTCCCCCAAGCTGAGAAAGAAAAGAGCGACAAAGAGAAAGACACAAAATTTCAGCACTTTTCCACATCTGATTTAAAATCTGAAGTGAAGAAAGGAAATGCTGTGAAAAACCAGCTCAGTAATAACTGTCACTCTATGCCCGTTGATGTCTATTAATCTATTATTAAAAATTTTCAGTGCTGTGGGAAAATCTTCTGGAAATTAGAATTCAGATGCAGAAAACATTGAAATTTGCAAACCAAATGCCCATAGCTGCGAACTTCAGCAAGTTTGCTGATAAAGGAGGAAAGGAGTTCAAGAGTGCTCAGTTAAAATGCATTAATGGGACAACAAAGCTTCTCAACAATTTAATTGAGTTGCAAGCCACACTCTTTAAACAAAATCCTGAAACCAAAAACTTATCCTCAAAGGAAAGGTATTAAGTAGTAAACAGTTTATAAAATGCTAGAAATTAACATAATCTCACAGAGCCAAAGAGGACGATGAAGAAATTCCAAGCAGTGAAGACGAAGCTGGCGAGTTGGAGGAAACACCTGCAGAAAAGATGCCGGCAAAGAAAAAAATGCGGATGGAGGATTATGAGAGCTCCATCGGCGGCGTCCACAATAATTTCCTCAGCTACCGAAACTCAACCATCCAGAAGTGGAGTGAAAAAACAAGAATGTCCCAGGGAAAATTCAACAGCAAGAATTTTAGTGCTTTTGAGCAGTCTGCTCTAAAGCAAATTGAACACATTTTAGCCGACAAAAACCGTTTACTCAAGAGAACCAGAGTTCAAAGATCGAACTATAGAATTCTAGGATCGGAAATCGGCGATGATGAAGAAAAGGTAAATTTCAAACTGTCTGTTTCAACAATTTTACTGAGTTTTCTTTAGGTTGATGACGAGAAATCCCAACAAACGTGCAATGAAATATTTGATGATGACGACTTTTATCATCAGCTTATCCGAGAGTTGATTGAACAAAAATCCGAGTCAGTCACAGATCCCGTCCAGCTTGGAAGGTAACCGTGATTGTAGCCAGTTTGAAAGACATTTTAAAATTAACAAATATTAATTTTGTAGGCAATGGATAGCTTTGCAAAAGCTAAGAAGCAAAATGAAGAGAAAAATCGACACAAGAGCAACTAAAGGAAGGAAAATAAGATACACTGTGATTCCTAAGTTGGTTAACTTCATGGCTCCAGTTGAGCATAGTGAATGGACAGACGAAGCCAAAAATGAACTGTTTGCATCTCTGTTTGCAGGCTAAGCCTGAAATAAATTCATTGAATTGAAGCAATTTGTTTTATATATGTTGTGAACCCAATCTCTTGTTTAAAATTTAGTAAAAGCAATAAAATTATGAAGGGACCTCAGTATTCTACTACATTCATAAATTTTTATTTTAAAAATCAAGGCAAATTGCCAAATTTTTAGTCTACAGTTTCCTCAAGTGATTTTAAGTCATATTTTGAGTCTTGCCGCGCTTTTTTAATTTTAAACTATCGCGCTACTAGATCACTAGATGCGTGTACCAAAAACAGTTAGCTTATGTAGCTTATCAATATTCCAAAATTATGATAAATCGAATTTGAGAAACAAATACCGATAAAAATTTTGAATTCCAATTTTCTAATGTAAATTTAGTATTTTCATTACTTTTACTACTCATGAATTTTCAATTCTTAGGATCTTGCGCAGCTGAAGCGAAGAAGTTGAACAGCCTGGCGCTAGTGTCGTTGGCACCACGACTCCTTCTCTTCCTCCTCCATTTTTGTATCCGGCTCGAGCTAGCAAAAATGGCTCAGATCTCCGCACGTTTGGCCGCTGCGGTGGCGAGGCAGCTTCCAAATACCACCAGACAGGTATTAGAATTAACCTCAAAGAACTGTTTTTCACTTTGGATGTTTAATTTGCCAAGTTTGTCACTTAAAATCACCGATAATCGAAACTACAGAAAATTTGCCCTCTGTTCGACCGTCCCTTATGGTGCCCGGCGAATTTTGTCATGAATCCTTAAAGTTTCGATTTAAAGACTAAGAAACCTTTAATTCCTTTCCAGTCCTTGACGTTTTTGGATGAATTATCCGATTTTATTCGTTTTTGGTACAGTTTCATTGTAATATCGACTGGATTTGGAAGTTTTCGGTTGTCGGCAGACATTTTGTTCTATCAGCTGGCCTAAAATTTTACACTACCCCAAACTGGGACTAGCACTAATTCAATTATTTTCCTAAGAAAGTAATAAACTTATTTTTCATTTGAAAGTTGTTTTTGATCTCACACTAAGCACTTAATTTCTGGTTTTAAATAATTATTTGTTGGGTTACTCGATATTAACTAACGGTTTTAAATTTCTAAATTTTCCAATAATTTTTTAAATCGGAAAATTATGTATTTCACAATTAAATAAACTGACCTAATTTCATTTAGGCCGCCAGACTAGCATGGCCCTCCATGCAGGTGGGAGCTCGCCACATCCATGTCTCGTGCAGTCAACGTGCTGCCGAGATCTCTTCCATCCTGGAGGAGAGGATTTTGGGAGCTACTCCCAAGGCCAACCTTGACGAGACGGGCCGTGTCTTGAGCATTGGTGACGGTATTGCCCGTGTCTATGGCCTGAAGAACATCCAGGCCGATGAGATGGTGGAATTCTCCTCCGGCCTCAAGGTTTGTCTTATCGAATAACTTCTGAAGTAAGATAATGATTGGTCATTCAGGGTATGGCTCTCAACTTGGAGCCTGACAACGTCGGTGTGGTCGTATTCGGTAACGATAAGCTCATCAAGGAAGGCGACATTGTGAAGCGTACCGGAGCCATCGTCGACGTCCCTGTCGGCGCTGAGCTGCTGGGCCGTGTGGTTGACGCCCTCGGCAATGCCATTGACGGAAAGGGAGCCATTGCTACGAAATCGAGGTAACTAGGACAAATTTACTTACAATCACTGATAAATCTGAGGGACAGGACTAATGAGAGACATATATTTTTATTTCTAAATTAAAGGATGCGTGTTGGTGTCAAGGCCCCTGGCATCATTCCCCGCATCTCCGTGCGCGAACCCATGCAGACCGGAATCAAGGCTGTGGACTCTCTGGTGCCCATCGGTCGTGGCCAGCGTGAGTTGATCATCGGTGACAGACAGACTGGGTAATTATTAGATTTTTAATAAATCACGGCATGATTTCTAAACGTTAAAACCGTTAATAGTAAGACTGCCCTGGCCATCGACACCATCATCAACCAGCAGAGGTTCAACAACGCTGATGACGAGAAGAAGAAGCTGTACTGCATCTACGTCGCCATTGGCCAGAAGAGATCCACTGTGGCTCAGATCGTGAAGAGGCTTACTGACTCTGGTAATTAGTTTCGGGCTGAATCGTTGAATATTTGTTAACGTCTTGATTTCTTAGATGCCATGAAGTACACCATCATCGTCTCTGCCACCGCCTCTGACGCTGCTCCCCTGCAGTACCTTGCTCCCTACTCTGGCTGCGCCATGGGAGAGTTCTTCCGCGATAGCGGAAAGCATGCCCTCATCATCTACGACGATTTGTCCAAGCAGGCTGTTGCCTACCGTCAGGTAAAACTAATAATTTCAATCTCTATGTTTCAGTATAGAAGGTTTCAACAAATCGTTCATGTCGCGGGAATTTGGTTAATCTCAATCTGTAGGTGTCTGATAATTTAGCCGATTGAAAATATTCGCAAACCGCACTCAGAGCCAATCTGTTAGTAGCTTGGAACTATTTGAACGTTTGCAAAATCAACACAGCCATCCTATTCTCCAGATATTTTTTTTGTGCCTGGAATTATACTGGCTGTTACAAGAATTGATAAGTTACAACAATGTTAGTTACGCGGAAAATTGACCCATCATCAATTATAATCTTGTTTTAAAATTTGATTTTTTCCTATGGTAAAAATGGCCACAAGGCACTTGATACATAATTACGGATACGAATTGGCCAATTTTATGTGGCACGAACGAATCAGATCACGTTATTAAAAGTTACTAAGTTTTTGTCTAAATGGAAGATAAACCATTACTTTGTTGGAAATATATTAGCCGTCAACCAAAATTACTTATTACAACATTGGAAATATGACCATTTGCCCGTTCTTGACTCTTTTCACATGCTGATGACGTAACCAAGATCATGTAATGAAGATAGAAGTAATTGTTTGTCTGAAGAAAAACATTCTGTTCGAAAATTTAGCCGTCAGCCACGACAAATAAAGGTTTACCACATTCCCGCGGTACAAACAATATTTTTTCATAGACTATTTAGGTCTCTCACAAATAAAAAGGTTAAATTTTGATATAGATGAATCATAACATTCATTATTTGCCTCTAATGAACAAATCACATTAAATTTTTGAAAGGTCAAACGTAATTTAATTATAACACGAGAGCAAATTCCTGAATCATTCTTAATTGGCACAGATGTCTCTGCTGCTGAGGCGTCCTCCCGGTCGTGAGGCCTACCCTGGTGACGTCTTCTACCTTCACTCGCGTCTGCTTGAGCGTGCCGCCAAGATGAGCGAGGTCAACGGTGGTGGCTCCCTGACCGCCCTGCCCGTGATCGAGACCCAGGCCGGTGATGTGTCCGCCTACATTCCCACCAACGTCATCTCCATCACTGATGGACAGATCTTCTTGGAAACTGAGTTGTTCTACAAGGGTATCCGCCCTGCCATCAACGTCGGTCTGTCCGTGTCCCGTGTCGGATCTGCTGCCCAGACCCGTGCCATGAAGCAGGTCGCCGGCTCCATGAAGCTCGAGTTGGCCCAGTACCGTGAGGTCGCCGCCTTCGCCCAGTTTGGTTCAGATTTGGACGCTTCCACCCAGCAGCTGCTCAACCGTGGTGTCCGGCTCACTGAGCTCCTCAAGCAGGGACAGTATGGTAAGAGAATTGACATTTGTTGCCTTGCGGTTCTTGTTAACTTGAATTTTTCTCTTTCAGTGCCCATGGCTATTGAGGAACAGGTCGCTGTTGTGTACTGCGGAGTGCGTGGCCACCTTGACAAGCTTGACCCCGCAAAGATCACCGCCTTCGAGAAGGAGTTCCTTCAGCACATTAAGTAAGTTTCCTATTTGATGTTTTTTTCAATTCGTCCGCAAACCGCACTCAGAGCCAAGCTGTTGGTAGCTTGGAACTATTTGAACGTTTGCAAAATCAACACAGCCTTCCTATTCTCCTGATATTTTTTGTGTGTCTGGAATTATACTGGCTGTTACAACTTAATATATTTTATTTGGCGTTTGACTAATATTTTTGCCTGCAGGACCAGCCACCAGGACATTCTTACCAGCATTGCCAAGGAAGGCAAGATTTCTGATGAGACCGACGCCAAGCTGAAGAAGGTTGTTAAGGACTTCATAGCTACATTCTCTGCGTAGAAATTGTTAGGTGGAAATACGGAGGACTGTAGCTTTTAATAAGTAACACTAAAAAGAGAGGAAAAATTAAATATATCAACATCAGCCACACGTCATGGTCACCCGGCGAACATTTCGTTTACTGTGCGGAAAAGAATTACTTCAAACCATCTTTGTTGATGCCTTGCATTTTACTAGTTCGTACACCCCGAGTAAAATACTGCCCAAGGCATTCATGTTGATTTATGTTACTATGTACAAAAAAATAAAGTCAAAAATGTTTCAAAAAAATTGAAAACGCGAAAATTAAAATCTTTGTTTCTCTATCATCCTTAGAAAGGTGTATACTAAAATTGTAGAGTGGGAATAAATCTATTTAGAGCCATGATGGGGTCTAAAATTAAAATCTAATTATGTAAGTGGATCCCTTCTTGGCATAAGTCTTCAGATTTTTATGAAATTTTGGACGGGACCTAGGTCCACCTACCTGGAAATTTCAGAATTGACTAATTAAGATTGAATCAAAGTTGGCAAATTAATGAGATTTTTGATCAGTTCGAGGTTAAGTAATACAATTTCGTGCCTAACATTACCGTAATTTCACGCCCAACAAGATCATAATAGTGAGGGTTAAATTATCCAAAAATTTCTGGCATACATCAAAGAGAATTGAATTTTAAAATTTGATGTAGCCAAAATTTTCCTCGTTTAATGGGAAATAACAATAGAAAAATGTTTGAACTTGATTTTGTCCTATTTTCAGATATTAGCGTTCATAATTGCAAAAACCTGAAATTTCTCCTGTGGAAACTTGAATCTGCTTATAACAGTTTATTTTACTCCCTTTACTCCTTAACGCATCAAATGGCTAAAAGTGAACTTATTTAATTCAAAGATTTAAAGAATAACCAGTAAACAATAAAAACTGCCTAAAAATGACCATAATTTGCCCTAAATCCACAGCCCTCAGCATATTAATTTAAAAATAATTGAGAAGCTTAGTACTTTTAATAAAATATTAATTTATTGAAACCATGTCTTGATCTTCATTGTTATCATCACAATTTTCTAAAAAGGCACGGACAACATCGCATTTGGCACTGCCACATTCGCATGGCACAGGATGTTCCTCGGTTGCTGCATCAAGTTCGGACAGTTGGATGACGTATGAACGGCTCTCAGGGTTGCTTCTGCAAATGAATACAATTAAAAAAATATCCACTTAAAAAGGAACCTTGGAAAGAAAAATCACCTTCCAAGGAAAAGCTCAAACGCTACAATGTCCCCTTCTTCCACTTCTCTGTCTTCCGGCCATAAAATAATTGTCTGCTTCCAGTGAGTTTGAGGTGAAAAGGGAGATGTGTCGAGCTGCACGATTTCTGCTGAAGCCTCTTCGTTTTCTTCATCTGGCTCAGGGAATGTTACGTCAAACCAAAGAACCACTCCTTGGTAAATGCCAGACTTGTGAGTCGAGATAAAAACTTTGCTTCTGATTGCTGACACGTCTTGAACGGTCACGGAGTTCATGTCAATGGTTAGGATATTTCGGCTCACTGAAAGAATGTCTTCTTCTTCCAGCATTTCGACTTGAGGCTTAGCCATCAGCGACTGGCGCTCCAATACTTTCATTGAAGACATTTTGTGGCCGAATATATTATCCCAATTTGTAGTAAAAAGAGGCGATGCTGAGCAAAGGGCGCAATTCAAGGTGGCGTACTCAGGGAAGATCGTGCCACCGGGTTTCAAATGTTTGTCTCGCGCGTGGATGACAGAATCAATCATCGATTCATGAAGCAAGTAGAATCCCATCCATTCTGAAACAATGATGTCCACTTTGATGCTTTCCGGAAGGTCTTCCACTCGACTCTGAATTACCTATATCACAGATATATATCTTGCTATTAAAAAATTCATAAAATTTAAACTTTCATTTACCTCTACAACATCTGCAAAGTTGTTTTCTTTAACATTCTCCAATGCAATCAGAGCAATCTTACTCGCTTCCACAGCGTACACCTTTTTGGCGCCAGCTTGAGCACAAAAAAGCGATAAAATTCCTACAAAAAATATGTTCATTAATTCCTATTATATGAATTTACATTATTTTCTTACCAGTTCCAGCACCCACGTCCATGACAAGTTTGTTTTTAAACATGTTTGAAAGCGTAATGGCTCTTTTGTACGATTCAGTCCTAGGAATGTCTTCTAGCATCAGTCTATGGACCTAAAATAAGACATAAATTTTATTTAAACTGCGTTGTTTTTTTTGCAATATAGTCCTTTACAGTAAAGTCTTCGTATGACTCAAAATAGGTTGAGGTCGAAGTGGAGCCATCTAGTACAGTTTCCTCCACTAGATTTTCTGACTTGTCTGCAGCAGTTTCAACTTTGTTACCATTCATCTTAGTTCAAAGTTTCCGTGTTAGCTGTTGACAAGAATTATATATTTTTCATATTTTTAGTTTTTATTTTGGTTTGAAAATCAGTCATGGAAAATATTAAGACGTATACATACATACTGGGAGAATGAATTTATTTCGATTGCTGAATTCAGTACTAAACTTGGAAAAGTAATACAATCAAGATGTTGTATTTTTAAGTTACCATGCAGTGCAGAAATCCAGAAAACACAGGACGGGCACGTCTGTGGATTTTTTATTATTGTTGCTGGGATCGCGGGCGGTGGGATGGGCACTATGACAGCTGGAGTCGGAGAACCGGGTACCGGAGACACAACTCAAATCAAAATTGTTAACAAGAAGTGGAAAAAAGCCGTCACGCGCTTCGGTAAAATGCAATATTTGTTCATCCAATAAAGTTTACCATTTTACAAAGAAGCAATCTGAATAGTTGCTACAACAGCGTTCCGCAGAGACCAGTGTTGTGATTGGCTGGTTAGTTTCTTCTCTTGAAATCCGAGACACAAAACGCGCCAAACAGCATCTAGCTTCGTGTAACGCAGTGTTACGAGACAGACCGAAACCAAATCGTACGAATGCTGAACACGCAAAACACGTTCAGCAACGCATAGAATTATCGGAATTCCGATTACTTCAAATCCAGACTATCGGAATCGGAAGGTATTTTTCGTCCTCGCCATCTTCTTTTTCACTTGTCTTGAGGTCTGCGTCGAGAGTTGACTGAAGCAGAGCTGAACGCTTCGCTACGAATTTTTAGGTATTTTTCTGGGCTGCAAAGCTTAAATTGTTCAATGAAATGTACAAAACTTTTCCAATTTGTCATTTGAAACTCCATTATTATTCCTTTTATGTGTTTGTGATTTTTGGATTATGTACATCATTGCATAATGTTTGCGCGTGGTTCTCATTCTGCCGGACAAGGTGTAGATAAAATATTTCATACATAATTTTTGCCTTTGAGTTTTTATCCTGACTTGTTGAAAATAATACATACATTTTTTCCATTTTTTAAGGATTTGTACATAATCATTTCGGTCTATGTACGCAATCATGAATTCTCATGTTAATTTTGAGATAAAAACGTGAATATTAGTTTCTGCATACATACTTATATTATAGACATTCATAGGATGAATGGTACAGTTTTATGTAGATAAAACGTTTTACGTTATTTAATGAAATTTCTTATGATTTCTATCGAATAATCATTCTGCTGTTTCCAGTGAATTGACAGCTTGTAATCTTGATTAAATCGAGCATGGATGACGACTGGGAAGAAGATTCTCCACAGGTGCTATTAGATTTTTATATCATGATGGGAAATTGGAATCATTAATTTGCTAATCTTTTCAGCACGGCTGGGGAATTGGAAATGATTTAGGAAGCACTCCCGCCCAGAGCAATCAAGGCTCCGGTAAAACCAACAATTTTAGTAGCTTCGGCGACAGCATTGGTGGCAGCTTTGGCGGCAACCGAAATGAAGGATTCGGTGAACGCAGCGGCGGCGGCGGTGGTGGACGCGGCAATTACCAAGGCGGCGGAGGCGGCCGCGGTGGAAGAGGAGGCCGATTTAACAGTGACGGCGGTGGATTTGGGAACAACAGCTTTGGTGGAGATAATGGCGGAGGCGGAGGCTTCAGAAATGGTGACAATGGTGGTAGCTATAGAGGCCGCGGCGGTGGCGGCGGCTATCGCGGGAACAACCGATTTGGTGGAGACAATGAAGGAAGGGGAGGAGGAGGAGGGTTTAAGTCCTTCAATCAAGAAAACAGTGGATTTGGAGAGAACCAATTCAGCAAATTTGGCGGGGAAGGCCAAAACGACAACAAATTTGGCTTCGGAGGGAGCTTTGGCAGCAGTGGAAATGATGGAGGCTTTGACGGGGACTCTGGCGGAGGCCGCCGCGGTGGAAGAGGAGGTTTCCGAGGAGGGAGAGGCGGACAAAGAAATGATTCGGACAGCTTCAACGGAGAGGGCTTTGGTGGCTTTGGCGGAGGAAGAGGCGGACGCCGAGGAGGCGGTGATTCTGGCAACGATTTTGGTGGCGGCCGCTTTGGAAATGACGGCGGCAGCGGTGGTGGTGGTTTCAACCGCCAAGGTGGAAACGAAGACGGAAGTATTTATAGCGAAAATTTGATTTTGTCTTTTTAAATATCAAATTTCCATTGATAGGTGCACCGAGGAAAGAGCTGTACATTCCTCCTGATTTGTCTATGGATGAGAAAGATCTCTTTGACAGCAACACTGCGGGAATCAATTTCTCAAAGTATGACAACATCAAAGTGGAGGTAATATTGAATTTTAAATCTAAATCTTTAAATTTTGAGTTTGGAAGATCTCGCACGTGTTTTTGTGATGAGCGTTTCTATTTTCCAGAACAAGGCCTGTACTGCCTTTGATAAAATGTTTAAGTAGTCTTTGGTGGCATTGAGATGTTTTTTACATCAGTCTATAAGCATATTATAGTAAAATTAAAATTTAAATCCTTCATTCTGGCCACCTTATGCGCTTCTGCCATCAACATAATATATTATACCAGCTTTATTAATAAATTCAAATGGCTTGGGTTCAACTTAGGGATTATGGTTTATTAAGAGCAGCATATAAATTTACACTTGTCACTTAGGTCTTATAAACCAATGTTCATCTAGCTCGCTACAGTGTTCAATAATTTTTTGCCTAAACCCGTTAAATTGTGTAATGGTCATAATGGATCACCAGCCCAAATTTTTCAAGCATTAGAGATACGGACTTAATGAATATATTAGGATCAACTTTGAAATTAATTTTCATTAAGGAGCTTCAATCCCTTATCAGTTCCCTATCTGCAGAAAGAACCCAGAGTTCTCTTTAGTCAGATATGCACACGGTAAATTAGCTTAATTAAAATCCTATATTTGATTAAACTGACATTCTTCTGTAAGAAAGAAATATAATTGATATTTGCAACTTACACTTTATCAAATTTTAAAATTTCAGGTAAATGGAGAGGGAGCCCCACCTCCAATGGAAGACTTTACCCATGGAGGCTTGCGTGATGTCTTGATCGAAAACGTGCTGAAGGCCAATTACACCAAACCTACCCCTATCCAGAAGTACGCTATCCCCATGATCAAGGGCAAGAGAGATTTGATGGCCTGTGCTCAGACAGGCTCCGGCAAAACGGTAATTTTAAATCCTTACTTACTATTTGTCGTAATTTATTTTCTGTGAATCTTTCAGGCTGCATTTCTCCTGCCCATCATGCATTCACTCTTGGAGGACAAGGACCACCCCACTGTCTCCCCGACTGGAGCTACGCAGCCTTTCTGCGTGATTCTCTCTCCAACAAGAGAACTGGCCATTCAGATCCACAAAGAGGCTGTGAAATTCTCACTTGGGACCATCATTCGAGTGGGACTGATCTATGGTGGCACCGCTTCATTTCACCAGAATAACAAGCTAACTGTGAGTATAAAGGTGTGTATAGATTATTAAATAAATTTAATTTCCAAACAGGGCGGCGTCCACATTCTCGTGGCCACTCCAGGCCGCATGGGAGACTACGTCAACCGCGGCCGCCTTTGCTTTGAGAAAGTCAAGTTTGTTGTTCTTGACGAAGCCGACAGAATGCTGGACATGGGCTTCCAGCAAGACATTGAGAGAATGATGTCAAATGCATCAATGCCCCAAACGGTAATCAAATCCAATCCTAAATCTCGTTTAGTAATATTATTGTATGACCTTTTAAGGGGTCTAAAACCACTGTGATGTTCTCTGCAACATTCCCTCAAGACATTCAGAAGATTGCCAGCAAATACCTGAACAATTATCTCTACGTTGTGGTCGGCATGGTTGGAGGAGCCTGTTCTGATGTGGAACAGAAGTTTTTGGAAGTGCCCAAGTTTGAGAAAAGAGACAAGTTGCTTGAAATTCTGCGCGCTCAAAGTAAACTTCCGTTTCCAATGGTATTAAAATATCTATTAATCTTTGTCCGTTTTCACAGAACCTAATCACAAAGTAATGGTCTTTGTCGAGACCAAAAAAACCTGCGACTTTGTGGCTGCCTATTTGTGCGAGGAGAACGTGTCCAGCACCAGCATCCACGGTGACAGAGAGCAGCAGCAGCGTGAAAGCGCCATCAGGGACTTCACCAAAGGGAAGCACACGGTGCTTGTGGCCACAAGTGTTGCCGCCAGAGGAATTGGTAGAGTTTTTCCACGAGTTTATAATTCCATAATGAAATAGATAGTCGATTACTTCACAATAAATAAATTTAAACTCAGTTAATTGTCTAAAATGTGTCTAAATAGGCTCTATATCCATAGGCACATTTATAATCTTTGTGTTTTTCGTGGAATTTTTAAACACAGATAGTAAATTAATTTTGAGCAGGTTATATCTAGATAAATGTCTTAGTCACTTAACTATGATTATTTTAACAGACATTGCTGGCGTGGAGCTGGTGATCAACTATGATCTGCCCAAGGAGGTGAGTGATTACGTCCACCGCATTGGGCGCACTGGACGAGTGGGCCACACTGGAACAGCCATCTCATTCTTTGATGAAAAATTTGACAAGGATTTGGTTCCAAACCTGATCAACATCCTGGCCCAGGTATTTTTCTAAAATATAAATTATTTAAATACTTCTGATTCATTTTTCCACAGGCGCAGCAAGACATTCCAGAATGGCTGCAGAACCATGCTAGTGGTGTTGGAAGCTTCGGGTTCCAATCTTCCAGTGGAGGAGCTGCGGACATCCGCAATGTAAGTAATTTAATAAATTTACTATGATGTTATTCATCATTTTTTTTCAGTCTAACTTCTCAAGTGCTATCGCACCGGCTGCACCTGTCGCCGATGAAGATGAATGGTAATTTTCGAAATAAGCCAACACCGCGTTGCATGCTTGGACTGAGCCTCGCTATTCAAATTGCTCTTTTGTATGTTTAATAACCTCGTATTATTGGATTGATAGTAAAGTTACTGCGTTGGATATGGTAATTTGTCATTGTAGATGAATAGCAACCTAATAAACAATATTTGTCAATGATTCTTCATTCCATTATTATATTTAAATCCCTTAGCTTCCTTTATAATTTAATCTGGATAGGTCGGGTCTCAAAAATGTTGAGAATTATATTAATATAATCTATTTTTAAATGTATATAAACGCTGTGTAACTAATCAAGGCCCTGCAAAGGTAAGAAAAAACTCCACCACATGCACGAATTCATTTGTTTTGCTGATAAAACGTAGAATCCCAGGATGTTCTTTTAAGTATATTTGAGATTAATTCTAACATTCATATCGTCGTCTAGGAAATTTGAGAGATTAATTATTTAGTAATTAATTTAAGGCTCAAATTACTTAACAAAAGCATCAATTGATCTATCAAGACGTTGAATAATGTTCTCTTTCAACCAGATACTAGTTTTCACCCTTAAATGTGAGTTTCCTGTAGCGTGGTCTCTTGGTCAGCGACTTCAATGCTCTATCAAAATGCGGTCTAATTTGGCGCGGCGTAGATTTGCGGATTGCCTTGTGACGTATATTACTGTCTTCGACCAATCAGAACACCCGCTATCCTCCACCGCGCAAAAATAGATCGTTTTTCAATTTTTAACACCGCAAAGCATAAATCGCAGACCACTTAAAATGGAGTTTCTTTTTTTGTTTTTTGCAGTATCAACTTGTTGGTAAAAAATAAGAAGTCAAACTAAACGTGCAGTAAAAGAAAAATTAGTAGTGTAGTAGTGCAGATCTCCGCGCTAGTGCCTATGAGTCAGGTTGCGTTGGACGCAAACAGGTGGCGTTGGGAGGCAACAACTGAGCAGATGATTACCATCGGTCGGTCGTCCGCCTGTACGGAGTTGTCGGAGTTTCGAGGAAGGGACTGAAGGGAGGCCGGGAGCCGAGTCGCCAGGCTTAAACAAGTCGAGGGAATGTTGTGCGGTTCGTCGGGCCGACTCGACGCCGTTTGCGTGGCTGAGTAGCCGAAATCGGAAGGTGGATGTGTGCAGTGCCAAGTTGAGTGCGTCTGCCTCGGAAATTCGAGGGACCTGAGTTTCGCGTTCAACCAGCTTCAAGATGCTGCGCTTCCTGAGCCGCAGGAAGGGACGCAGCAACGGGCCGCAGAAGGCGACGACACAGGGCCGACCAGGCAGCGAGTCGACCCGCATTGTGCCCAACAAGAACCTGGTCCAGTGCAGGGTCATCCTGCTCGATGGCACCGACCTCTCGGTCGACCTGTCGGTAAGTTCATTTGAATACGGCCAGGCGCAGCTTTACTTCGAGGATATTTTTGCCAAATTTGAGGAGTAATAATAATTTGCAAATTTTGAAAATTCAGGGGCTTCTAATTAATTTGTCAACTTCGAGTGCGTCACGCGGACACACGATTGTGGCCGATGACGACTGTCTGTCGATTTTTTATTAGTTGTATGGATTGAATTTGAAGGTCAGTTGCATGTTATAAGTGGTGGTTGTGGTCTTACGAGTGCTCCTTTCGTTTTATAAAAGTACTACGTTTGCACTTAACAAATAAAAAAATTCTAAGAGAAATAGTATCATTGGAGTAAAATCTACCGGAAATTTCTACGAGGGAGATAAACAGGTATCCTAGTTGGAAAAGTGCGTCCAACTACAATAATTTCTGAGCTGCGTCCCTGGCAAGGCTGCCAAGAAAGAAAATTTATTGGAACTCCATCAGTACATTGATTTTTGCGCATTCAAAGACCTGACGTGGGAAAATATCCTTTCAGGTTCACAACGGATCTCAAGTCTCAAGTTACTTGGGAGTTTTGAGACAACAATTGTTTGAACTATTACAGGTCAGGTTAGGCTTCAATCAAGATTTTACTGATATCCAAATTTCGGTGACACCTTCAGAAGGGACACCTCTCCATTTGTGATATTGACACCATATATTGATTGAGCAGTAGTTAAGACAGTCTACTACTTTATTGCCTCATCGCTTGACAAAGAATGCTGACACAAGTTTGTTTTCTTTTTGTCAATATCGCTTTTGAGTTCTCATTCACCAGCAGCGGTCATGAGAAAAATAATTATTGTCTTGCAAACTCGATGAAAATTCAAGTTAAGAGTTAGCCTGCCATTCTTATTACATTTTATTTAGTAAAATAGGGGCCCTTCAGGGTGTACTTTTAAAGAAACTGATTATTTGATGATAAAGAACACAACATGACTTGTAAACAGTAGTTTTCGTCTTTTTGAATTTTATAAGGCCCCTGAGTTGAACGGTTGACGCCATTTTGTGATGACAAAATTGATTAAATTGTTGCAAATTTGCCAAAAATTCAAAAAATATTTTGGCTACTTGACATTCAAGCTAAAGAATAGTTTTTTTAAATTAAAAATGGCGTCAGTCGCTCAATACAGGGACAGATAGCGTGCAAATAACTGAAATTTGCTTGAATTGTTAATCAATTTGGAGCTGAGTAGCAATTAATTTCAGATTTTGCTGAAATTTAACGGTTGTCAGTGATTTTCCGCTTGATTCCGATTCCTCTCGTCACGATATATCCAACGGTGTGCGAATTTTGAGAAAAAATTTCATAAATTGTGAAATAAACCGTGATTTTAATATTTATAATCGCCGCTTGATTACCATGTAAACTTTTAAGCCGATTTTCTCAGAAATTTTGTATTTTTCAACTTTTAAGATAATTAAAGAACTTTTCTGTTGCTTCTAATTTTATTTTACTTTTATTTTATTTACTAAATCGGACGACTGACCGAAGCCCTGATTGTGAGTTGACCAGAGAGCGGAGAAAAGCGCCCGCAGCACCTGAACTAAACGTGACAGATAATCACCAAAGTCCAAAACACAAAACACGCGACCCTTTTTATGACTTACACAAACCTACACTCGCATTCCCCATCCGGGTGCATGCATTTTGATTGAAAGTGCGTCGCTTTGGGGGCTTCCTCGCGTACGGCCGTCTATTTTTAATAATGGGCGATTATTTTGCGGGCAACGCTTGGAGGAGGGGGAGGCGAGGACATGCCGTCATTGTTGTGAGCAGAATCTCATTTATTTTCATACGGTATTTCTCTCATAGCCGCGAGCCAAATTGTTGCTTCTTGTGTTTCTCAGCCGACGCCGCCGCTTTGCTTTTGCTCTCGCGATTGTCAAGAAACGAGGCGGCCGACTGGCTCCGCGTCGATTCGAAAACGAGTTTTGACCCTGATTCGCATTCACTCTGGCCCCGACACCGCGTGCACCATGGATCTATTGTGCACGATTCCTCGGGTTTACATTCAATTTTTAGCCCGGCTCGTTTTCGTTTGTGGGGCAACTGCTGTGCCAATTATTGTTGACTGCAAAAAGAGTGCAAAGAGACCGACCCTGATGTTTGCGCGCATTGTCAGCTCGTGTAATGATTCATTCACCAACTAATTGGCAGGGTTTGAATTTCTCCCACCTGGGTTTCCCAGACATTTAAATGTCAATCAAGAAACAAAATTCTTCCCTTTGAACAATAAGTTAAAGAAAAGCACCGTTTAATTTCCTTTGAAAGCAGAACAAGATAAATCACACCGAATCATTACTCAAAATACTCGGATGGAATTCAAAAGAGTTAAAATCCTCTTTTATAAGCCCTTTTTGCTCTTGAGCGATCAATTGGAGGCCCGCCCACCTCTGGTAAGTGATCTTCAGCCATAAGGAACTTCCAGTTTCTAAAGGTTTGCTCCGTTCTGTTTGAGGTCAAGGACACCGAGGTGGGCCGAGGGGACCCATGAACTGCCCCTCTACACGCACAACTGTGGGCAGCTCACCCCTTTGCTTACCCGCAGTATAAAATGAAATCAAAAATCACGAGAAGGACGGCTGTGTTGTTTACCATAGTGTGCGCTGCTCGCCTGCAGCTACTGATTTTCGACCTGAGGACCGAGCCACTGCACCCGCCGACGCCGCCCCATCGCTGGACGCCCGAATTCACAACCAGCGAGGTGACTACACGCTGCGTCCTGCCCATTTGGACGGCCCTGGACGCCGGCAGAATTCAGGCACACAAAAACAGCTGGCTCAGGTCCCGCCTTTTGCTCGCACCTGTGAGTTTAAAAGTTTCTCCTGTAAAGCGCGCGCTTTGGCACCTTCTGCTTTGCCTTGCGCTGAGCGGCCAAGTTGAGCTGAATCCCGGTCCGCTGGTTAATTGTGTCCTGTGCGACCGACCAGGCAGGAGAACCCAGATCAGAATTAAATGCGGTGAATGCGGGAAAAATTATCATGCCACATGTTTGAAAATGACGACAAGAGAAAAGGCAAAATTTAGACTAGGCGGCTACACGTGCATGATCTGCGCTCTTCCCTCTATTTCTGACTCCCTCTGGTCGCTGCCGGCTGCAATTAATTTTACAGTTCCACACACGACAGTCAATCGTCCCAAGAATGAGGCTTCCATACTTTGCTTTAATGCAAGATCCCTGAAAAATAGGAAGAGGGCGGCAGATATAGCGGCGCTGCTCGAGGTGCACTCTGCCGACATTGTCGGCATCAACGAAACGTGGCTCTCGGCGGACGTGCTGGACCACGAAGTCATCCCAACTGATTACGTCGTGTTAAGGAAGGACCGCGTCGGTGGTAAGCGCCCTGCAGGCGGCGTCCTCTTGGCCGTTTTGCCGCACCTGCAACCGCGCCGGCAAAAGCAACTCGAAACGAGTGCAGAAGCAGTCTGGGTCGGATTGACCATCTCTAACGTGCGAGTGCTCGTCGCCTCTGTTTACAGAGCGCCGAATTCGACCGCCGTACAAAATGAGGAGTTGCTCCGCTCATTGTCGCTGGCCGCCGAGCAACAACACAATTATGACGCACTGTTTATTATGGGAGACTTGAACCTTGATGTCGATTGGAACGCCGAGTCACCCCTGCCGAAGTCTACGATCGCCGAAAATTTTCTCGACAGCTTCGATAGCCTTGCCCTTGCTCAGCTAATTAAAAGCGCGACGAGATCGACTGCCACGAGCGAGAAGGTCATTGACCTGTTTCTCTGCGACACACCGAACTTGGTATCCACCACGGAAGTCACGCCCGGGGTCAGCGACCACGACGCCCTGCTCGTCCACCTGAGGGTCGACTCTCGCCGCCCTTCGCAAATTTCCACCACGGTGCCCGACTGGCGCCGTGCGAACTGGCCAATGTTAAACGAGCGACTAGAAGAGAGACTCCAAGCCGTGCACGCCAACGATGACCTGTTCTCTGCCTGGGAGGAGTGGAAGTCTATTCTCTTTTCGTGCGTTTCAGACTGCGTGCCTAACAGACGCCAAAGATCGAAAAAACGACTGCTACCATGGCTAGACAAAGGTTTGAAAAAAATGATAAGAATAAAAAACTCGCTTTTCAAGAAGTGGCAAACAGAAAAAACCGACGAAGCCAAAACTCTCTTCCAGACTGCAAGAAAGGCGACGCAAGGTGCTATTAGGTTGGCCAAAGACCGATGGTTTTGGGCGCTCGGTCGAGGCCCTGGCGGAGCAGCGGTCTTTTGGAAGTTCATTCATTCGAAGTCGAAGGTGCCTATCAGCACATCTAGCTTTTCTGCGGGAGGCCAAATCTTCACCGAGCCACGAGCGATTGCCAGCCGATTTCTCGCCTCATTTAAGGAAAATTTCTCGCCGGCTTCACTCGACTTTCCATTCCTGCGCCGCGCACCAACTCAAGAACAAAAACTGAGCGAGTGGCACATCTCCGCGGGTGCTGTGGAAAATCTACTGAAGACCCTCGACAACAAGAGTGCGACCGGACCTGATGGCATCCCAGCGGTCCTGCTGAGGAACTGCGCCGTCGCCCTGTGCCCCAGCCTTTCTCACATTTTCCAGCTTTCAATCTCAGCGAGCGACCTGCCGATGGACTGGAAAAATGCAGCAGTCACCCCAGTACCAAAAGATGGTGAGAAAACAAATTTCAAAAATTATCGGCCTATTAGTGTTACCTCACTTGTTGGAAAATTGCTGGAAAAACATGTGCGCAACCAGCTGGCTGCATATCTGGAGCAAAAAGAGGCTCTCCCTGACGGCCAACACGGTTTTCGCTCGCGCCGATCGTGCACCACGATGCTGCTGCGGACGCTCGACTCCTGGACGGCGGCCCTAGATAGCCAGAGCGGCGCCCGAATCCACGCCGTGTTCCTTGACTGGAGCAAGGCATTTGACAAAGTGCCGCACCGCCGCCTGTTGAATAAACTCCAGTTTCACGGCGTGGACGGTGCCGCTCTCAAGTGGCTAAAAAATTTCCTCGTCGGCCGCAGCCAATTCGTGCGCTTCAACGGGGCGCTGAGCGAACCGTGCGAAGTGACGAGCGGCGTCATTCAAGGTTCATGTCTTGGCCCACTCCTGTTCAACCTTTTTGTCGCCGACCTTCCTGCAGCTGTGAATACGAACTTAGTCCAATACGCAGACGACTGTACGGTCTACAACAACATCAATTCTGACGACGACATTGACGCCCTGCAGGATGACCTCGCCCGAATTGACATTTGGTGTTTGAATAACGGCATGCAGTTGAACGCAAAAAAGTGTGTGGTCATGGACGTCACCCGAGCGCGCCTGCCCTGCAACCCGCGTTACATCATTGGTGGCGTGACGCTGAAGTACGTGGCCACGCAGCGGCTTCTTGGCGTGCACCTCTCGAGGGACCTCCGCTGGAACTACCACGTTGATGTCCAGCGGAAGAAAGCGGTGCAGACCCTTGGCTTTGCTGCCCGCAACCTGCGAGGATGCACGCTGAGAGTAAAAAGAATCGCATACCTCTCCCTTGTCAAGCCGAAAATGTTCTACGGATCACCGGCGTGGCACCCTTCTACAAAGACGAACACGGAGAAGATGATTAGAGTGCAGAACAGGGCGCTGCACTTCATCCATGGCCGCCGCATCCCGCCGCCGATCCAACAAAATCTCCTCTCAGTACCGGCCCAACTCGTGTATAATGACCTCCTGTTTTTCAAAAAGTGCCTCACAGGAGTGACGGACTACGACGCGATGGCACGAATCACACTAGGACGCGTGCACCGTGGCGACGACCCACTGCATCCTCGGCTGCAGCAGCCACCGGCCCGAACCGACCTAGGCAAAAATGTGTTTGACTTTCGCGTCGTAAAAGAGTGGAATGATGTGCCACCAGTAGTGAAGGACTGTTCTGCGGCACAGTTTCCTACCATGTGCAAGGCGTATGTGATTGCAAGATTTTAATGTGTGATTTTTTGTGATGTGTTACGAATACTAGTCTGGGCTCACTTCGGCTTTGTCCGCAAGGGCAGGGTCTTAGTAACGTGTTTTCCTGAAGTTTCGCCCTTTCTCACATGATTTCTATTTGTATTTGACTTGTGATAACATTAATGTATTATGACAAAGTGTGAGAATAAATAAAAATAATAATAATATTAATTAATTGTTCAACGTCACATAGGTTGCTTTTATTCCGCCTCTCTTTATGATACGGGCGTGGCTAAGCACTTCCGTAATTAGACGGTGCTCTCGTTACACAATGAGATGTGATAATGCGAGGTTCAAAAGGTAGACGGCGCCGGTGATAATTAAAAACGTGCTCAAATAAGAATCAAGAAGGTGCAGCAAAAATAATGTTCCACTGATTCTCGGTTAACGACCTCTTTGGATACTCTTAAAGGTTTTTTCTTTTCTTTCTTCTGTTTTTCGTAATTTCTTACAATTAGCGTGTGTATTTTCTTTCTAAGAATATGTTGTATCAAAATTCGCTCTAAATTTTTTGTCCGCATGATTTGACATTATTCGGCGATCCGTCTTTTGAAACAGATTTCTCTCCCTCTGCGTCACCACGGGTGTCAAGCCTCTCCTGCGCAGGTAGTCGTTTCCTTTCCATTATTGCCTCACGTACAAGCCGCCCACCTCACCTCAACTGACAAAGAGGGTGGTTCAGAGGGAAAATCGACAAAACCTTTGACTCTCCACTGGAAAGCCATTGATGCGTATGAGGTCGGAAATTCGGTGCCCGACTGCGTAATTGGTCCACTGAAGGCTGTCTGCTGAGCAAACTTATAACACAATTGACGGTCATTTCTGAACGCACTGCAAGAGAAACTAACCTTGAAGTTCTGAGGCAAACGTGCAAATTGCGGCCGATAAGAAATACACAGTATTGATTTTTATCATTTTCATTTAATTTTTTGCTACTGCTTCTTTTTACGTCCAGTTACGGCTAAATTACTTTTACTTGACTTTTTACAACACAATTTCTTAACTGTAATGATCGGGATAGAGACGAACACAGCAACAATTATTAAGAGAAAGGCGTAAACGTCCAAGAGGGCGAGTTGGAAGCAATTTAGGTCGAGTGCTGCGGACCGCAAGTGATGAGCTCCATTGTGCCTGAGCACATATTCCACCCAATATACGGCCCTGTCCAAAGGCTTTTCCGGCTGGTCATGGAAAATTTTCGATCTTTTCTGGGCTTCAGCTAACATACTATAATTTAACTATAGAATTTGTTGTTAGTCAGCAATTTTCTTGCTCACCTTTTATCGTTAAGTGCAGTAGTTACTGCCCAAAGGACAGATTCTTTGGTTATGTTCTTGAGGTCAAGCCGCAAAGCGTAACCGCTCATGGCAGCCCTATTGACGTTCAATTTTTGATCGCCGAAAACTGGGATTCCAATCAAGGGAACGCCGTGGTACATTGCCTCCTGAGCACTCAGTAATCCACCATGTGTGATGAATACTTTAACATTTGGGTGGGCTGTGAATGTTAACATGGAGATAGATAAATTTTAATGAATGAAACAGTTGGTTAATGGAACCTAATATTTCCTGCTGAGGCATCCAGCTCGCGACCTTGACGTTCTTTGGCTGCTCAGGGATAGATTCAGACTCCCACTTCCACAAAATCCTTTGCGGCAGCTCGGCAAACGCTTGAACCAAAGCCTTCCTCTTTTCCTCTGGGAATAATTTTCCTTGCAAATTTGATCCCATAGAAAAATATATGACTCCATCTTTGCCTCCATCTAGCCACTCTTTGATATCTTTCGGAAGAGGTTTGCTTGGTGGTTTGACGTGCATTCCCCCAACCTCAACAAAGTTTGGCACCAGGGGACGGGGTTGGTTGAACGCGTAGTGGTTATTGGTCAAAACTAAACTGGCGGTGCGACGCAGATCCTTGACGTGAGGAACATTAGGTCCGAATATTTCTTTCTTAAGGCTCTCTTGGGAAGGGAAGTAAAAAATTTCGCTTCCTATGTCCCAATATATTTTAAAGGCCGTGTTGACTAGTCTCTCCCAGAAGTTCATTTTAGAAGTGAAGGGGAGAACGCTGTTTGCCACGTACGATGTCGTTATTGGATTGCCCACTGCTTCGTTGGACCATTGGAATCCTCCCATGGAAGAAATTAGTACGATCGGTGCCTTTTTATTTGTTTTATAATCACAAATGAACCATAAAAATCAGTTAATACCTTAAAATGATGACCCAAAGCAAAGGTAGAATCACACATGAAGTCCTCAACAATGACTAGGTCGAAGCCTCTTTCGTCTTTCAATAACTTTTGCACGTCTGAATTGCGCAGAGATAACTCGGTAATGTTTTTAGCCTCCAACCAGTACGCAAATGGAACAGTTATGATATATTCGTCTGCATAGTCATACAGATTCACATCGGTGAATGCCTTCAAATATTCTTCCATGCTTTCCGCAATGCTAATATCCGTGTAGTTGGACGGCGGGTCCTTCAGGGGATAGGTGCTAACCACCACTAGTTCGTGACCTCGCTCAGCCAGAGCCCGGGTCAATGCGGAGAAGACGAGCATGTGGCTCGTTCCGGGAACAGGAAAATAGCCGAGAATCCGGGCACCATCACTTATCGCAAGGCACAGTAATATCAATGCCAAAGCCAAGCTTCGACCCATTCTTGATTAAAGAAGTGGACCAGTAAAATTCAAATTGCAACTCCCTTGTCGCTCACGGTGCTCAAACTAAGAAAAGTAGCCTTATCAATCCTTGCAACGAGCTTTGACAAAGTGATGATACGTGACACAGCTAGTTCCAAGTCCAATATCTTATCTCTTCAAGTATTATCATGTTGCCTGCTGCCAATCGATGTGAGGATCAAGGGTTATAGCCAAACTTACACGAGTACACGAAGCAAAGAATGCGAGAAGTTCAAAGATAATGAGAGTCACAACTTTAGTGCTAAGATTGTTTATTGAAACTGGGTCAAGACTATTGCTTCTTTTTATTGCTTGATTTAATAGTTACCTGCTTTTTCTTGCAACATAATTTTTTGAACAAAAGTACAGGGATACTGACAGATATTCCAACAATCACAAAGAGAACTGCGTAAACGTCCAAGAGGGCGAGCTGGAAGCAATTGAGATCGAGAGCTGCAGATCGCAAGTGATTAGCGCCGTCATGTCTGAGAACATATTCAACCCAGAAAACTGCCCTGTCCAAAGGCTTTTCCGGTTGGTCGTGGAAAATTCTGGACCTTCTCTTTGCTTCATTCGAAATACTATTTCAGAACAAAAGTTAAATTTGTTTTTAAATTATTCCTCTTATACCTTTTGTCATGAATAGCAGTATTTACTGCCCAAAGGACGGATTCTTTGGTGATATTGTTCAAATCAAGTCGCAAGGCGTAACCACTGATCGCAGCCCTGTTGACATTTAATCGTTGGTCGCCGAAAATCGGGATACCAATCAATGGAACTCCGTGATACATAGCTTCCTGAGCTCCTAGCAATCCGCCGTGCGTAATGAATACTTTAATATTCGGGTGGGCTGCGAATATCAAATTTTAAAATAACAAGAATGCAATTTTTGGCTAATTAATAACCTAATATTTCCTGCTGTGGCATCCAGCTCGCGACCTTGACGTTCTTTGGCTGCTCAGGGATAGATTCAGACTCCCACTTCCACAAAATCCTTTGCGGCAACTCGGCAAACGCTTGAACCAAAGCCTTCCTCTTGTCCTCTGGGAATAAATTTCCTTGCAAGTTGGAACCCATGGAAAAATATATGACTCCATCTTTGCCTCCATCTAGCCACTCTTTGATATCTTTCGGGAGAGGTTTGCTTGGCGGTTTGACGTGCATTCCCCCAACCTCAACAAAGTTTGGCACCAGGGGACGGGGTTGGTTGAACGCGTAGTGGTTATTGGTCAAAACCAAACTTGCCGTGCGACGCAGATCCTTGACGTGAGGCACATCAGGTCCAAATACGTCTCTTTTTATACTTTCTTGGAAAGGGAAGTAAAACAATTCGCTTCCAATGTCCCAGTACAGGTTGAAAGCCGTGTTGACTAGCCTCTCCCAAAAAGTCATTTTTGCAGTATAGGGTAGCATACTGTTGGTAACGTAAGAGGTGGAAGCAGGATTGCCCACTGCGTAATTCGTCCATTGAAATCCTCCCATGGAGGAAATCAAGACGAGAGGTGCCTGCAAAAGGCAATGAATTTTATTTTAAACTTATAATCTTCTGCATACCTTGAAGTGATGGCTCAAAGCAAAAGTTGACTCGCTCAAAAAATCCTCTGCTATAACGAGATCAAACCCTCTCTCGTCTTTAAGAAGTTTTTGTACTTCCGGCTCATTTAAGGCGATATTCATGACAGTTCTGGCTTGTATCCAGTACATTATCGGAACCGCGATGACCGACTCATCAGCAAAATCATACAAATTCACGTTCACGATTTTATAGTAAATTTCTTTCAAACTGTCCCACAAGTTGATGTCCGTATAATTCGCTGGTGGGTCTTTTAGGGGAAAAGTGCTGACGATTACTAGCTCATGTCCTCTCTCAGCCAAGGCACGTGTCAACGCGGAGAACACGATCATGTGGCTCTTTCCAGGAACAGGGAAAAAGCCGAGAATCCGGGCAGCTTCTCCTGTTCCTAAGCACAAAAGGAAACACGCCAGCACCAATCCGCGAACCCTCATTATTGATCTGTGGACACACGAAAAACAAGTCTTGTTGTGAATTGTAACTTGCAGTTAGTCAAACATAAGACATTTAATAATCTTTCCATTAGGAATGGTAAAGCCAAATTATGTTTTACCCAATGAGATCCACAGATTTCTTCTGTACGGCTCACACTCTAAGTTTCTAATGAACTAGCTTGATCTAAAATGCTATCAGATTTCAATTTAATAAAGCGATTATCAGGCAAATCAACAACCATTTTAATCTATGTTTGATATGAGATTGTCCGAATCTACTTTTTATAATTAATATGTGCACTGTTCCAATTTGAAGATATCATAATGGTTTGTTTGTGCTGTTATATGTGGCAATAATTACTAAAGATAATAACTATAATAAAGTGCATTAGTACCAAATCTCATTCTCAGTGCCAGAGAAGAAACGTTTTGAATCATCAAAAGTAGGAAAACATTGCGACCTGCTAGCTCGGCAGCTGAAGTGGAAGGAACTAATCGCAGCAACGAATGCGGATGGCGTGCCTGCTACGTATATAGAAAATCATTAATTCCACTGCGCGTGTTCGGTTATGAATGAGGGGACACGAATCAACCGGAAGTAATATACGCGTAAATTATGCGCGGCTGTCGCCTTCAGTCCAGCAGGGGTGCTTTACTTATCTTTTGATTTTGCTGCCACCTGCTAATTCTATTATTCAACAACGCCTGTCGCGACTTGGCCGCAAAAAAGTAACAGTCGCGTAATGTCTGGCTGCTTGTCGCCAAGCACATTATTTGGCTGAGCGTTGAAGCAGTCAGGTCATTATCCAGTGGATAATCGCGTGATTGCTCCACCTCAGTTCCGCCAATTCTGTGCGAGACAAAAAAGAGTTTGGTTTAATCGTCTGATGCACTCCCCGTCTTTGGAGGAATGGAGCCGAAACCGACGCACATTTGGTTTTTATTGGCGCCTGATCACTTTTCGCGGTCTGATTGTTTCTCACGTTCAAGGACGAATCAATTAACGTGCTTAGTTTTAATCACCGTTGGCCGGAGTTTTACGATTTAATTTGAAGTGCTCGAGTGGCACAGCTAAACAAGGAATCAATTTGTAGGGCAATAAATGATATTTTTATTTAAAATAAATTAAAAGTTTGCCTCTAAGCCCTAAAAAGCGATTCAGTCATGTTGTTGATCCTGGCGGAAGGCGGAAGGTCACTAAAAAAACATTATGTTACATCGCCAACGGATTTTTTTATGTTCATCCAAGGTGAATCAGAGATGCACTTTCATTTTATTCATTTTAATATTCTTCATCGCCACCTCTAAATGAATGAATGTGAAATACTCCTGTTCTTTGTAATCAACCTTATCGCAGAAACTGAAAAGAGTTAATCGCCAAACACCGCCATCTTGATGTCTCAGATGATGAGCAAAAATTCTGCTTCTCTATGATTGTTTGAGTTTTGCAAAATTACCTGTCTTTTCAGCCTGCTGCTTTTTCCAAAAGTAACGCCGGCCACTTAGCGAAAGACGCGGCCGATTTTTGGCTAGTGTTGCGACTGAATGTTTATTATTATGACGGTTTGGTTCGCAAGCACCAAGCGGCACCGCGAAAGGAGTGGGACCTCTGTGATCATCAGCGAGGAGAGGAGGGAGATAATGATAGGAGGATGAAAAACCCTTGGCCTGCCGAACGTGCGTAAAAACTCGTGTCCTTGTGGTGCATGACCAGCGGAGAAAAAAAACGAATTTTCTCGCTGATGGGAGGAAGAAATGCGGACAGTGCGATTATGACGCCTTTGCTTTTGTCCCCGCGGAGATAAACTCGCGTGCGCCGTGTTAGTAGAGCAAGCAGCAGCCGGTATTCTAACGAGAGCATAAATTATTTTGCTCCTGTTTCTGCCTGATGGTGATAAGAGCAAGCGAAAAAGGAAAGGAGCGAGAGTCGGAACGGCTGCAGGTAATTAAGGTGGCGTTCCCGTTAAAGAGCGAGCGAGCAGCTTGGCGGGCGAGAGGCCATTGTGCGTGGGAGGCAATGCTCCTTTCGTGCCATTGCTCTTGAACCGCGCGCCACTCGCAGCTACAAGCAACCAAAAGCCGCTCGAGCAGTGAAAGCGTTTCCTTCCACCTTCCACCTTCGGAAAATTGATGCCGGGACCCGCCGCAGACAAATAAATGCATTGTGATTAATAATGCGCCGCTTAATTGCGTCACTGACACTAAGTTGTGAACAGGAAAGCCGGCCGGGGCTTTGAAATGGTTCATCCCAAGTGAAATCGACCACAAAAATGTTTTCTATATACCATCTAAGAGTGCGCCTTAAAGGCGTCTAAAAATAGTTTAAATTAGCTAGAACCGGGAGGATGAGTGCAAATTTTTGTTTCGCGTCTGGAGATTTTTCTGGTGGTGGAATTTGTTAGATCCGTTAAAAATAGACTGTCCTTGCTTTGGTTAAAAATACGTATTAAAACTTATTTCAATAACAGCAAAGAAAATGTCACTTTCGTTAACTCTCAAATAATTTACACAACGACTTGTTCGTTTTGGCGGTATAAAAACAGCCAAATTAAGTTACATATATTATTTTAATACTAACAATTTTAGTTTTTAAATTCGAGCATTTGGTATCCAGTTTTCTTTAAGAACTTAACTTAATTTTGAAAAAGTCGTACGACCTTTTAGGAATAAATCAAAATTTTAAGTAAAAACAGTTTCTCTGTTAACAAGTTTTCAACATATTACGTCTAAATTTTAAATAAAATGATATATACCAAGCAACCAGCCCAGTTTTTATTCTAATTGGTTTGTTATTCATTGATAACACAGTGCAGTAACGGTAACGAAAAGAATTTCGTGTGCATCAATTCATTTGTAATAAAAAAGACAGCTCGGTTTGCCCAAACGCACTTTTACGACTCAGTTTCTGTTACCTGGAAACCTCTCGTGTTTGAATTCCCTTGTCTGCGAGGCATGAAACCAACTGCACAGGTCGTTGACCAAGAAAAAAAGATTATGCTGGTGCACCGGCGTGAGTAAAAATATTAAAACCGAAAATCGCAGATTCCCTTTCGTCTCTCCCATTCTACCGAGATAATTGGTTCAGCGACCCCGTCGCATTCTCATGAGCTACCGAATTCTGTGCATCCAGGAAGCAAGAAAATGCATCGAACCGTGCGTCCCGAGGTCACTTTCACTTGACCCCTGTCCTTGGTTGTCGTTTCACGGTGATTAGCCACGGGCGTTTGTGGTGGCCGTTGATTAATCGCTCCACTCAGTAATCAGAGGCTCAAGAGAAGACGCTCGACTGCCGCAAAAAGTGCTGTGTTGATGGGAAAATGCACCTTTGATTCGGCGAATTCTATCAAAAACACCTTTTGTTGGAGTCGTTTCTTTCCCCTCCAGCATAGATAGTTTCCAAAATAGTATTTTAAAGAGAAGGACTTTTAATAAAAATAAATCCAGCAATCCCACGATTTTCTGGTTTCCTGATAAAAAAAAATCGAAATATTCAATCAGCAGTATGTTTTTTGCATTTGAATGTGGAAAATTTCTATTAGCCATTTAAATTAGAAAATCCCTGTTAAAAGAAATTTTTAGTTTTTAAAAATTAAAAAATCTGTCTCAAATTGGCTAATATCTTGGCACTGTATCCATCCATAAAAGCACAAATTATATTGTAATAAGTTTCTATAATAATTAGTGCTATTAATTTTTATATTTTTACTTTCTATATTTTTAAAATATTTGCAACTGTTTTATTAAAATTCAGGAATTTAGAATGACTAATATTCAGTTTAATCCGGCAGAAACTATAAGAATAGCCATCTTTCATGTCGGGAACCAGGAAAAAAAATAAATATACTGAAGCCTCGATACTGAAAATAAAGATTTTAAATATAAATCCTTGACCTGTATACTACCAAACAATTATAATTTTTCGAAAACAAAATTTTGTATCGTTAAAATGTTTGAAACAACTGCTGTAAAAGACAAAATTTTAAGAAAAAAACAAAATAGTCTTTTCCAAAATGACAGCGCCGCAAAAATCCAATTTTGCCCCAGTTCCCTCAGGTTTCGCTAATCAAACATCAGCAAGCGGTGTGATCTTCTCACCTCCGCCGCCGTTGAGTGAGAAAAAGCGTGCACTGCTGCTTTGAAATAGAAAGTGATCGCGCTGATAATTAAATTCACACTCGCGGTGCAACATAGAGAGAACATGCACGATTTGCTGGCGTTTTGCCAAGTTGGTTTACGGCCCTTCAATCCCGCATTTAAATCAGTTTCCTCGTCAGATACTAATCTAATGATGATTTCATCCTAGGATTTTTTTATATCACGTGTTTTTAGATGGTGCCAAATCAAAATTTACTTGGCAGGATATAGTAAAAATTTGATCTTTGTTTAAAGAAATAAAATTAGATCGGTTATTGAGTTCAAATCTCGAATTTTGGGAATTTTGGCTTTAGAAGCTGCTAGGTTTAGTTATAAATCTTTTTAATCTGGATTGTAATTTTTTTAATTAACTTCTAGGCAAAAAAATTGTAAATTCCTTAGTTTTATGAAAATTATCTTAGAAAAAATTAAAACCCTATTGCATGACTTTTCTGCTAGAAAACTTATGAAAATTACCAATCTCATCCAATCTTTTTCTAAGAGTTTGAAGTCACACAATCAGCAGTTAATACCTTGCCCTCATTTGAGCAATGTTTGTAAACCTTGAGGGGGCGTCGGTCGAAAAGTAAGCAATGGAATTCAGAAGCATTGATCGCTACTGGCGGCTGGTGGCTCGGCGGCGCGGTCGCGATTGAGCAACAGCGTAATATTTTTTGTGTCACGGCGCGGATTAGCGAGAAAAAGCGACGTTTTTGGCTCATTGATGACGAGTCGGCGGCTGCCTAATTGGATTTGCCTTTTGCCTAGCGTTTATTCGCTTAAGCACGCTCGCGCATGAAAATGCAGCAGTTGCTCGCCGTCAGCCGCGTTTCCACGAGTCAGTGCTCTTTTTTTCTCAGCGAAACGAATGGATTTTGCCTTTTGCTAGATAAGGCAGGAGATTTATGCTTTGCGGCATTTATGCCTGTGCACATTGACATCACGTGCTGACGTAACCGCTGGTTGAATTAAGGGGGAATCACCTGATGAGTGTTACTCGCTTCTTCTTTCCTGCTCTTTTGGATTTTGTCTTTAATTTGCTGCGTTTCTCGAAAAAAAAATTAAGCTTGTCGCTTGACTTCGTTCCCTCTCGCCGCGATTTATCCAACAGTTGTGTGAATTTGTTGGAAACATTCCCTAAATTGTGATTAAATCGTGATTTTACAGTAAAGAGATGGTTCATGCTATAGCTGCTTGATTATCTTTATTCTTTGAAGTCGATTTTCTCAGAAATTGAAATCTCTTAACCAATTTTCAGAAAATATTTCAGTTACGCAATGACAAATTTTTTTAGAGTTTTTTTCCCTTGTGACCAAATCGAACGTCGAACATGTGCTGGAAAGAGAATGTGGGCACATGTCGGCCAAGCCCTGAAGCGTTGATAATACGAACTGGAGCTGTGGAGTGTCAATAATGCGTTATCTTAGCTTGCAAGTTGGCTGATATCATTTTTCATAACTCGTATTTGCCGTGCATGAGCGTGACTCACTGACGCGCGCAGAGGCGTAATACATTCGCGCCGTCGAGACTTTTAATTCAAGTTTGTTTTCGGCCAAACGAATGGGCCGCTGCGGTCTGACCACTGGATTGTGTCGCTTGTTGTTTACCGCAATTTGACGATTTACTCCATGGAGGCGATGCCTTTGATCATTTCCAGCACATCGACTGATTTGTGAAATGAACTGTCACGTTGCTCAAACAGTTAATCTAAAGTTGATTGAGAATTTAGGTTATAGGCAACCGAATCCCTCAGTTAAAAAGTGGTTTTTCGTCTGAATCTAAAACCGAGACAACAGCTCCACAGCGTCAGCTAGTGGAAGCGAGTCATTTGACAGTGTATCATCTGCAGTTCACCTTCTTTTTACTTGTACTGGTTGTCACTGTTGCGCTGCTTTCTCGATCTTAGGCAATCATTACGTCCAATCAGAGAACTGATTGCTCTCTTTGCTTGATCTATAGCGTTCTTGTGACACTTTTTGCTAGGTTCAGACCAAAAACCACCAAAAAGTAAAGGTATTTCACGTTTGCACCGACTTTCGGCAGGTCTTTTCGAATTTTTGACCGAGTGATTCGACTGCTCAACCCAATTCAATTTTTCGGAATCGATTGGCACTGTCAAAAATGATATCCCGCAGTTCTACTTTAAACCGTTTTGCGTTGCGTTTGAGAAATAAACATCATAAATGGTCCATAGAATAAGTAAATCTATCGAAACAATTGTATAAAATTAAGCGAAAGTTATTATTTCAAAACGAAAGCTTCAATATTTAAGTTTCCCTGTTGTTACTGTAATAATAATAATGCAGACAGGTGCAACGGGAAGTAGTATTTAAAATGCATCCACACCGCACACAAATGGTTCAGATTGCGCGAGAGAAACTCCAAATTAAATCGAATATGATTGATCGGAAGAAGACCAGTCAGGGTTTCATTCTCAAGAGAAAATTACATCTCTCACGGTGAGCCGGTAGCAACTCCGTCGTCGTTCGTTATTCAATTTCCTTTCTCTCGGAACGCAAACGCAGTGCCCGCGCGCGAATGAAGGAAAAAATGGAGTCGTCATATAGCTCGCCCCGCTTGCCTCACTTTACTTTCATTTTCAATCAGAGACGAGAGAAAAAAAATGGATCAGATCGCAATCTGATGAGATGAGTTTTGCCTCAATCTCAATAAGGTTTCGACACAGTCGTGTCTTCTCTTGAGATTTGGGTTAGCATGCACAATTTAGGTTGAGAAATTCTCCAAAGTTCACGAGGCAATTATGTAGGGGGAGGTCGGTCGAAAAGCTTGCTAATTGCTCAATGTCAGCTGTGAAGATCAGCAAGAAATCAGATTTTACTGTGGAAAGGTACTGCAAAGTTCAGAAAAATAATTTATATACCGTTATATGCCTCGAAAGGATGTCCTAAAATTTGGGAAGGAGCTCAATTTCCGTGATATTGATTTTAAATCAAGCGGCGGTCATCGATTAATTGTACTTGCTGTAAAATAAAAATTTGGGCTATTTTTCATCCAAATTTGCACACCGTTGAATAGATCGCGACGAGAGGAATCAAAATGAAGCGAGTAATATTTGATAATAACTGTTAATTTTTTCGAGAAATTTAGCACAATTGTAAATTTAACTGTTACCCTGTACAAAATTAAATTCAACTACCACCTTGTATTAGCATTAATCAACCCTCTACAGCGTCAAGTATATAAATAAATCAGTTCCATTCCTGCAGTTTTATTTCCTCCACTTTTTCGGCAAGTTGTAAAGCTTTTAAAGTGTCCGCTTTTTAGCACTAGAGCGTCATAATTTTCACGTTGGTTTGCGGTTGACAAAGATGATTAACACGTCTATTTTTTTCTCATGTGTTCGCAGAAAAAGGCGGTGGGCAGTGATTTACTGGAGCAGACCTTCTACTCGCTGGACCTCATTGAGAAGGACTATTTCGGTCTGCAGTACACAGACGCCAATAATGTGCAGGTATACACAAACACTCGCGCGCGCACGTGAATTTTATTACACACTGTACACACTTGAGCGACAGACTAACCTGCACGATTACGTAATTTTTCTTTCAGCATTGGCTCGACCCGACCAAGGCTATTAAGAAACAAGTCAAAAGTAAGTGCTCTCTTGAAATCGAATTACAATAGTTCCTTGACCGAATGCAAATTGATCCGCAGTTGGACCACCCTACACATTCAGACTGAGAGTGAAATTCTACTCTTCCGAGCCAAATAATTTAAGGGAGGAGCTCACCAGGTATTTATCATGAATTTTTGTTCACAAGAAGAGCGCACGTATTAATCCGAAAAAAATTACAATCAATTTTACTGGAAAAAAATTATACGCTTGCCAAAATAGAGCTTGATTTTGTGAAAACTGTCTACAAAATTTAAAACTGCTACAATTTTCCTTTAAGTATGAAATTCGCACATTATTTAATAATTTTTCTAGCTGAGCAGATTTAAAAAATTGTAAATTAAATTTTTAAATCCGGTCATTTTGGCAGTTTAAAGTTTCTTACAATTTTGATAAATTAACAACGGCAAATATATTTGTTTAGCAAACTGCACTAACAAATTTTCGGATTAAAACGTGCTATCCTGAATCATCAAATCAGTTGAACATGAAACGCCCAATAGGAATTCTTTCTTTGTTAACGTTTAGAGCGTTTATTATGAAAGTGACCTTTGTTCTATACACTACGAGAGGCGCCCAGACTGTGGGTGGCAAAAATTAAACTCTGGTGCGTGTGTTTTAGGTACCAGTTCTTCCTGCAACTGAAACTTGATCTGCTAGAGGCGCGTCTCAAGTGCCCCATTCAGACTGCCGTTGAACTAGCCGCACTTGCCTTACAATGTAATATTACGTGCGTTGTTTTTCACGTGCAACGCTAATTGTCGCATTGCAGCTGAGCTGGGTGACTACGAGGAAGGAGTGCACACGCCGGCTGTCATATCAGAATTCAGATTCGTCCCCCAGCAGTCTGAGGAGATGGAGTTTCTGGCGTTGGACGAATACAAGAAGTGCAAGTGCGTGACTTTTGCTCATTTTTAAGGCTTCAGGCTCTTATAAACAGTGTTCACAAACCAATTTTCAGCTAAATTTATTAAAAACTATTTACCTTTTTTCTCATAATCCCCAAAAATCGCTTTTGATGATTTATTTTGACAAAGAAATTCGTCAAAAGTAACCACAACCTTGTGTTTGCAGAGGATACACACCGGCTCAGGCTGAAATGCATTTCCTCAACAAAGTGAAGTGGTTAGAAATGTACGGCGTGGTTATGCACACAGTTCTTGTGAGTTAAAATTAACAAACAGGTCTCCTGATTTCCTAATTTGGACGCTCTTATTTATTTAGGGAAAAGACGGGTGTGAATATTCTCTAGGACTGACCCCTACAGGTATATTAGTTTTCGAGGGAACCCAAAAAATTGGTCTCTTCTTTTGGTAAGACCAATATTGTTTGTACTTTTCTGATGACATTAAACATTTTGTCTGTCGCAGGCCTAAGATCGGAAAGCTGGACTTTAAAAAGAAGAAACTCACTCTTGTCGTGGTAGAAGACGATGAGCATGGCAGGGAACAAGAGCACACTTTTGTGTTCAGGTACGCTTTTTACCCAATATGTTTGACAAAAAGAGAAATGACCGCCGTTTAAAAAATTACACACATATATTACAAATATAAATAGGATTCTGCGAAAGAAAAAATGCTGAAGTTATCTCACTTAATATTGTTCTCGGAAGAATAATTTTGTAACAAATTGTTTGATATTTTCAATAATTAAATTGCAAACGTTCATCACACTTCTATTTGATTTTAGTCGAAGAAAGTTTCAAGGGTTTCTAAATTATTGCCTCATAAATAAAATAAAAAATATATATATATATATATAGTGCCTAATTTAAAGGAACATCCATACCTTAAGAATAAAGACTTACAAAATTGCTTTTAACAGAAATACCAGAATCCAGAAAAAAATCATCATCTGGATAAAACTGGAAGTTTCGTATTTTCCGGTTAGGAAAAAGACTGGATCTTATTAATCTTCCTTTTTTTAGTGCATCCATTAAAATCTTTCTTTGCTTGTTTAAAAAAAACTGGACGTCTCTTACTTTTTTAACCAAAATGTTACTTTGCGTGCTTGTGCAGAATTTCGCGGTTTGAAAATCTTGAACTTTCGTTAATGTTATTTATATATTCAGATAAACTGGACGTTTCTTGCCGTTTTTTATTGAATCTCCGTCTAACTGATCATTTCCTCTGCAGGCTCCACAACGAAAAAGCGTGCAAGCATCTGTGGAAGTGCGCAGTGGAGCACCACACGTTCTTCCGGCTACGGGCGCCCGTGAAGGGAAACTCGGCGCGCCAAAACTTCTTCCGCATGGGCTCTCGCTTCCGTTACAGCGGCAAAACCGAGTTCCAGACCACCATCACGAGCCGCAGCAGGCGCAGCGTGCAGTTCGAGCGGCGGCCGAGTCAGCGCTACGCCAGGCGGCAGAGCCACGTGCTGCGCGAGCGGCAACGCAATCCGCCCGGCGCCTCGCAGGCGGCCGCGGCCGCGCCCCCTGAGCCCAAGGTGGTGGCCACCCCGGTGCCCCCTCAGCCCGAGACGGCCGACTTGCTGCAGCTGCACGACCTGGATCCAGCGCCCGCGTCGCCGGCGCTCACTCCCCAGTCCTCCCTCATCGGAGGATCGATCAGGAGAAGGAACAGCCCTAGCAGAATGAGCAGCTCCAGCGGCGGAAGCAGCAAGGGCGCCGTTGCCCTCGGATCTAAGTCCACCTCGCCTGTCCCACCAGGTTTGCAATTATTGCTTGTTTACTATATTTTTATATGTGAAATAAGGAAGGATCCAAACAAAGGTGAACCCTTGTTGGTGCCATGGTTCTTCAGATTTTGTAATGAATCCTTAAGAATTTTAGGTTGAAATTTAAGAAATTACTAATTTAAAGGGGTTTAGGGTTTTGGCTCCTGGTTGAGATAAATTGAAATCAGTGCCTAAAATTTGGTTCATGACATTCTAAACAATTTCTGATCATTGACTAACTTGGAGGTCAACAGTCAAGGCCACAAAACGTGATTTTCAAGTTAGAAAAATAATTCACCACATATATTGAAGGAAAAATTGTCTCCAAATCAATAAATTCCAAAATGTGTCTCCTATAATCAAGTGTAACATATCTAAAAGAGGTGGTACTTTTTTTCTTTTTTGAGTTATTCAAATCAGAGTTAATATAATGTGTTTTTTCGTTTTTTCTGCACCCTTAAACATGAAATTCCCTGAAATTTTCTTAATTTTGGCCAGATTTCAAGTCGATTTTCTTCGGAGGCGGCTTATTGGCTTATTTTGCTGAAATCGAAGTTCTTGATGCCGATTCATACGTTTTCCGCCATCACAAATTCAAATCTGAACTCTTTTTTTGCTTTATCTAGCACCGTTTAATTCTGTAACAAAATGTCGCCCTAATGTTGGTGCTTTCGGGTGAGTGATAAACGTGTAAAATTTTTCTTCAGATTCGCCTTTATTTGGATCCTATACCATTATACATATTTATACCTTTTTCATCTACTTACGTGTCAAATAAACCTTTAATTTATACTGTGCCTGCCCAAAACTTAAATTGTAGGGGAGCCTTCTCAGAAATCGGACTGTTCAGTAATTCAGTAGTTAGTATATGTAGCATTAACAAAGCTGGTCTTTAATCATTTAATTCTTCAACTTAAAAATCGCTCCTCAAAATTTTAATTTTATCTTTGTCATATAGAAAATTTATATTCTATTTTCAATAAAATTAGCCGTGTTTTTTTGTTACGCCACTACTTGTTTCGATAATAGAAACACTCGATTTTGTTGAAATCAGGATGGCTGAAATCCATTGTATTATAATATTTAAATAGTAAATTCATTACTTATTATACCTCAATAATCTTTTGCTTATCCAACGACGTATTATCAAGCTATCTTGCTCAGGAACAAGTTAAAAGCTTTTAATTAAATAGCGTGGACTACATTGAATTTATTAAAAATGACTTGGATCAATTTTCAGCTGTAATCGCTGAAGAGCGGCTTGACTCTTTGCTGAAGAGTTTGGCAAAGGAAACGATTTCCGCGGGTCGCGAAGACCCTGTGAATGAGGCCGCAGCTCTCAATCCAACCACAAAGGCAACTGGTGCGAATGCCAAAATAAATTGGGTTTCGGCTCTTTCCTAATGCACGTTATTCGTTTTAGAAGTTGACTCCCTTTCCTGCAAGATTTCCATTGTCGATCCGGCAAGGGCAAGCTCTCCCGTGACCAATGGCTCTATTCAGCCCAACAACCAAACCCTCAAAGGACACAATCCTTGGGGCGCTAGACCTCTTCCTCCAGAAACTCTCAAGTGCAATATTCTAAAAGGTGTGAATGTGTGTTTCTCTCTTGCTCTGTGTCTCCCCTTCATTTTTATGTTTCCTTGTAGTGAAAAATCACATTTTACTCAAATTATAATCTTGTTAGCTCGAGCTGAGGAAGAAATGAAGAAGATACCTATTGCCGTGGAATTGAGCACTCCAGAGAAGATGAGTAATGTCAACGATGAAAGGAATGTTTTGTCCCTGTAAGTGTTTGTCAATTGAAATAATTTCAAATTGCTTTGTTCTGTTTTTAGTCGCTTGTTATTCGTTTAAATAAGAAATTAAAACCGCCAAATTCCACTTCAAGGCAAACCTCCCTTCAAATTTTGAGCCCTATAATATCAGAATTGCCATTTTTTGAGGGTTTCTAAGCGAGATTAGTTTTTATTTTTGGACTCTCTAAGTTAAAAAACGTGGTTTTTTATAAATTCGGCAAAAATAATTCCATATTTGAGTTGGTGATGGTAAAAAACATATAAAACGACACCCAAGGACGTCATGTTTCAAGCTAGTTTATTTAAGCCCAAAAACCCACCCCTGGGGGCTGAGGGTGAGTTCCAATTTCAAATTCCACTTAGTGGATTAACCATAAAATTAGCATAGTTTTGGCTGGATTAGGGCTGTTAGCGCGCAGAGACATGAGTAATTGATTCACCCCCTGCCCATGGGGGTGGTTTTTAGGGCTTAACTCAATTTGCTAGAAATATGACGTTCTTAGTGTCGTATAATCTTTTTGCCATCATCAATTCAAATCTGGAGAACATTTTGCTGAATCTTGTACCGTTTTATAGTATTTGCAAACAATTAATTCCTGAAAACCTCAAATTTCAGACAAAAAATTAAATGACCGTAATTCAAATGCTTAAAAAATACTCAAACTCTGAATAACTGACAAAAAATCCGTAGCATTTGATAATTCTCTTGTAATTGGGCATATTTTGGAATTTAAATCCATCGTTCTGGAATAATTCTCATTTCAATACGAGAATTTCCCATATAGATAGATTTTATGACAAAAACTAAATCTTTCCTTCGCAGCTCCTCTTCGGAAAGCGTAAATCACAAGAACCAACTGTACGCCAGCGCGCATGACTCGAACCATCTGGATTCCTCAGCAGCGACCTTCGTCTCAGTGGTGAGTCGCATTTTTTCCTGATTTATCTGTCTTTTTGTAGTGTACAAATAAACTGCTAGCTTGACTCGTAGTGTTGCTTACTGTGCCCGCTTGCTTTTGCCCCTAGGGCGGAGACATTTTGACCCTGAGTCTGAGCGGCGGAGTTGGCGCCAGCGCCTCTCTCGTGGAGCCGCTGCTACTGCTGCCGAGCCCCGTGGACGAGGCTGCGGCGGCAGCAGCGGCCGACGGCAACAACCCCGTGTCCGTGACCCACTTCTCGTGGGGCGAGCGGGGCCAGGTGGAGAAGGTGAAGCTGCAAAACGGCGAGACGACCCAGTTGTCGTCGCCCACCCTGCCGAGCAACCCCTTCAACCCTTTCACGGAGCTGCCGGGCACGCCCACGTCGCCGCTGAGCACGACCAATCCGTTCATCACGACTCCAAACTCGCCGCAGGAAAAGAAACTCAATCCCTTCCTCAACATGTTCACCAACGGCGACGAAGCCCCAAAGGTGTTGGAAGCGGCGCCCAAGTCGCCCGTCATCAAGCAGCACGAGGATTTGATCGCTGATAAGAACGCCATTGTCAAGGTACCGCGCCTGCTTTCCTTCTCCTAGCGCACTGCATGCTTCTGCTTTTTCAGCACGTAACCACGCTTCTTTGTAATCGTCCTAATAAATGATTATTCTACATCTGTAAAAACCCATCTTCATACCACACCTCAATCCTCGATCCCTTAACACCAGCGAAATTTTTGGTTTTTATTTTTTTTTTTTCAATAAAATTTGGCATGAAACACTACACAGCACAGTCAATTTTATTCAAAAGGAAACTCATCTCAGTTATTGGCGATATCATTGATTAAACAATGAGGTATAACACCAGGGGAAATTTGGTGTCATTTGTTTCGCAACATTTTGACTTTTTAATATGCAGTTATAAAATGCCCTCTTGGCAATTTTTACGTCAAATTTGATCTTCACAGGATCGTTAACCTAGGGAAAAAACACCACACTTGATGAATTTGGCCTTTTTTTCGTGTTTTGATCCTCAGGGTCCCGTCATGGTTGGACCTTAAAGGTTGGACTTACATCTACTTGTCAAATTTGGCTTCTCCGCGTGGCTACTACTTGTCCTTTTGGACCTAAATCTAGAAAGATCAAACAGGGCACTTGAAACATTGAATTTTCTAAAAAAAATACGTGAAAGGTGATATTGACCTTTCATTTTTTGTAAATTTAAAAGTTCAGAATATGAATCTGCTACAAAATTAAACGCCAGAAATTTCTGTCCAATCGGCGTCTAAGGCCTTAAATTCGTATGGAAGGGCTCGTATTTAATTTTCATTCTTTGGGAAAATTCTCTGCATTTTTACAAACTAACTAGAAGCAATAAAGGGCCCAGATTTGAAATTGTGGTGGTGAAAAAAATTAGAAACGACACCAAGAACGTCATGTATCAAGCAAATTAATGAAGTCAAAAAATCCCAAAAATCTACCCCCTGGAGCAAAGGGTGAGTTCCAAACCCGATCTCTGTTTAATAAAACATAACGTACCATGAAATTTAAGCTTACAGTTAGTTGTGTCCAGATTTCGGATGTTAGCATGATAAATCGGAGGCTGCGATTCGAAATTAGAACTCACCCCTTTTCCCCTGGGGGTAGTTTTTTGGACTTCAGTTAATTTGCTCGAAACATGACGTTCTTTGTGTTGTTCCATATGTTTTTAACCATCACAAATTCAAATCTGGACTTATTTGTGCTGTATCTTGTGTCGTTTCATTTATGAGAATATTTTCTATGAACTAGATTAAATCTAATTTGACCTAAAACTTTATTTTGAAAATTTAAATCGCCTAAAATCGTGAAATTGGAAATCTACTACTTGAGTTCCGTAATTCCACCATTAATTTTAAAATCATATCCTAGGAGTTTCCCAATTAATATTTCTTTTAATTTCAATTTGCCATTCAGAATAAATTAGAGGCACTGGTAAAATTAGGGATTTTGCAAACCCTACCTGGGTCTTTGGACAAAATCAAACCTTTCCTGTGGTTGCTGAATGATGAGAGTCAGCTGCATGACCATCATCAGAACTCTTCAATCGGAAGTCCTTTTGAAATTGGTGCATTTGTCGTTGACAGGAAGCTAAGCCCCAATCTCCAGAACCAGCGCTGAAATCAGCGGAAAGCAAGCCAGTGTCGCCGCAAATATCGCCGTGGCTGGTGAATGACACTTCTTCAGAAGCTCCCATCATCCGAAAAACGGTAATCACAACCGAATTATGATCGAGCATAGTATTTACACTTGTGATTTTAAGCGTTTAATTCATAGTTTAAACAATGATTATGTTAATCTCGAGCGTATGTAAACGTAGTAATTGTTGGCAAGTGCAATTATTCTCTATGCAATATCTTATTTGGAAATCCTCTCATTGTCAGCTCATTTTAATCAATCAATTAGTGCTGCCAAATCCCCTGATCATGCTTTTAATGAGTAATTAAGTGTTATTGGTGCGCTGTTTTATAGCTGATAAGTGCTGGTGTGCATTTGTTTTTCTTTTTTCATCGGACACTTCCAACTCTCTTGTGCATTTCAAAGCACATTCCACCCGATAATCCAGCTTCTCGTTCTCGAGTGCCATAATAAGACAATTTCTACCAAGATCAAAATTTTCTTAACACCAAGCATTCCGTCCCTGGAAATAAAGTTCTTCTCGATCGATGAGTTTTTTTTATTTAAATCGATGTCTACTGATGTGACAATTTAGACTTGTAATAATAAAGAAACTTTATTGTAAATAAATCACTTGAGTTTCATTTATAGTATATCAGTAAGGTATGTAATTCAACTTAGGCTGTTTCCACGAGAAATCTGCAACTTTATCAAGTTTTGTTTGAGCACTCCTGGTTTCTTGGCTAGTGATTAGGGTGACGAAATAACAAAGTTTTGCTGCACTTTTCTGGAAAATCGGTCTGATATCTGGAGAAACGGGCCTCTTGACGTTCACAAAAAAGAAGCCCATTAAATTTAGACAGCTTATAACTATGAATAACGAAGAAATTAAGTCCAGATTTGAATTTCTTGAGGTGAAAAACATGGAAAGAGTCACCAAGCATGTCGTAATTAATTCCAAGTATCTAAAAAATGCTCAGAATCGCACCCCAGAAGGATGAAGGTGAGTTTTAACCCCAAACTAGACCTAATGTTATTACAATTCAGCTTTTTTTTATAAATTTATCAAATAAGAATGAAGAGAATTGATTTTAATTTCATATATCACCTCGTTTTGAGGTGGTGTCCCCCGTTTCAATTGAATTAAATTTTTCGTTTGACGATTGTCAATTATCTTTTAATTGATGCTTAAATTTCGGTCCAAACTTAAGGTCTTTTGATTTTATTTTTTTTAAGTTTTTATACCTGATTTAGGCATAAATTCTATTTTTGGTAATTACCTCCGTTTCAAAATAATTGAATTTTTCGTGAGATAATTACTAGCGATTGGTACGAAGCTCATTTATTGGTATCTTGGTACTCTTGATCCAAACTGGTTCTTGTTTCAATCATGAAACGTTAATAAATTTTTAAAAAGTGTCAATTTGTATTACTTAATTCCAATTAATTACGTAATTTAAACTTAGCTATATTTCTCGAAAAAGATAAAAATATGTTTTGCCATCATTCGACGTTTTGTTTCTACGTGCTTTAGAGGCTTTATACATTTCACATTTGAATTTTTTCAAATTTTGATCTGTTTTTAGTGAACTTGCGATCAACCTGACCGAGTTGTTAGGTGTTTTATTTAAACCATTTTTAATTTCCCTGAGTTCCCCAGCTAAAATTACAGCCCTCTGAAAATCTCTCCAAAATTGTAAACTTTGAATCCCTGTAAAATAGGAAATTTGTGGGATTTTGACCTCAAATATTGGTAGGTTTATTAGAGCAACACCTCCATCTGAAGAAGTGAAGCGTCACGCTCGCCAAGAGAAGGTCGACTAAATTATTTTTTTAATTTAAAATTTTGTCAAGTAGTATTTCGGCGACACAAAGAATGCGTTGATTTTTAAACAAGGATTTCAATTTCATGAAAAAGTGGGAGGAAGTCACTTGTCTGGAAATCTTACTCCATAATTGCGTATTTCCTTTTCCTACAGCGCTTGAACATGCAATTAAGTGCACATATTTTAAGTAATGTAGTTATAATTACGATATTATTTTGTCACTTTTTTATAAATTAAAAAAGCAAAGGAGGAAACCAATAAATAAACGGAGCATTGATTTAGTTTGGTGTTTTGTCAGTTTTATTTCAAATTGTTGTAAAAACTGTACATGATATTCAGAGAGTTTTTTGTGAGTTCTTTTCTTGAATGCATTCTGCAAAATTAAAGAGACATGTATGAGTGGAGCGCACAAAATAATTAACAGAGACAGAGTGAGAAAGGAAGACTGCTGCTGCTGCTGACAAATCTCTAGCTCGGACGCAATTTCACTACAAACTATTAAATGACCTCGATCGAGAAAGAGACGCGTGTGTTAAAAAAAAAATGCTAAAAACATTATTGCACTGGCGGAGATGAGGGAATTTCAAGACGGGGGTAATCATGCACAACAACAATTAATTATATATTCTATCATCCTCACTTCAGTCGCAAACTTGAATCGACGGCTAAAATAAAATATGGCGGAGCAGCGCACTGTACAAAATTCTCCGTGAGTTGCAGATTCGGTGAGTTTTTATATATATATAATATATTTATTTACAAGTAATCATTAAACATTCCATCAACTAAGTAAGCATCTCATGTTTCGAGTATGTATAATAGATTTATATCAACATTTCGCAAACCGGCCATGTTTTGTGGCTCAGGATAATCATCAGACTAAGATTCACATTTGAGTTGATTTCTTTCAACAGCTACACTTGCAAGGCCTTCGATTTTTTATTCTTTTAATTTGTCATTAATGTGTTAATCTTCAAAACCCTGGAGCAGGTCTTTTGTTTTAACCACCCACCCATCCACCAACAAAAATAGAATATGCTATCGAGAGGAAAATTGTGTTAAGCATTAAAATATTCCTCTGTCTGGACAGATTTTCCTTGATTTGCACCATTTTTCAATAAATTAGTGAGGGGAGGAATTCTATTCTGGCACTTTTGGTCCAGATTCTCTCTCTGGCACTTGATGAGGGAAGAGCTGCTGCTTGAAACTGACAAAAAGAGCTGAAAATCTCGACTAGGAATTCAATTGGTGGCATTTTCTGGCGGGTTCATCCGGCAGTCCCACGTGTGTGTGTATAATAATTTAAAAAAAGACAAAACTTGCGGCCAACTGCTGCTAAAAAAATCCGCAAATATTTCTGCTGCCTCCCTTTTTCGCGAATATATATATGGTGTAAATGTACAAGCACTGCGGGCGGAGTAATTAATTCATTAATCAACAAAAGATACACCCACATCGAAAGACAAACATTGCCAAGACGCAAAAAAATTTTAATTGACTGCTGGAGTGAGTGCATTTCCAAACATTTTGGGATTTATGTCAATTTTTCACTATTTTCAGACAGATTAAGCACATTTTTAGACGGGTTTTACCGACTTTTAACATGTCTGAACATTAAAAAAAATTCTTGATCAAATTAAAAGCCTTTTTTTAATTTAAATAAAAAAAACACAGTACTGTAATTAGGTAAAGTTTAAAATAGAGTTTTTATAAGAAAAAAATACTTTGGGGAAATCTGTCAATCAATTAGAAATGATTCTTTTCTTGTTCAGGATATGCACTCTACACTGCTAATAACAATTTTGGCAATTATTATCTTTGAATGAGAAACAGACAAGCCCTGCGAAGAAAGAGTCTTTCTCTCTGTCGTGGCAGGGGTTTACATGATTTACGTCTCAACAGGCACTCATGGTTCAACAAGGTAACGCTTTTGTATCGTGAGCAATGGATGATGTCGCAGAAATCCGAATCCACTCGGCTGAATTCTCTCTCGTTTATTTATTTTGATGGGTTGCTGCTGCTAGTCGCGCGCGCGCGGTGCCTCTGCTACTGCTTAGATCGGACGCGTGAAGTTGGCGGGGAACATGCCTTTCTCGCCGGTGCCTTCCTTAATACCCATCAGCCAACCCTCCTCCTGAAAAATAAATGCGGAAAACCGTAAGATTTGCGTAAAATGTTTTTATATTATTTACAATAAAAAGTCTGGCAGGAAAAAACGGGTTCATTCTCCAAGATGCATCAAGGAGTTCAAAAAATAAGAAAAAAAAATAAACGAACGCACCTGTTCCTCAGGGTCTTCGTACTCGACAACTCGCATGATTTCTCCAACCTCGAAGGACAGCTCGTCAACGTCCTCTCTGCTGTATTTGTATGTGGCCTTTACTCGGTAAAGCACACCAGGTGGCAGATTTTCAGTAGTGGCTCCTGCAAACCACGAACAAAAACATTGTTGCATTCAATTTCCGCACAGCACAGGTGGATATCAAAAGTAAGCCCAGCCATCGGACGAGCATAATTGTTTAGGGTCTGCTACCAGAGGACAACTAAAATCTAACTCCTCAGCCCAGAAACAAAAGTGCTCACCTGAAACCAGCCAGTATACTATGTTTTTTATTTAAAGTTAAACACTGACAAGGAAAGTCTGCTACCATACTTTTTTGATATATTATTTGAGCCTTGAAGAAGTAAAAGTCCTTGATTTTTTGTAAGCGACGAGACGAATCGATCAGTAGACAATAAAATTGGGGGAAACTGTTTGCAAACTAAAAAAACGGTTCAGATAAAGGAAAAATAAGCTCAGATTTGAGTCCATGATGGCATGCAACATAAGAAACGATACCCAAGATCGTCATGTTTTGAACAAGTTGAATTACAAGGCCAGAAAACAAACCCCGAGTTCTTTATCGAGGCCTTTGAAGTTCTAAATGTCACACAATGAGCGAAGTTTTGCCCGGATTTCGCGTCATGAGTAATTTAAAAAAATTTATAGGCCGCGATTAGGGTTTGGAACTCACCCCTGCGGGGTGGATTTTTGGGCTCGTGTTAATTTGCTTGGTACATGGCATTGGTGTCATTTCATAGATATTTCACCATTTCGAATTCAAATCCAGACTTATTTTCGCCCTTAAATAAGGCGAATTTTTGGCATCCTTCATTTTGAACTGAAATTCAGCTCTGGAAAAAAACCATTTACACCTTAAAACACAATTTCTTAAATTTGAATAGATTTTAAAATTAGAACCCTGAGCAAAATAGCAACCACTATCTGTTTTTAAATATATTCTTAAGGTTTTTTCTGCATTTTTGCCATTTTTCAGCTTTTAAACTGTAGAACTATTAGAACACAGGTTGCTAAAATAAAATTAAAAGGGTATTATTTTCCTGGGAGATTTTAAAAGGATAATTTTGTTAAAAAAAATACCATGGTACGTCGCAAAGGGCACTTAATTCCGAAAATTTCAAAAAACGCTGGCCCTTCATTTGATTTTTAAATTACCGATTTTATATTTCTTTTCCTGTTATAATTCATTGTTGTTACAAATTAAAGCCGTGAATAGTTTTTAATGGCTTGAAATAATTTATTTCAATTTTCTAGGATTGCTTATCTGTCGAATAAAAAATATTTTAATGTCTCTTACTTTCAATTAATTATATAACTTACTAAAAATGATAGATAGATTTGGCCGATTTTTAAACAAAGCGTTACATAAGCTTTTAGAATATTTTTTATTCCTTGCTCTATTAACGCAAGTGTTTTAATAGATAGAGAGCCCAGATCAAACCTTTTGTTAAAATAAATTATTGTTCCGGAAAGTCTAAAATTACCCATAGATCGATTTCGTTCATCTAATATATTCTTTGATCAAACTCATTATTTGAGCTAAAATATTTTTAAATAATTAATTTCGAAGTATTGTTTTGAAGCTCCGTAAAACGCTTAAATCCCAACAGGCGACACGAATCCTATAAAAAGCACAAGAGCGGACTTTCCATGTGAGTTGGTTATAATTTACGCTTTATTGTTTAAACGTTTAGGACACAAACCACAGGAAAATGTTTAGGATTATTCAATTATCACAGAAAGATTTTGACAAAGGCGTGTGCGTGTGTGTTTGAGGGTGGCCACATTTGTGCGAAAAAGAGTACTCACCGACTGGAATATCATACAGTTCCTCGGGGTTGTTGCTATTTTTATTGGCGGCCGTCGCGTTGTTAGTCGTGGGCATGGGGGGAGGGGGAGGACTCGAGGCGGTCACCGTGGTGGTGGTGTTGGTGAGGGAGGAGTTGTTGACCATGGCGGAGGCCGTCGGGGGACTCGACGGCGGCGTGGTGGGTGGGGACAGGGACGAGGGCTGTTTAGCGTTACCGTTAGGGGTGGTGGTGGCGGCGGAGGAGTCGTTGAAATTCGCGCTGTTCATCGCCACTACACCACTCACGTTCTTTTCTGCAAAGTGACAACAGAGAAAAACACGTTCAGGCCACGCAACCACGTGCACTATTGCTTCGACTTTGGGGAGAATTTGTGTGTGTAATTTTTAATTTAATTTCATGCCAGTTTTGCTTACAAGAATGGCGCATCATTTGACCAAAATATGCATGTTTACTTTCATCCAGATGATAAAATCCTTTAATAGAAGGCGAGGTATGCGTCAAAAAACGATCTATTTCCCGCGGCGGAGGATCACGGACGTTCTGATTGGTTGAAAAATACGATATACCATCGCCGGCCAATCAGAACTTCCGCAGTCCTCCGCCAAGCAAAGTAGATCCAGCTTTGGTCACTTCATTACAGGGAATTCGCCTTTGAGAAAGGGAAAACGATCATTTAGTCGGAAGTAGAGATATTAAATAGAGTCTCTGGGCTTCCAATTAGGACCCTACATCTCTTCCCATTCTGCTTCAGATGAGCGGGAAACCGATTTTTTGGTCTCTACTTTCAGCTGAAGAGATATTATATCGATTTATCCTCGCGGAAACAAATCAAAATTTGGTTAAATTGCAAATGAAATCACGCGAATCAGATAATTATTGGCTCACAATCGTCACTGATTGGCTGACGCAACACGGCAACCACGGGAGTTACTGATATGCCCCTTGCATCAGCCAATCAGCGTCGAGGATGCTATCTCAGATTTGCGTGTTTCCATCCGCAATTAAATCAACTTCAAGCGTTTCCACGAGGATAAATCGATATACCCACTCTATTCAGTCACCAAACAATCGATTCAATAGCAGAAAATAATCATTTTTTCCTTAGGGAGGAAATAGATGTCTGACCATTTGTCTATTTAAAATCTCTGGTCGAAAGTAACCATATTTTTTTGTCAAATAATGTGAGAAAATTTTGCTTGCAACTGAAACAAATAACATGAAAGGACGATTTTCCTTGATTCTTTTCTTTACATGAAATGAAATGTACAGATGAGGGTGTAATTGAAATGGAGCTACATCAAGGAAAATCGTCTCTCCCCACTAAAAACCCTACCAATTTAGACCGAAGTTTGTTAAATTTAGCTCACAAAAGTTTTTAAGAACACACTGTTAATCACTGCTAATTTCTAGAACCACTCCACATCACAATCAACTATAAGAAAGAGTGCAATTAACTCTTGGACTAGTATTGTAAGGGAGAGCATTCGTTTGTTTTTCCTTGGCTGTAGCTCCGGCCACAAAATCTCACCTGATGCAGGAGACGCAGGAAGACTGGCATTGCCACTGAAAAAATTAAATTAAATTTAGTTCTAGATTGAATGAAATTATTTAAATTTACTTGGTTGAGTTGCTGGAAATAGGAGACTTTGGAGAAGCTGCGTTGCTGTTGATGGTTGTGCTCTTCCTGAGAGTGTAAGCTCCACGCTGGCAGTCTGTGGCCAACTTGTCAGCGACTGACTCGAGCTCTGTGAAAAGCTGTGTGCGAAAAACATAAATTATTAACTTGAGAATGTCTCGGTAGTTGTTTAAACACTGATTTTTCTCGCATTATTGAAATAATTAATAATAAAAGGCTTCGTCAGAGTTAAGATTTGATGGAGTGCTCAGGAAAGGCCCTGATGTGCCTAATATCTCGTCCCTGAACCTCCTGAAGGCTTCTAAAGGGTCAAATCATACATATTCTGAAAGCTCTTGACTTTTCCATTCCAATGGTGTGCAAATCTTTCAGACTGAACCAATACAAAGCCTTTCAGGCGTCGTTAAAGTGACATTATGTAAATTAAATGATATCGATTCCTCAAGGGCTACCCTGACGCGAGGTTTTGATTTATTTATCAGTTCTGAAGGTCTTATCTGACCTCAGGGGTGGCCCATAGCATGGTCTGAGGCTTAAAATCAGCCGATATTGCAATTTTGATTTTTTTCCCCTTTTACAGAAACCCAAAAATCCGTTTTTCATTCTTTGTCCCTCGCGTGTCTTGAAAACTTTAGGTTCCTCCACCCCAAAATAAAATCTGGAAATACTATACACACTAGGGGCAGCATTTTGTCTCATAATTGGAAAAATCCAAAAGGCGCCCTTCACAAGAATACTTCAATTTGAAAAATTATATTAATTTTATCGAATTTTTAATTTAAAAAAGTTGGCATTTTTTGACAGTTTGATATTGTTCCCACAATGGAAATTCATGATTTTGTGAATTCCAGCAGTCCTGAAAATTGAATGGCAAAAACACACCTTTGCAGTCTCCGTGTGGAAAAGGTGCTCGGAGGCGAAGAGCGTCTGCAGGTGGGTTACAATGAAGAGCACCCTGGAGTCGTAGAGCGCGGGAAGTTCGTCGTGCAATTCGGAGTTGAGAATTTCGTACGTCCTGCGCGCCTCGTCCAGGTTCTCTTTGGCCTTGCCCAGGCGGGCTTCGTTGCGCTGCTTGCCCTGATTCGAATTCTGTAACCCCTGCAAATTGTGTCTCTCCTTGTCGAAGTCGACCAGCTTGCGGCCTCGCTTGTCGATTTTTTTCTGCAAAAGAGGAAAACTAAGCATTAGCCAAGTTGTTAGTTGATAAGGCAGCAGTTGCAGCCGTTAGAAAGGTGCATGGAATTTCCCACTAGAAGAAGCAGAATTTTTAAATAGCTTTTTTAATAAAAAGGATGGCTTGCGAATTTTTGTGACAGAGGGTTAAATTATAGGGGAGTGACAAGATTTACTCAGTTGTTCCCTCTTCTTTATTTTTCATCGGCCAGGAGTGCAGTTGGACGTTTTCAACGAACTCTGATTCAGAATTCTCTGTCGAATGAATTTGTTTTAGAGGCAAAAAGAACTGCTCCGAGGCCGGATTTTTAATTTTTTTCCTCTCAAAATTTCACTATTTCACACTGTGAGCATTTCGTGTGAGTAGAGTTCTGGGTAAAACCAGTTTTTACATATTCATACTACATGGATTTTCCCTTAATAATGTTTTTTAATTTATATATCCAGTTAAAAAACAGATTATATAAATTCGAGGGTTTAGGTATTCCCTTGTTTCAGAAGCCAATTGCATATCCAATAAATTAAGAGGGTTGAAACAATAACTTTTAAACTAAAAGTATCTTCCACGGAGTTCAATTATATTTTTTAAATAGCATTTCATTTTAAAGGGGCTCTCAAGCTTTCCTGGTTCATTCTAGTAGACTATAAAACGAGGCGAAATAATTGTAAATTCGGCTGCAGTTTCGTGATTAATTTAAATTTTTAACCGATACAATTCATTGAGCACGAAATTTGGAATTGGGGAAATTACTATCGTGAGAGCGATGCTAAAGGTAAGATCTGGGACAGAAATGTATGTGTGGTATCGTGAATAAACCACGCATCTCGGGAATCGTAGAAAGTTGCTTTGTGATATCTGTGATTCCAAGCAGATTTCGATTGAAATGGAGAAAGAGCAAGGCTGCTTTGCTGAAGGGAAGACCGTATATGGGGAGAATACTACATGCTATTTATATCTAAAAGCAGAGGATTCGTTTCAGCACGCAGCAACGAAATTTGCTTTCGACTTGAATACTAAGATGAATGATGACGTGAAAGGGAAAACAAAATGTCAAAAGTTAAATGGAAGTGAGGAAGACTAAAAATTTGTATAGTAAAATATACTAACAGAACAATTTTTGAATACTATTTTCGAAAAATTTAAAACTCCAATTTTCATTCAATCGTGGTAGCTTTTTGGGTATAATTATAAATTTCCCTACATGAGACGAATCGATTGATTTGTTGTTTTTGGCTCTTTACATTGGGGTCACTTAATGTTAGTAAAATTATAAAAATTATGTTCAAAAACATATTCCGAAAGCTGATAAAACGTGCCATTTTCTTCATTCATAATATTCTATTTATTAAATATGAAATATTAACTTAATTTAATAAACAACATTTGAACTCAGGTCAAGCCGTATCCAACCACTGCCCAAAAACTCTTTTATCACTATTAGGTATATTTTATATATCTTTGTAGAACAAAAAAATATTTCACTCAATTTATTAATAATTTATATTCCTTCGTGCACATGCAGCGGCAAAATTCCATCCCTCAACTTTTAAAAATTCCCGTAAATAGTTTTGCATTATTATATTATTTCAATCCTATAGCAAGAAAGCCATTTTCTGAGCAAACAAAAATAAAATACAAATTATTAAAAATAAATCAATAAATTGTATAAAACTGTAATCGATGTTAAACTTTAGTTTTTACTTGATCATAATTAAAATAAAATACCTTGGTCTCTGGGAACTGTGCTTGGTACGTGTTGAGAGGGATGAGCACTTGGTCTGCCAGCTTGTGACTGTAGTCCTGCCACAAGACGTCCAACGCTTGAGTGTCTTGCAGGACGACATCTCTACCCTGCCAAGAAGTCTCGTACACATCTGAAACGGCGTCCCACAAGGATTTGCTCGCGACTTGGGCAGCTGAAAAATTTATAATAATTAATATCAACAATTTTCTGCTGCATTTAATTCACTTTCCAATACAATTTTAGCACTTACAGGGCATGAAACAATTGGCTATTCTTTGCGGGTATGAGAAAAGACTAAAATAATTATAGGCAGCGCTTCAAAAGCATCAAATCTGAGAGACAATTTGCAATTTTCCACGCGGATGCCGATGCAGGCCAACTTTCCTTGGCGAGCGACGGAAGTTGCATAGATTGCATACCTCTGATGCAGCGGATGTAATTGTTGAACTCCTTCTGGAGGCGCGAGGTTTGGGCCTGCTGCTTGTTGAAATTCTGGAGGTGCTCGTCGAAGATCTCGTCCGCGGTTCTGTCTACTTTGCCCAAGTTTTGCAGGATCTGGAAACAGAAATTCGCCAAATTTAGTCGATTGAATTTCGGGGATTTGGGTCATGGGACGCGGAAAATCTGGCAAGGCCTTTTTCGAGGCAAATTAATAGCGAGAGCGCGGAGAGCGCGCGCGGCTGCCTTACATGGGCGGGCGAAAACGGGTTTGCGCTTTTAAGGATAGCTCAGCGATTTTGAGAAATCTCTTGCTTCGCAGTGAGTTACGGATTTCTAGGCGAGGCTGCTCCGCTCACCCTCCTTTCTTTGTGGCAGACGTGCCTCCTGGACGGACACACGCGGCTGATTTTCTTCCTTTGTCGTCGTGGGAAAGCGCGCACTTCATTATGGTGCAAGTGTGAGTGTGTGTGTGTCACCGTCAAGATGAATGAATGAACCTTTTTCGCGACTTCAAAGAGCGTGTGTGATGGGAACACTAGTAGCGAGCCAGTTTGGTTAACAAAAGGCTGTGACTTTGCAATGATATTAAATTTACTTCAAAAAATAAAATGTTAATTTAAGAAAATTGAGGAAAATTACTTTAATTAGAGCTTTACGGGATAGCAAAATTAATACAATTTTGCATTGTTGACTGTATAGCAAGTAGTTCATTCAGTCTATTGTTTGTGAAATTTAGCAACAGTTTCTCTCGGGGACCAAAGAAGAGTTCAATTTCAGATTTGCCAAATTATCAAGGATTTTCCGATTGATTTCGATTTCTCTAGTCGCGATATATCCAATGGTGTGCGAATTTTAAGGGGGAAAAACTAAATTGTGAAATAAATCGTAGTTTTTCAGTGGGGAGACAGTATGCTCGCCAAACTTTGGATCCGATTTGTCTCAAAAATTTAAAATGCATCCTGGGAAAAATTTGTCCCCTGACACCATTCCGTCCCAGTCCGGGCATCATTCCATAAATTCCCACGCGAAAACGAGTAAAATTGGAACTTGAATTCGACGCTATCCTGGATTAAAAGATAATGCAAAATATTTTGAATCAAATATGTTGTATGATTTTAATTCCTAATCTGTTCACATCATATAATTTACTAGATTTATATCTTAAATCATTTTTACACTAGTGAAATCCAGATTTTATTTCCTGAAGAATATGAAAATCTATGGATCGACTGCAAAATTGCCAGTTGGATTCGCCTGAAATCTATCCTCCGGGGGCTTCAGGAAAAGGGAATAGGTCTCCAACCCCAATTAAGACTAAAGTAATTACGAAGAACCAAGCTTTGATCAAAGTGGACCAAAATCTAGTCAAATATTCTCGAGCCGCATTTCAACGTCTTCCCTGGGGGCTAAAATTTCACGCTTTTCACCTTCGCAAATATTCTCAAAAATTACAAAAACTTATTCCTATTTTTTTATGTCATTCTCTATTAAATGAGGTACATTTTGGCTTATTAAATTTAAAAAAAAAAATAAGCGGGATGCGATATTTAAAAAATATTAACTCAAAATTTCTTGACCTTGAACTGTGACTTACAAAAAATTTTTGGGCATAATGAGCATAGCAGTTTGGACACTATTTATTTAATTTGCTTTTTGCAATATCCAATTGGTCTATTTTAATTTTTTTAAAATAAAATTATTAGTATTTTTTTTTATTAAAATAATGCAAACACACAATTTCACAGACAGTCCTTCTTTTAACCCTTTCAATTCCAATTAATCATCGCAGTCTAGTTATACAGAAGACGGCAAGTCACCCGATGCTTTATTCAGCTTGCGCAAATCCGAGGCATTATATTATTTTACGAGCAAAGTTTCAGGTTGAACGCACTCGAGCGCTGATGCAAACCCGGCGCCCATTCAAGTGAAATGCACCGGCGAGTGAAGCGAAATAATAAAAATAATAAATAATCAAATAAGGTGGGCGTGTAGGTTGCAAGCGCGAGCGAGGGCTCTCCGGGCACCATATTAGGCGCTCGCTCGCTCTCTCGTCCACGCGGCCCACACGAGTGACCTTCACTCCGTCCGTCACTTGCCTCATTCGCTCCTCGCGAACGACAACGCAGCCACCAACAGAAACAGACACGCGGAATTGCTGCCACTTGCACTCGCGGCGATTCGCCCGGAAATCTGACCGCCACTGATTGCGCAAATTGACGAATTTTTTTTTACACATTTGATCAATGGCAAAACAACTGGCAATGTTTTAGAAAATTTCATTTTAAATATCATGAGAAAGGGTTTGAGACAAAATTTCATCTTGACATTTAGGTAAGGATAGGCAAATATATAATCAATATTTTTTGTTAGTGTTACGAAATTCTACCAACTGATTTTAATCGGCACTGTTTTTCCAGCTTATAATTTCAGCGGAAAATTATGATGAAATTTTTAATTCAATTACACTGTTTCATAAAACAAAATTTAATTTTTCACGAGTCAGTTTTATTTAAGATATTTCATTTATTTTAAGGGGGAATCATTTGGAATTTTTTAAAGCTATTTTTCCTATTTTTGTGACATTTTTCACACCTTTGCACCGGTTTTAACCAGTGTTTCATGGTCTTTTCCGGAAAAATGCCGGTGTTTTTCGACTACTGGTTAAAAAATAGGAGTTATTTTTAAAACAATCTGCCAAGTAACTGATTTTAAAGAGAAAAAACGAAAAATAAACGGTTTTCATCAGTAACCTTGGAAAATTTTGCGCTTTTTTAGTTGTAGATCAAGTCTTCCGGATTCTCTGTGAATAGCGCCTACATAAAGAGGGCGTAACTCGCGGAAATTTTGAAATGGGGTCGTGGTTCCAAGGAAGGTTAATAAAGAAGGAGTGGCACTTGTCACAAAGCGCGGTTTAATTGAAAAAAATTGACATTTTTCGGAGATTTTCAGATCAAATCCTGTTTTGATTATATTGGTTGCATGAAAATGTTCATTGGCATTTCATTTTCAGCGATCGCCTAAAATATTTTACTTAACAATCTATTTAAACTATTTGTTACAGTTTCAAAAGGGCGAAAAAAGTTCACCTTTAAGACAAATGGTCAAAATTTCTGATCTGTTGAAATCCATTTTTGTCACAAAACAGGGGAAGGTTTTTTTAAATCGTAATTATGAAAATAAAAAGGCTTCTCAACAGTTTTATTTTAATATATGCAGTTTTTTGGCTCTACAATTAAAATTTTTGGAAATTTCAGGTCAGGGCCATTTAAAAGGCCCCTTAAAATTAATATCTAGGATTTCCTGGTTAAAAATAAACTGGTTAAAATATTAAAAACCAGTGGTAGTATGAACATTTTTAGTAAACAATAAATAATTTTACGCAATTTGAATTAAATTTGTATTTTTCTTAACTATAAGCACTTGCTAATTATTTAAATGTATGCTACCTTAATTGACTATATTATATAGGCAGGCAATTTGCTTGTCAGGATGTGTAACATTTTGTTAGTAGTATTTCGCCATATTAGTCTGACTCCAGGTAAATCCCCTTAAAAGGGTGGCAAAACAACTCTGCCCACGCGCAAAAAAAGATCAGATCGGCGGCACACGCGTATTATTTTTTCAAGTGTTCCTGATTTCAAACACATGTGGCTCGCACACGCAGAGAGACCATATCTGGGGATCAGATGGAGAAAGAGAAGCAATCATTGCACGCACACGCCACTAAGACGACGATTTTCTCATTTCATAATCGGCCCAGCGAGAATAGCATCGTTTCCGCGAGGGCGTAGTAAAAAATATCTCGCCTCTCTCCAACACAAATTTTATTTTGGACCCGACTCAAGAGCGAGAGACTTGGAGTGGAAAAAATGGTATAAATTGATTTGACACGTGTTCGCGGCACGCGGTTCTTTTGATTTGACACATTTAATTTTTTCATTTAGGGGAATTTCATTTGTTCTGGTGGAATGCCAAGAACTCTGCTGAATTAGATAATTGAAAGAGAACAAAACTTTAAGCTGAGATAATAAGAGATGATAAGACTTTGTAAATAGGTCCGTATGACGATTATCTCCATTTTTTATGTCTTCCAGTATGGATTACAAGTTGCTACGCATCAGAAGTCACGTGGACCCCTCAAGTGCAAAAAACGGAAATCGATAACTGCTATTGAGACTCTCAGTCAGATCTGAAGATAAATAATGTCAACAATATCAAGCAACTTTCACTTTTAAGAAGATTTCCTGAGTAAATAAATAAACCTGCATATCAGTCAAATTTTTGGAAAGATAAACAACGCTTGATTTCGATTCCTTTCGTTGCACTCTTTCCAATGGTGCGCCAGTATTGAGGAAAATCGTTATTTTAAAACAAGGTTCGCCGCTTGATTAGCATTCAAAATTTGGAGCCGATTTAAACAACAATTTAGGAAAATTCTAGCTCTTTTCTACTACTCAGAAATATCATTAAAATTATATTCCACGAATTTGCCCTTTTTAATATTTAATTTCGCAGCGAAACTCATTAAAACTGCCATTGTCGACCAACTTATTTCTCTTTCTGCTCAATTTCAAACAATAATCCAAAGCAAACACGCCAGGCAGACGGAAGCGGTGTTAAAGAGCGAGTCAAGTGCGGCCACAATGAAAAAAGTTTCCATCCAGGCCGTCTCGACTCTCGACCCTCGAGAGTCTGACGCACATGACGCTGAAAACCTCCCCCAAGCGCAAATTAAAACAAACGCCCTCGTGGGCGCACCTGTCCTTTGTTTTTATAGTCTCGAAAGCTCTCTCAGTTGCATTCCGCGGCGAGATGTGTAAATATAAACAAGTCTGAGCGCAAATAATAGGAAAAGGTGCATTTTTTCAGTGAAATCCGTGTTTTTCCTGTCGGTTGCATAACAGCAGGCAGGTGCAGCGCAAAAATGCGGGGGAGGGAGTGAGGTGAGCTGGAAACAACGATAATTTGCGCGGCTGGGAAGGTGCATGTGTGTGTTTATTGTCAGGCAGATAAGCGTGGGAAGCATTAGTACCGCTAAAGACAGAGAGAGAATCACGCATACATACAAGAAGAACGCGGACAGGTCTTTAAATGGCAATTTTGACGTGAGCAACACACAATACAGGTGCAAGGACCCAAGACGGAATGATTGCAGCTGTTTTGCGTAGCTATTAGGGTTCCTAACGTCAGTTTAAGCTAGAAATTAATGTGGGTTTATACTTTATACGTGCCACAAAATTCTAAAAATTGAGATAGAGCTAAAAAAATTTCCAGGTTTTTGTTTCAGTTCCTGAATAAATCAGCTGCAAGGTTTGCATGCTAATCAAGCGGTAAAATCACGATTTATTTCACAATTTAAGGAATTTTTCCGCTAACCGAATCGAAGTGAAACTGTTTAATTTTTCGAGAAATTTGGCCAGTTAAGGGAAGTAAAAAGCGATTTGATAGCAAGAAAATATTTCATACCATCGTGATTTTCCCGGCGTCAGTGACCAAACGAGATAGAAAACGTGTTGTTTAAGATTTGACGTGGAAAATTGATTTAATTTGAACATAAACCACTTATTGAAAAACAAATCAGTTTAAAAGAATATCAGAATATCCGGAAATGAGCTGTTAAGTGTAAAACATTTGAAAATCCAGTTTTGTCCGCTTTAAAATAAAAAGAAAAATGTTCTTTGTAATTTAAAATACACCAGGAGCTGTATTATTTAAAAACAAAAATCGTTAGCTAATTTAATTTTGATTTTGCTTCTCCAAACACTTTTTACTTTGCCATTTAAACGGTTAACGCAGATTAAAACACATAAAACGTAACTGTTCCGCGGTTAAATAGTTGGCTAATTATACGGTAGAGGTGACTCACTACTGGAAAATCGTATCGTCCCGAAAGTAAGAAGGCCCGATTCGCAGAGGAGGAAATAATGCGAGCAGAACATTATGGGCGATGGCCACCGCTTTTACAGTTAGACACAACTAATGACGCTCGATGGCAGACAGCTGACTGCGCTGCTAATTCGGCGCGGAGAAACTTTGTTGGTGAACAAATCTGGAGCACGTTAGCAGATCATCAATCATTCTTGTATTGTGAATTCGTAATTCGTACTCGCTGCGATTATTATGCAACCGATCAAACAGATCTGGCAACAGAAGCAACTTCAATTTGTTCAACTCACAATCAGGACAGATTTTTCCTATGAAAATCCTAGAAACAACACAAAACATTTTAATTAAATTAAAGCATCCTTTATGAGAAGCCCAAAAAATTTATTCTCGCAATTTTTCACTGTTGAAATTAAAAAAATTAAGACAAAGTATCTCTCTTTAAAATTTAACCATCTGTAATTTTTCAATGGCCTTATAATACAAGCAGTTTTCACTCACAAATTAAATTGGAATGATTTGTTCCCTTTTGAGCCTGTGACCTGCACTTTTTCAGTCATTCACCATGGATTTTAGAAAAAAAATACACCAAACGGACAATTTTGCAGGCCTCCATTTATCTTAGTGAACGCGACGACGTGTAATTTAATTTGGGCAGCAACTCTTCATTATAAATGAATCTGACTGACAATAATTTTCTCATTTTAACCGCTAGTTCCACTTCCAACGAAGAAACACACTGTTTGTCTCTGTCTTTAACAACAAGCTGACCCAAAAGCAGCACAGCCTTTGCATATTCATGCTCTCGGTCATTTCATTCCATTAAACTGCCATTACCATTACAGACAGCCACGACAATTCTTGCTGTTCCAGCATAAACACAGCTCAATTATCATGAATATGTGTTAATACGGCAGTGCGTAGTAGCTCGTGTTTTTTTCTCTCTCACTTTTTACACAGCGCAGCGACAAAAAGTCGACGGCCAGGAAGGATTGGATTTCAATCGGCAGCAAAGCAGAAATTAAATATTGAGCAGCGAGGCAGCAGCATCTGCTGGTCTTGACTCACTGATTCACGCCTCACTGGCGTTTGTTTTCACTCCATGCAGGGAGCGACCAACGAGAGGCTTCTTTTACAACTTGCTCATGTCGCACTTGAGCATCATCGACCTCGTCCTGCCTTGCATAGGAAGAGACCCAAATTTATCTTCAAAAAATTGCCATATTCAATGGCCATATAGGGCTCGCATTTTTTAATTAATTAATTTATCCCACTTTATGAAGGATAATGTGAACAGCGACCACTGGAAGAGGGCGTAACACGCGGAAATTTGGAAATGAGGGCGTGGTTCACCGGAAAATTAATAATGAAGGCGAGAAAATCGTGAAATGTGACGATTTTTCTGGGAAATCACGGGAATTTTAAATGGGGCGTGTTTCATAGGCAGAGCGCGGGAATGTAATAAAATATGACGTTTTCAACGAGATTTTCAGCCAAAATCCTGATTGAATTATTTATTTCAAAAATAAAATTTATATCACGATAATTGTTACACGTGTGTGAAGCTTTATGAGAAGCGCATTTTTTAAAATTTAATTTGCTAGAGCATCGAGAATTATTAAAATAGGGTGGTTTCACTTTATAGCTCTTGATCCAATTTGTTTTCCAGTTGTAAGAGAAAAATTAAAAAAAAATGCAAGGTATGTTCTCGCTGACTCAAATTTGTCACTGGTCTCCTTTCGTTTTCGAGTCAACGCAGCGTTCTGTTCACCGCAAGTGATTGTTTGATAAAAAAGCACAACTCACAGAGCTGAGTCACACATTCGTTTGCATAATTGGCGTAACAACCACAAAGAACACCGCAAAATCAAACAAAAGATTAATAAGACGTGACCGCACTTTTGAGACTTTATAGATTGACCATTAGCAGGTTTTAGGGGTCGTTCAACCTTTGCGGTACTTAAATTCACAATAAGAAAATCCGATTTGTTATCTTCTAGTTGTGTAAAAATGTAAAGCTGAAATTTTACTACCCCATGAACGCAATATCGGTTGTAAAATACCCTTATCAGCATCCATCAGCGTCGAGCACTTTATTTTCTCGAGCGTTTATGTTGTTTATAATGAAAGTACACAGAATATCTATAAAAATACCTTACACTTTCAACATGAACCAAGTAAAAGCAACATTAACCCCAAACTGCCATTGAATTGACGAGATTCCACAATCTAAAAATGGTGTTTGATGCCAAGTAATAATAAAAAAAATGCCATCGCTGACAAAGAAAGGAGCAAAGTAGGCTTCGCTCGCCAACCGACCGACCGGCCAGGCGACCGAGCGTGCACAGCATCCTACAGACCTACATCTTTCCCGTCAGCTTATTTATGAATGTGATGTGCCTGCTGCGCATAAAACATTCAGCAGCCACCATCGAGATGCACAGACACGTGATCAACGATTACGGGAGTGACAAATTCATTTATGCTGAAGCAATTTAATTTAAAGAATTTCGTTAAATTGTTAGGCATGTGCCAAACCGATCATAATTATCTGTAACGGTTATTTCCGATTTTATCTGAAAAAAAAAAACAATAAATCGATCATTAAATCAGGATAATATAAGCTGAAAATCTTAGGAGAAACGTTTAGTTTTACGATTTTCCTGCGCTTTGTGACACGTGCTACGACTCCTCTTTTAGTTTCCGATACATCACGCCCCCAATTTAAATTTCCACGAGTTTTCACAGATCTGTTTGTCAATACCAAAAATTGCAAAATTCTAAAAAAATAAGCAATTTTTATGACGATTTTCTCGTGGAAATAGATGATTAATCGTTTAAAGTAGAAAATAAACACACGGCTATTTTACTGATGGCAGTTGGCAAAATAAATTTAATGTGGAATGTTTAAAACCAATTGTCACCGTCAAAATCAATTATTAATCAGTTTAATTCATTTGTGCTAAGCCACCGGTATATTTTTGAAAACAAAAACCGATGATTTTCGCAAATTCTTGTAATATGTAAATCATCCTTGTGCAAGTTACAAAGTTCCAATGCATAAACACGAATTATTGCAGTGCACTTTGACCGTTTAACCTTTTCAAGAGAACGTGAAGTGCTTTCATGTGTGCTCTTTGTGCCTCACTAACACTCTCGTTTTTCAAAGTGAAACTCCTAATTTGCTCGCATGACTAATTTTCATCGCAGCCAAGCCGACTCGCTGAAATGCTCTTCTTCTTTTGTTTGTTGCGGACTGCGAGCGAAAATAAAAACAAAATATACCGGCTATGGCGTCTCGCTGCCGCCGCGAACGAGATTTCTGCACAAAAGAAAGGAATTTTCTCATTCCAGCGCCGCTCTTGCTCTCCTTACCAGCAGCACGTAGTTTTCAATAAAAAAATTATTGGCTGCAAGCACGGTCGAGAATAATTTTATGCATGCACAACTTTCTATGGAGCACAATTTGCTCTGATAATCGGAGAGAGAGGGGGATAAAAGTGTGTATTCTTGATTAAAGCCTGCTCAGGCGGAGAAAATAACTCTATTCACGGATTATTAGTTAAAAATCGGTTGGAATTCTAGTAAAACTCTACAGTATAGCAGAAGGTATGGATAGGGATGCGCAAAACTAGAAAATTTTATTTTTTAATCAGGATATAGCTGAAAACTTCAGTAAAAACGTCAAATTGTACGTCACGTGCCCGCCTCATTTTTTAAATTACCGAAGAACCACGCATCTATTTCAACATTCCCACTAGTTCTCAGCAAAATGCCACGCCTTCTTTATTTAATTTTCCAGGAGATTACCTTTCAAAATTCCGGCGGATTCTCAATAAAAACGACCAATTTAACGATTTTACCGCTCTTTGCTATAATAAGAAGTATTTACGCCTTCTTTATTAAATTTTCGGGGATCCACGCCCCCATCTTAAAATTCTCACCTCTTCCAGATATCGCTGTTCACAGAGAACGGGATTTTCGCTGTAAAAAACTGCAAAGTATTCAAATATTGGTCATTTTTCCAATGGTAGACTCGTGGATATATGGATAATTTATCATTTGGCACGCTTTGCTACTTCAATTAATGACACTTGGAAATTTTAAACGTTTAGAAACTGATTATTTACCAATTACTTTCCTCAAAGTCGATTAGTCTTGCACATCCCTACGCGTGGAATAATTTAGGATTGGTGAGGGTAAAAATATCTTATCCTGAACGTGCATATTGATTGTACAATGCGATTACACAAAAGATTACTTCAACGAAATCCATACTGACAAAGAGTGAAAAGCACGCACGCACTTGAGCAGCAAATGCACTTCTAATGGAACGCTCTCAAACTTTCTTCCAAGGCAAAGGTCAACTCGAGGGCGAGCCTCGGCGTCCGCCCGCCGAACGGAGCGCGCACAAGATCAATCAGTCAATTTCTCTCCGCGTGTGCCCTCAAAAGATAGAGAGAAAAGCGCGTTGGAATTGTAATTTCCTCGACACAAACTGCGTGCAAAGAAGGTGTTGGCTGGAATTATATTCAACGAGACGAGAGCGAGCGAACTGGCGAGATTTGGGGGATGAGAAGGCTTACAAGAGCCGCAGGGTGTGGCGAGAGGGGATGCGTCCAATTTGCACCCGCAAATCACTGCAAATTGCTTCGCTCTCGAGCGGCTGGATTTCGATTTAAGCCTCTCTGTTGGTTTTTCTTATCGATCGGCAGGTTGAAAGGCCGTGCCGATTAAATAGTTGATGCGTGTTGAAACTCTCAAAGGGAAATCGTTAATTGAAGATAAAATGCAATAATAAAATAGGCACCTTGAAATTTAGGAGCGTTTGAATTTAAAATTAAACGGGGTTTGATTAAATTTTTGCAAAATTTTCATTCGTTTTGACGAGAATTAGTAAATATCACTTCTAGCGAAAAGGATCATGACAATTTTCACCGCTTGCACACATCGGGGCCGATTTTTTCAGAAATTTAAACGGCAGCCTGGGAAAATTTAGGTTAAGTCACAATTTTCAGTATTTTTCAGTACTGTTTCACTTCAAATTTTTGCATATTGCATTTGGAAATAAATTCCATTGAATATTTTATTATTTTGTGTGCAGTTTTAGAAGGGTAAGAGTTACTAGTAAAATTAAATTCTGGCCATTTTCTGCATAATAATTTAAAATTTGGCTGCACAATTCCAAGCAGAAATGCGAATGCAGACCGCGCCGTCGTCCACTCACACGCACTCGGTCTCTCAGTCAGAGCTTTGGTCGGCGGCCAAAACTACTCGGGGGCTGCTAAGTCTGCGTATTTTTACCAGGGACCGCGGCCGCCCCAGCGCTAAATTTGCTCATTCTCTAGATATGCTCGCGAAGTAAGAATAGCGAACAGACTGAACCAAGACCAACGACTCGCACGAGAAGCACACGGCCGGCCGCATGTCTGACGCGACCAAATTATCGTCTTGAATTTTGCATCCATCTGCAAGACGGTTTTTATTTCACTTTTTTATTCGTGCGCTCGAAGGAGAAGGTTGCGAGAGACTACGTGCTAATTGCGAGTCAAAGGGGTGGTCGACATCGACATCGGCACACTGAAGAAGCGACGTCAAGCACTACTCTCGAGCCCATTGTATAAATAAGTATGCACCCGCCCACAAAATATGCGGAGGTCCGCTCAACGAGACAGGAATAATCGCCCGCATTATTTTTAAACCGACATATTGTTTTACCTCAAGAGGTGTTCAATAAAAATTTGAATTGAATAAATTGTAATATAAAGAATGGTGTTGAAATTTCAATTTCACCCTCAAAGGAATTTATAGAATGAAGACCAGAGTGCCAGTATCATAATTTTTAGGACGCTAAATATTAAATATATTTTAATATTTCATTTTTGACAGTTCCAAACGATTGCTGAGGCCAGATTAGGCCGCCGAAACACTCAGCGGATGTGCAGAACATCAGCAGAAACGTAAAAACCATAGCTTTGGATGATAAAGTGCCGCATGAGCAAGAGAAGGGGGCGGTTCCCTGATTGGCCAGGCCGAAACAGCAGCGCCACAGCAACAGCAAGCGGAAGGTCAGCCAGCAGCTAGATACTTTGTCACTTGACTCGCTTCAGTTGGCTGTCACTATGGCGCTGCTGTCTCGGTCTTCGGACAGCGCTACATCCAATCAAAGAACCACTCTCGTCTCTGATTGGTTGCCAGCGTTCTTCTGACACTGTTTACCGCCAAAGTAGCGATTTGTACGACTCATTGATTTTTAGCACCATACTGTACGTGTTGAAATGTTGGCCGAGTGATTTGGCTGCTTAATTTGATTCTTCCCTCAGCTCAGCAATCGATTAGCACTCTCAAGAAGTTTAATTCCGATCAAAAACTCTTGGAAGTTTTCAAAAACATCGAAAAAATATTATTCAAGACTTTTCTCGATATAAAATTAAAAAAAAACACCCTTGGGTGACCGGGATGGATTAGAGTTGCCGATAAAAATTTAAAAAAAAGGTTGATACAGGATAAAATTTATCGCACAATGACAAATAACCCAACATACAGGTTTGCGGCCAGATTTCGCTCTGCGCAAAATGTGCTCTCAATGATACACACTGTATTTTGCAAGAATTGTAATCAGCATTGGCGATCATTCAAATTGCACCAGCAACACCAGCAAAATCGATTTGGACGGTCACCAAACATATAAACGACCGCAATTAGCACAAACCACCCTCGATGGCCGGAAATTTTTCGCAGAGTCGCCGCTCAAGAAGTCAAGATGTCAGCCGAGTGCACATACAGACTTAAATTAGCCTGGCAGTGCGTAAAAATAGAATTTTGTCGCACTCGCACGAGATTATTTAGTGAAGAAAGCCCGAATTATTTCTGCGTCCGAGTTACCAGCAGGGACAATGATTGCCGCGGTGAGCCGGCCGCTCGCAAGCTTTTTTGAATTGGAATCCAGCCTAATTCGAGCCGCCTGAGGACAGATTATGCACTCTCTGTGTATCGTCACAAGCGGCGGAATGTTGGGGCGAAAGAGGCCGTTTAAACGGCGCGCCTAATTAAAGTTAGGGGGCCATTCAAATGCCAAGCGAGCGACGATTTTACACGCATATTGTTTTCTTCGAGTCGATGCAGTCGAGAACCATCAATCGCCGCGTGAGCCACTTTTTGTGGGAACCAGCGAGTCCAATTCGAGAATTAATTGTATCCAGAACGTGCTGTTTTGCTAAATGAGAATCATTATCAAACACAATTATGTCTTCTTTAATGCTCGGCATGAGAGAGAATTGTTTTCTGTGATTTTTTTTTTGCTCATTTTATCCCTGTCCGAGGACCGGAGGACCGGGAAGGGCGCGCACTGCACTAGCACGAATGCTGAAACCCGGGTCCCAATAACACCGCGAACGGATAACATGGGCGCACCAGGCCGCACAGAAACCCAGCCCACTCAAGGGCCACTTGCCTCCGCACCGAGGACTGCATTGAAACGCTAGACATTCGTCCCGTGAAGCCAAATCACGCATGCTGGAAAGGTGCAAATCAAATGCCATCAAATGAGCATGTTTTTAATTTTTTAAGCATTCTGACGCATATTTTGAAAATGGATTTGTTCGATTTTTTTCAGTAAGATTGATAATTTGATCAGAAGTTTAAAATATAAAACATCAAATTTTACAGTTATTTCGCGCTTTCTGACACGAAACACAAGCCTACTTTTTAAATATTCCCGGGAGACCACGCCCCTATTTCAAAATTCCTACGAGTTACACCCTCTTCCAGTAGTTACTGTTTACAGAGAATCCAGTAAACTTTGATTTGATATAAAAATTGTACTTTTTTCAAAAAAAAAAAAAAAATAGACAAGCCTGGAATATTTAGTTTTTTTATAAAAAATAATTACACTAGATAGTACCACCATTTTTTATGTACAAAAACGTTTATTAAGTGTTAAAAATAAAATCCAAAAAACCATAAAAACGGTTTGGACCATTCCCCATAGTCTAATTCTGACTCTGACCTCTGAAATTAGGGCACATCAGAGACAAAATTTCGCTGTTGGTTCAAAGCAGAGTGGCAGAAGCCGCGGCGACAAAAAGAGCAATCATCTCCACCCGCCAGTTTTCAGGTCAGCGCAGGCCTTTCTTGCATAATAAATTTGCTGGCGTCCACTCGCGCCTTTGTCTCCGTCAATTCGAATTCGGGATAAGTTGGCCGCCGAAAATAAAAATAGCCTCATCGACATTCTACTAAACTATTTTCAAGAGTTAGTTAATGCGGTGGCTGGCGCGAAATCAAAGCAAATATCATAAAACGACCGGTGAGTGAGTGAGTGTGCACCGAGAGAGTGCGGTGTTTGTTTGGCCTCTCTCGCGTCGGATTGTTTACAACCAGCTCAAGCCGAGTGAATCGCAGACGGATCAAATTTGCTTTCTGAACTTGAGCGATTGCGTCCGTTTCTAATGCAATTGCATTATCGTGTCGGTTGGTGATGTTGTTGTTCATCATCGTAGAAAGGAAAAGTTACAATTAGCATTGGACGACAATGTGTCTCGATTTTCGCCGAGCAGACGTCTGGCCTTGGGCCTTGGAACTTGAACTTTCATTGCTTGTCGCAATCAACGAACCGACATTTGAAGAGGATTGATACCGCAAAAGCCTGGAAAATCCTTGTTGCATAATTAAGTTTATCCCTAAGAACTAATTTGCAGCCAAAAATGGATGTAAATTTTAGAAAAAAAGAGGCTGAGGACTGTCTCCCTGTCTTATTTTATTTCACAACAAAGAGTTTGGACCAGTGAGCTGATAATTATTGCTCCAAGATTTGTAATTTTCTCACACAGATACACGAAAAAAGCATATGCTGGCCTGAAGACCAGAACCAAACAGTTAAATTTATTTATTGATAAAGGCGGGAGTCAAAGATCAAAAAAGCAGACACTGCTCAAAAATTAAAAGGCGAGCAGAGCTCCAATTTGCCCGCGGAGTCAATTAAATAGCGAGCGGCCAAACTCGAACCGAAAGTGTCGGTGAGTCAGTGCGTGGGAGCCTTTGCAATGCAAATTAATGCGAGCGAGTCCTTGAGATGCAATGTCGGCTCAAAAATAATATCCGAGCAGGTGACTCTCTTTTCGGCCGGGTAGGCGTTCTCATGGCCTGCCTTGGGTGGGTTAGCGAAAAAATTAACGGTGGGCGAGACACGAGACGCCGAGACGGAAAATTCTGATCCGGCAAATGGATTTAGTCGAATCCTTTTGACACTTTCCTTGTCACGTAATAGTCAATCCACCTAGCTCACTGTTTTTGACAAAGTGAAAATTTGAATATGCAATAGCGTGAATTGCAAAATTTTAAAAATTAGGGCAGACTTAAATAAATAATTTCATTTTTTCAAGTTGATATGCACTGATTTCTCTGAAAATTAAGAGCATAAATTTTCCCAAATTTCTGAGAAAATCGGCCACAAAGTTTGAGCACTGTTTCTATATTGAAAATCATGATTTATTACGACAGGAGGGAAATCCACCTATTAAGAAATCGAAATCAACTTAAAATTCATTTGATTTTTCGAGAACTTTATAAAAAAACCTGTAAGGCCATAAAATTAAATTCCCTCTCCTCTTTGGTTTTGATGGGCTCCTCGTGTTGCTAATTTGCTATCTGCAGTATAACTTTTTGCTCGGTACAGAGGGCAATAACTGAAATTGCCCACGGGGCCGTCTGCTCGGGAATCCATTGGCGAGCCAATAAAAGTGCGACAGTGACGTCCAGCGCAAAAAGCAAGCAAGCAAGCAAGCGAGAGAGAGTGACGTTGCTCTCGATTTGACCTACACACAGCTACACTTGACGTAGGGGGCCGGCTTTTTGTTTTAACAGCTCAGCGAGACTCGTTTGGTCGTTTCAGGGGGAAAGAGATTCATCCTGGCGACGACAATCATTTTCACATGCCTCGGCTCAGGTAGCTGGACGCGCCAAATAAAGTCAACGAAGCCGTAAGTAGGCAAGAAAGGTTAAATGCGTTTTGAAAGTTTACAAAACTCGCCTGCTCACGTGATTTATGGTCTTTATTTCCGGAGAAATTTGACGTGAATCGCATTTAACAGCACAATTAGTGCGAATTTCAGTTCGGACACTTTATTACCTAGACTCTTTTTTCCGAAGAAGCAATCAAAGCATTCCTCAACAAGTTCGTGATCAAATAGGGAAAATTGTGAGTAATTTCGCACGAATCCTGCACTGTCTCATGTGTACTTCGTGCTGCAGACTGCGGAATTTTCTCTCAAAAACATTTCTGCACATCCGCAACAAAACAAAGCCAAAAATGTTCAGCTTTGTTTTTTCATATTGATACATATATGGATGTGCACAATTTTTTTTATGCCGTGACCATTAAATGACCACGAATTATGAGTTTTCAAACTCTGTGACACAATTTGAATATTAATTAGATGTGTAAAACCAGCTAATCAGGATTTTAGCTGAAAAATCTGTCAAATTTTTCGATTTACACGCGCTTTTGACACGTGCCAAGCCTTCTTTATTATTTTACAGGGAACGACACCCCCATCTCAAAATTTCCGCACAGAAAATCCAGCAAAATTGTTTTTCCATATATATATAAAAAAAACTCCAAAATGATGTTCCAAAATTTTATTGGTGGCAAATGATTATTTCTATTTTTAAGCGAAATTTTAATGATTGATCTCAGATCATAACTCCAGTGGAATGTGTTGAATAAACAACGTTTCCGATTCCGCGCTTAAAACGCTTGGTCTACATACAAAGGTGCACATTGTTCTTCTTTTGACGCTGCGCATATCAATTTCACGTTGCTATTATTGTTATTGTAGTCTGCCCATCTGGGCGTATTCCAACTCACGCACGCAATGGATGTGAAATAATAAAAGTTATCCCGCACGAATTCAAGAATAATTAGCTTTCCTTGACCTCATCGTCAGCTGCTGACGAAAAATTCATTAATTTCACAGTCGGCTGGAGTTTCAGGCACAACTCAGACTCGTTTCCCTGCGGATCGGATAATTTTCCTCTTCTTCGCTGTGCAGTAAAAACTGTAAAACGCTCGGAATAAATTATCTGCCGGGCGGTCGGCGAGCCGCAACTCTGCGCGGATGTAATCTGCATTACTCAATCTGCATCCGATTCACGCAAGTGGATCGGCGGCTTTGTTTGCCGGCGAAGAATTCCACCACACACCGAGAGAGGCTGCATTCAATTGCACAAGCTCAGCTTCCAATTTAATTCTTCGTATTAAAACATATAACTCCAAGCAATCTACGCGAGAGGCACTCACGATTGAGTGAATTATCAATTTGCTCCTCGCGCAAAGCTAGAAAATAGTACTTTAACAATGATAAACAATTTCCATCGGTATTTCATGAGAGTTTCATTAAAATCCAATGCTTGACTGATCAAATATAAAAGAAAAATAAATCATTTTATAACCACCGCACAATTACAGCTGCTAACATTGTAAGTTTATCATTTTATTAGAAGGATTTCGACCCTGATATTTTTAAAGGATAAGAAAATTTCTAGATTGGATGATGCATCAGGATTTTAGCCAAAAAATCTCAGTGCAAAGGTAAAATTTTTCGATTTTCCCGTGCTTTTCGAAACGTTCCACGCCTATAATATCAATTTTCCAGGGGGAAACACCCCATTTCTAAAATTCTGCGAGATGTTCTCTCCTCCAGTGGTTTGTGCGATGATACAAAGTAACTAAAAGTTTGCAGCATTCCACGAAAAATCATCACGTAGTCTCGGGAACAGGATTTGAAACAAAAAGTGGTTTGAATAATAATCATGTATCCATTTTTCATACTAGATTCCACCGCATTCCAAGTAGTGGCTCGCACGAAACGCGTCTCTCCTGTGGCGTCCTTGAGACCGAGAATAAATCTGATTGGAACGCACGCAGAAGCTCGCGCAGATAAGAGAGCAATAATAATTCGGTAGGCCTCTCTTTCTCTCTCTATTCACTATCTGTGTTGACACATTTATAGTGCGCCTGCTGCACAAAGGGAGGAGATGAAACAGGAGCGCACCCGCACGCGGTTCGAGTGTTGTGCCGGCAGATAGGACAAACAATAATCACGCTCTCCACTGATCTTGACCTAGACGAACATTCGCTGGACCAGCACTTATAGGTCAGAGAGCGATTCGTCTATCGTCTCCGTATGTTTTGCCAGAGGCGACAAAGATTACTCTGGCCTCTGAAGCGTGACCTCTTTGACCTCTTAATGAAATGATTGAGTTCAGCTTTGATGAAAAAACTGATGTCGCGGTCATTGATTAAGTTGTCAGCTGAGCCCTACAACATTCGGCACCAGCGCTCGGAAAGAAACGAAGCCGTTCAATTGAGGAAACATCCAGTTAGTTTGATTGAATAATTCTGGACAAAAGCCCTCATGCTCTATCAGTTTTAAACCTAATAGTACCGTTTACACAGCAGCCGCACAAATATCTATCAAAGAAATCACAATAAACTCAACGCTTCTCTGGAAAAATAGGGATATTCTGGTATCTGGTCTAAGGAGCTTTTTATCGTCTTAACGTAGAATTTTAGGAAATAAGTGTTAAAATAAAATAAAAGAAACATAAAAACCATAAAAACTGGGCTTGTTAGAAGTCAATGAAGTGGCACTAAATTGAGTAAAGTTTAAACATACTGTTTAAACTCCTACAAACCTCATGAACCATTTAAAAATGTTTTCATCTCACCGCAGACAATTTAAATTGAAAAAAAAAAATTATTTGGCAATCGTGGAGGTCAGAAATACTTGTAAAAATTTTCAGAAGTCTCAAAAACCTTTTTAACATATCAAAAGTTGCTGGGATTGAAAACATACACCAATTGGACAGGGAGTCAACAGTAACTATTGGAGCAATTTAGTTTAGCAAATTTGTTTTCTCATAAAATGTCCCCAACTGGCACTAATGAAAGCAAATTTGGCGGTGACACTTAAAGCGAAAGAGTTTTATTGAAACAAACCGCCCTCTCATTGCTCCGATGACACAATTTCTGACACAACTGACAATTGGCAAGAGGGATAGATTGGCAGCGAGCACATGCACACAAAAATACAAACCGACGTGGAAACGGTGAGAAGACCTACGCTTGCCGGCAGGTGAATGCATTCACGTTTCTCAAGCCAGAGAATGATTACGGTGTGCGTTGTTTGCGGCTGCTGGTCATTCTCCTCGCTCGCGCTCGCCGTGTTTCACGGTACGCCGCCTGATCACCCAATATTCGCCCGCGCGTGTGTGTGTGTGTGTGTGTGTGCCTCCTCGTACGTTTCCAAACTCATTTTGGAGCTTCCTTCCTCGCGCCTTCGCCGCATGAATGTGCCTTCCATCTCAAATAGCAATCGAAAACGTCATTAGCACTGGAATTTTGTTTTTGACAGAGTTAATAGATTCCTGATGGTCGAATTGAGTTAGGCAGCCGAATCATTCAGGTGGCAATTCGACACGACACGTGCCGAAAAACTGATACTTTGGCAATTTTTTATGTGGACCTAGCAAAAAGATGTGGACCAGCAACCAATTAGAGATCTGACAATGAGCTGGCAGCCAGCCTTGTCACTTAGTTGCGCTGGCTGTCACAGTGGCACTGCCATCTCGATTTTAGCCCTTCTCTTATTGGTTGCCGGTGTTCTTCTGGCTCTTTTGCTAGGTGATTTGCCTCATAGGAACTGTCGAAAATAAAATTCACTAATCTGACAAGAAATCAGCATTTTATGCGTCGAGTACTAAACGATTTTTTAAACTATCCAAATTTAGGAGCCAATTTTAGCCTCTACGAAACAAGCCAGCTGAACAATCCACTTGCAATCAATATAATTGCTTATTTTACCGCGAAAAGCAATAAAATTAACAGCTACTTCGAGCCGAGGTTAGATTACTAACATTAAACTGCAATTAACCGTTTCCTCCTCCTCCTCCTGCGCGTCTTCGATATTATTTTTAGGATTTTCGCATGATCGCAGCCATTATTTGTTCTAGAGCTGGCACACTCGAATATAACAACAACACGCTCGCGTTAAAACGGATCTCTTGTGTTTCGCCGGCTTTTTCATCCACGTAGACACACGTTTTACAATGGAGAGTCGGCAAAAACAAGGGTTCGCAATGCGAGGGTCCGCGTGGACTTTTGGCTCGAGAGTGAGAGAGAGAGGCTTGGCATTCAACCATTTTGAGGCAGGGAATCCCTTTGACACCAATTCGTGTGCCCACCAGTCCCAGGACTTCAGGAATAAATTTTCCTAATTATCATTTAGCGTTTTATACAAATTAAATACTTCAGAAGGTGTTGACTGAAAATAGATAAATAATCAGGCGGAATAATTGTATTGAATGGAGTTGCCAGTCGGTTCGACGAGATAAATTAATTGCTATCAGCGGAATGCACCGCCGTAAATCTTCCTCGCCGGCGGCAAGATGAAAACACAATGCGGGCTCCTGTAGCCGAGGATTCGCGGGTACAAATTTTATTTGGCACGGCCGCGGCGACGTGCAAGTGAGTCAAATAAATAAAATACACACTCACACACACACACACACACACACACACACACGCAGCATGCCGCCTGAAATAACCAAGAGTGGCTGCTGACGAGAAAAATGCTCTCGTCGCTTGAAAAGAATTCCCTGACAAACACGTGCAACTGCACTTGGCTGCTAAAAGAGAATTGCGAATCGCCCCTACTGGTGCTGGCTCTCTTAACCAACCTAAATGTCAAGTTTATAACCCTTGAGTTCGGCTAGTTTAAGAGCCACCACGCTTTGCTTGGAGTACAAACACGAATCTAAAGCTGATTTTGAATGACAACATCGTAATTTTAATTCAAATAACTGACGTTTTTCTTCCAATTGTGATATTAATATACCCTGAAATTTTGGAAACAGTGATATATTTCGGTTTTGCGATCTCTCAGGTCAAACGGCGAAACCCCCGGTTTTAGTTCAAAAATCAAAATATCAATTGAACGCGAGATCTCGGCTTATACTGGTCAGATATGCAAAAACTTAATACCGTTTGACTTGTCTTAGAGTCTCCTGACGAGCCATAAATATTTCAGGGTGGTAACCCCCACCCCCCTCACAACCCTTTTGCTTACCTTCTCTTAAATTTATTTTCCAGCGTTTTTTGCACCGCAGCTGGCCTTAAATGTTTGAAATCACTTGAAAATGGTTTTACGCACCCTCCCTCATCAACCCCAAATTCTCCCCTTCAAAAATTACCCTACATCTCAGCTGAAATCCAACTTTTTGATATTTTTTGACAAATAACTTACTCTGTAGATTCAAACATACGGAATTTGAACTCTGTGATGCAATAAAATAATATCATTGAAAGACGGACAGTCATTGGCAAAAAAATTAGGTGGTACATCACTCATCATACGCCAAGCGGCCGCGTTGCTGATGCCCCGTACAGCAGTTAGAGAAGCTAATTCTGGCGTCCACGGCTAAAATGAGTGATGTGGATGCGTCTTTTTCCAAATGTGTGTTTAGACTTGCTCCGCCAAGCTACATATTATATGAAAATGCAGCTCACTTTTCGACTTTTATTAAAAGCCATCTCGAATCTCGAGAGCGTCTTGCTTATGGTGCTTGCGTGCCCGCCTTTTCATTAACAGACGCGCGGCGTCCTCGTTGCCTATGCGGGCACTCGATTGAATTAAGGGACGCCGAGATAGGTCATGAAACACGGAAAATAACGCTGACACACACGACACGTGCTCCACTGGCTACAGAGAGAATAAAAGTGGCGCCATTGCGGCACAAAGCGTCTCGCGAAGCAATTTTTATTTTTGTTGGCGCAAGATTTCTGCTGGATAGCATTTTCTCATTTCCTCACCCAGAAATTCGTTTACATCTCGAACTGAAAGGAAGAAAGGAAAAGAGGACAACAATTTTGTTCTTGTTTCAAAAATTTATAGCTTAGAGGGATGTGCTACACCGGTTTTCTATTTTCTATGGTGTTATTATGATCACTAAATAGCAAGAATCCTTTTTTTAAAGAATTTTACACATTTTGAAAGTTAAATTTTGTTATCATTGCTGTAAAACCAGTAAATCGAAAATTTAATCAGGATTTGAAATTAATATATTAGAACAAAAAATGTGAAATTTTTCGGTTTAAGATGCATGCCACGCCTTCCTTCTTCATTTTCCGGAGAAGCATGCCCTCATTTCGAATTTCCCGCAGGTTACGCCCTCTTCCAGTGTTCACAGTGGACGTGTTTTTAGAAATAAAAACCGGAAAAATATCGATAATTCGACGGTTAAATCGTGGATATTGATTAAATATAATTTTAAGAGGCTATTTTACTGATGGATCAATGCATTATAAAATTTTTTACGTTTATTTCGATTATTTTCTTCAAAATAACTTAATTTGTGCTAATTTTAAGACACAATAAATTCAAATAATCGACTATTTCAAACAAAAATCTATTTTTTCTGGTTACAAACAATTAGAAATGCTTAAATTGTAATTAACTTTTGGCCAGGCAAATTGCGAATTCCTTTCCGTTCAGCAAATTTCAATTCGGCTCACACTCCACCGAGCAAGGCGGCAGATTTGCTTTATAGGTTCACCGGTTTTTGTAGCCGCGGCCATGCAAAAAGCGCCCGATCTGCACAGTGAATCAAGGCTCTCTCTCTCTCTCGTTCGGTGACGATTCTCTCTGCACTCACGAAGCGAGCCTGGCAGGCGTGCTAATCTATTTTTAAGAAGTGTCAGCTCTTCTCTTCCTTTCTTCTTTGTCAATAATCCGCAGAGCTGGTTTCTGTGTGCCCATTGAATTCAGATGCAGATGAACTAGATCGGTTCGTTCTACCTTTTGTTCGTGCCCCAGTGAACGGCGCAGAGGTTACAACCACTTGCACTTTTATTCGCTTTGTAAATCAAGGCAGCTACGGCTGCATCGCGAATCTATTTCCAATCAGTTGACATAATTAAGCGTTGCAAAAGCGGAACGACATTTGAACTCGTGATTTGTTTGAACTAGGAGGAGCGTTTCTAATAAGCAGTGTCCATATTTACACAGCACACGCATCCAGAGAACAGCACATGGTTAGTAAATACTCTGCTCTCCTTGCTCATTACACAACTTTCGGCCCGGCCAGAGATATGAATGACGTTTTTTGTGTGCACTAACAATAATAGGGGCTGTATTAATTTGCTCCGCGCCGAAACTGCTCCTCTTGCGACAACCCAAATGAATCCACCAGCAGCTTGAGTAAAAATATGTTTTAAGTAATTTTCTCTCTCAAAAATTCACAAGCTCAAAATGCAATGAAAAGCCAATTTCAAAGAGTGAAATTCTGCTTCTTCTAACGCGAAAATATAAGAAGGAAAAAATGCAGCTGCTTTTTTAGAGGTATAAAAACATAATTTAATTTTCTGCTTGGACATCTGCGAAAAATCCCTCGAGACCAGCCTCTGATGACCAGATCTGATGTGGGTCAGCATCGATTGGTCCACTTGAACGACTCACCATTTTGCCAATGCACTATAGCCAAATGACCTTGCTCGTAAAATAAAACCCGTACTTGAACGTGACAATAAAAAGACACTGCGCGCGAGGTGAATTAAACGTCTGCTTTGGCATCAGCCGGTAATTAATCCCCTCGAGGGCGCTCGGGTGCCACTCAATTCGCTCTCAGAGGAGCTGATTTTCTCACAATTGGCCTGCAGGAAGCACCATTAGTTCCATCTAATTATTGAGACTTGCTCTGCGCTCCAATAGCGGTTCAGATTGTTTTCGCACCAGAAACACTTGAACACCGAGCTTAAATTGGCACTAGTTTTCGCGATCAGCGAGTATAGCTACCGGCTTTTTTTAAAATTGAGATCAATTCATTTCTGAGGAATGCAATTAAATTAAAAAGCTCGACTCTGCTGACTGAATTCGGAAAGTTGTTATAAAAATTTCTTCACACCAATTTTCTGGAAAAGCCGTTTTAAAAATTGACTCATACTTTGGCTGGACTTGTCATGTTTGTAAATAAATATTTTCTTTTTAAAATTCCTGAAGGCTATGAGCACACCGGGTCCTAATAACACCGCCAAGCGGATAATATTAAAATTTAAATAGCCCAAAATATAACAAAATTCCTCAGAACATTTTTCTGTTCTGTCTAAAATCACAACATTTTTTTTATTTATCTAATTCAAAAAAATAATAAAAATTAACGAGATTGAAGATTTAGGCTATGGCTGAACAACTTTAGTTTTAATTTACTCCGACAGAAAATAAAATTTCAAGTCAGCGGTCAGCAAGAAATAAAGTAAAAAAACATTTTTGTCACTTATTGGACGCATCTTCACAGTTAAGAGGACTTTCTTTATTTCTTTCTCTCTTCCTGACGCGAGTTTTTAACGATCAGACGAGCAGCAAAGTGGCAAGTCGTGTGTTGACCTACAAGCGCGCGAGGCACATTCTATCTCTGTGTCTTCTCGGGAGAAAATGCGACCAGCTGGCCGCGATTACTCCATTCAGGAATAAATTATGCAGTAATTTTCATTGAAAAGGCAGCCGATTGCTTTTAATTGAGCGCGGAGAAAGAGACTGCGGCGAGAGGACAACATGTGAGCGGGCGTGCGAGTCGAGATGAAGAGAGGGGCCCAAGAAACGAAAATAGGCGAGCCCCGCGAGAAGTAAAAAGATGGACCCGTGCGTCCGAAGTACGTTCACTCGGCGGGCTGAATATTCATAAAAGCGAGAAAAGAAATCAAGTTCACTTTCACCGCTTTGTTTTCATGTTCTGCAGCCGCCCGGAGCTGGAAGAGCCGAATATCTCGGCTCCATTCCAGGTTAATGGCAATGGCGGCGCTTTGACAAAAAAAATCTGAAAAACTAAAATTCAAATTGCGATTTATTACAAAAAAAAATTAGTCAAACTTGAGAGAAAATCCTTGAAAATTAGGAGAGAGCAGAAATTTTCCTAAATTGTCGTTAACATTTTTGAAAAAATCTGCTCAAACATTTGCAAGCACTGTTAAAGCATGATTTATTTCACAATTTAGGGAATTTTTTGTGAAAATTCGTACACCATTGGATAGATTGCTACAGGAGGGATCGAAAACAAAGGAAAAAATTATTAAATTTGTCGATAAATTTGGCACAATCTGAAATTTAACTGTTCCACGGTCCTAAGATCTAGTGTAAATTTTGGAGAGGGAAAATTTAGAAATCGGCTGCATCACGAGTCTGTTTTAGTACAGATGGCATGAAATTAAAAATTAAATACGGGTAATTTTCTGATTGGTGGTTGAAAAATTTTATATTCGTTTTTCCGGTCATGATGTGATAATTGTTATTATTTAAAAATGCAAGAAAATGAATTGAACTAATTCAATTTAATTTTTTCCATCTCATAAAACGCCAAAAAATTAAAAAAAAAATAAATTAAATTAACGTCAGAAGAATTGATAGGCATTAAAATTCATTCGAATTAAATATCAAATCGGTAATTATGTTATGTGTTCCAATTTATTTTCAAAATATATAAGCAAAAAAACAGGAAAATAGTACATAACAATTTCTGAAAAATGCAACACACCCCCACACCCCTTGAGCATGCATGCTGCAGATTCACGCGCACGCTTTCTTTCTTTCTTAAGTCCAGGTCCAAGTGAACGGCACCCCCTTGGCGGCGTCACGCGGAAAACCACCCCCGGAAGACGGCAGCATAACTCGAGGAATCCGCAAAAGTGTCCCGTGCACACTTAATTAATCGAATTAGAGCCGCGGAGCAACAAGCCCTTGCCTCCGTCGGCGGGCAGGCAGGGGTGGGCGTAGGACAGGTGGTGGGCAAAAAGAGGTTCGGCCGCCGAGACTCGGCGCCGGCCGCGGGTCGCGCTTCGACGCGTCCACCTACCTTTTCTTTGGTCCTTCCTGCGTGTTTCTGTAACGTCTTGGCGATCAGGGCTCCTTTACTCTCTGCCATTTTGCCGTCGCCTGCCTCGAGAGTCGAAGAGTTGGCCCGCAAATCCACGCGACTTTGCTTGCAAACAGAGACTGAAAATGAAAAGAAAGCCAGATGAGCCGACCAGCTCGCTGGCCTCACCGTCTCGCTGCCCGCCGACACCTCGTGGTCGCCGCCGGTACTAGGATGTTCGTGCAGGCGCCCTGGTGAGCGGCGTGAGAAGTAGCTTTGTAGGGGGCTATGCAACCCGGGCAACCGACTCGCGTTCCCTGCTGCATAACTCTTTTCAGCCTGTTAGTTAGCGTTTAATATTCAAGATATTTAAATATGGGCTGTTTTCCAAAGTCATCTCGGGACCATAAAATAAGCATGAATCATGCGACTTGGATTCATTTTGAAATTTTAACCGTCAAAATATGCAAAATAACGTCTTACAGCATCTAAAAACCGTCCTAAATTGGCATAAAAATGAAGCTACGTGAAATCATAATTTTAAATGCTGGGTAGGAATGTCTTAAAACAAATGTTTTTAAGCATACAAAATTAGGTTCTCTTGGAAATTTTTAGAATATGCTTTAAACAATCTTAATTCTTTTGGAGAGAGCCAAAAAGAAATGCCAAATAATTTAAGCCTGCTGGGTCCTGTTAATTTAAAATGCCAGAAATTTTCAATTGCACTCTCTGCTCTTTTTAAAAGATATAGAGAATGATTTTGAACCGCTGAAGGAAATATATTAATAATATAGTTTTTATTTCATTTTGCTTAGACAGATCATGACAAACAAATGTGATGCAACGTCAAGTCCGCTTTGATTGCAGTTTTCCTTTCTTAGACAAAACATAACATCGGTTCTGGTCTGACAGGTTAAGATAATATAGGAACAAGAGGACTGCCATAATTTTTATTATTTTAATCGGAAGTTAATGTAGCCCAAATTCATTCAGCGAATTAAAATATACATTAAAATATATTTTTGTCTCATAAAATAGAGTATCATAAATCATAACTGTATTATTTTCTAAATAGAGAAAAAACGATTTTTAAAACGCTTAAATTTAGGATACATGTCTTTAGGAATTTTACGTGTTTGTAATCATTGTTTTCCTTGCAGTGTTTCCGGTTGAGAGAAATTGTTTGCCTGATTAAAATACATTCCATCGTATGAATTTTGATCTACGAAACTCTCCTATTATTAAAAAGATATTGTTTATTCTCATAATTAATAAAAACACTCTCAGAAATATTTTTTGGCCTATTAACACAAGCTTATCATGGGGAAGGACAAAGAACAACGTGTTTTGGTAAATAATTTACTTGAGAACAGGACAAAATCGAGGCGATCGAGCCCGTAAATTGAAAATTCTAAATTTTAAAGTTCTTCAAAAGTTCCTCACATCACCGATTAGATTAGATTAGTGGGAGAAAATAAAGTTATTTTAAACAGGAAAATACAGCGAAGGACTTTAACTTTTTTCCATCTTAAATAATTAACACCTGAGGGAGAAAAAAATCTCCTAAAGTAAATAAAATATAAACCTAAACTGCTTTTGTTTTAATTTCACAACCATAGGATTCTGTCAAAGGTCAGCAAAATTTCGAAGTTTAAAGCCAGTTAGTTAAATAAAAAGAAAAAAATCATTTATAAGTTTGAATCTATATTCAAGATTTTAATTATTAGACCTGTGGCGCCTTCTCGCCACTACTGTCCGAATAACTACTTTGCATTTAACCTGTATCGCCAGGAGGCAGTACAAAGGTGTGCGACAAGCAGTGCACCCTTACTGCACCTTATCCCCCACTGCACAATCAGACTCTCACCAAAGCAGTCGCAACACAATAATTTCTCTCTCCGGCTAGGATGAGATTTGGTGCGAGAAAATTCCATAAAAACGATTTCATATTAGACCCGAACTACGGGGTAAGTTGTAATAATTGTTTGTATTTCGAATGTGATATTTTTACTGTTTGTATTTGTGATTTTGATTATTTATGTAATTTCACAGTCTCAGTCTTGATCTTGATCCTGATCTTGGTCTTGATTTTATTACTAAACCACGAGACATGAATAAAAGACGAATTACTACAATGAGAGCAACGCATTTCTGTCAACGCTTCCACCTACCCATAGACCTTTTTTAATCAATAAGGAAATTCTTGTAAACTCAACTCGTTACACGTGATAAACACGATTATAAATTATATGATATATGATTCATATACAGAGTTGCTTTTGCGTCAAGGTATGCGAAATTTCTAGAAACACACGTAACAACAGAGAAACAGAAAGGTGTTAGCTAACACGCAGAAAGCTACAGAAAACCGCATACGCGACAAAGCAATTAGGCCAATTATGCTTTGCGATGAAAAATTCCACGAGCAGCTAAGCGGAAACATTTAACAGATATTTCATGGTAAACAACAAAACAATAATATTATCGGTGTTTCTTTCTTTCTTGTTGGAACAATGCCACTACGAGGAGATGCACACGTCCTCATCAACGTGAGCACGTGTGATGCTATTAAATCGTGATTAATTGATATAAAAAATCGACTCTTCTTTGTCGATATATTTATATCCGATCACTGCATACCTACAGATTTTCATTTGTCAGTGGCGTATTGAGTAGGAAAAAGGAAAAATATACATATCTAATTCAACATTGTGCGTAAGTCTTTAGTGTTCAATGCCGCCACTAGGTGGCGCCATCGGTTACTTACGTTTTAATAAAAAGCGAATCCCGACTTGTCAATATATAAGTAAATTAGTTCTTGTGAATTGCTGAAAATTAAAATCAGCCAAACCAATCGCCCGAGAAAATGTTCAACGTTTCTACAGTGACTGGCTAGATTAATTATTACTGGTTCAAGGATATCACAAGAGAGTCTTTGAAGTCCTGAATGCATAGCAGTAGCATGATTGATGAGTCCTTGGTAACAATTAATTGTAAGTTGTGCAATATCTCGTGGTATTTAGATTTACGAGATAAATTTTCACGTCAACCCAAGAACAGACGCACGCTTGGTACCTGTCGGGTCAGGATATTGCACAACTTACAACTAATTGATACACCTTAAAATTTTAATTATTCGGTGGTTGCATCAGTTGGTGGCTTCAAACACTGGTGAATTAAGGATTTAAATAAAATTAATTTTTCATTAATTGACGATTATCTCTCCTTATTATTAATTTAATTTAACCTTCGATCTCCATCCATTCTATCTGTATGGAGAGTGCGAACCTTTGCCTAAAGTTACGTAATTGGGTTTGGAAGATGTCAACATTTAAAAATGAAATTAGTGCACATAATTATTTGGCTGTCAATTTTTAATCAACTGCCGCAATAAACACACCATTCATTGTATTGTCCAGCGTTTATCACAATAGGAGCGCACGTGGTATCTCTCCTTTAGACTCATGTGTGCCTGGTAGCTCACCAAGAATCGGCGTCGATTTATCAGCACGTGTTCACCGACCTTCGTTCTCAGCGGGCTCCGCTTTTACAACCAACCAATATATCAATATATCCATCCGCTTACTACAGTGAAACAAAAGCTGCTTGCTAGCTAGCTTTTATCAGGCGCACAGCTGGAGTTTTCAAAATGATTATACACTTGATGGTTAATTTTAATTTTTAGCTGCTTTGTTAATTATTTTTACTGCACATTAATTTTTTTCTAACTTTAAAAACAGTATTGTGAGAAAGCATATTTTTAATTTTTGCAGACGGTAAGTAATATTGCTTACGTACACGTCATTAAAAAAATAAAATTATTATGAGATGAAGCACATTGTAAAAAATGTGGAGATGACGGTAGGTATATGAAAAAGAGCTGCATGCAAGGCCAGCATCCAGGGACAATCACGGCACCTCAATGGAAATTTAACTTAAATTTGGTTGTGGTGCTCATTTTAAATTCGAAATAAAATCCATTGATATTTTATTAATTACCGTGGCCAAGTAAAAAAATAATATAAATTAAACTCACGGTACAGGTTAAAACATATTATTTATATTTTATAATTTGAGTGGAATGTAGACTGTTCAAAATGAGGAATTTTTTAAACAAATCTCATATATAAAGAGACACGACGTGGTGGGTGCTACTTTTTTAATAAATATTTTGTTTGAAAAACAAATAATTACTAAAAAAGTCAATAAGGACTTAAATTAGCACAGTGAAAGAAAACTTTTGCGTTATTTTGTAGACTGAGATGTAGTTTTTTTCCTAATGAAACAAATTAAATCTTACAGGATTTTTCTCCGTTGTTCAATTTAAAATCATATTTACAACCGTGTGTTCATAATTTGAAACTGTTATATTTGCGCCGATTAAAATTGATCTTTACAATAATGACCAAATTAAAAGCTAACAAAAACATACATATTTGTTAATTGCAGGGTTTGCCAATTTTGAAATGCGCAAAAATGCAACACTGATTTTTTTGTGCAGAAAATGCCGGAAAAACTCATGTTTTCACTGCATTTTTTTCTGAAATTAGCTCCAGAAAAGTTCATATTTGGCAAAAAGTTACGGGTCGAACAGCAAAATTGGCATGAGGTCGATCAAAATCAACGAAATTGATTAAAATCGTCATTTTTTGCATGCATATTGTATCGTATAAATTTTAAGACAAAATATTCTCGCGATGGCCCATATTGTTTTCGAGAAATGCAATTTTTCGTGTTTTGCAAACATTGCCAACTCCAAATCTAACCATCATATTTGCAAAAACTGCACACCGTTAGACTCGTCTTGACGCCCCCTGACCAGCTGACACACTTAGGGGTATTCCCCACCCCCAAATCGATATATATGAACTCCTAAAAACAAGTAAAAATCTTACAACGTCGGAATTTTTACTATTTTTTCATTTGAATATATGCTGTTCTAATTTGGAAATTAAGTATGATATGGGGGTGATGATTTAGTGTGATTTTAGGATATTTTAAAGCCCTTTGAGGAAGCATGCTCAGTAGTACATTTTGATAATATAATTATTAGAGCAGAGGGGTTTAAAGAGAAGGGAGTAAACATCCCCTAAACCCTACAGCTGGTCAGGAAAGGTTGAGATGCGTGCCTATCGATAATTTCTGTTTGCAATTCTGATATCTAAAACCCAAGATTTGAGTTAAAACAATATTTTAGAAAAATGCAAAAATTGTGTTTTTTCCGGGCTTTGAAGTGAAATAAACAGAAGTAACCTTAACCAAAGGACATCCAATTAGGTGTTAGTTCAATTGGGCTTAGTGAGAGGAAACCAAACCACATCTCATTTTTTAAATTTCACCACTGGGAAATGAGATATAGAGGTCTCAAAGCGGTAATAGAATTGACTTTTTGCTCGTCCAACAAAATATTTTTAAAATTACATTGTATTTCGGATAAATGCCCATTAATACGGGATTTTCACGATCCCTGGTCGATATGAATTAATTTGATAGTTACTTAAAATGGAAAATTTCAAAAAATGTATATCCCAGTCTCGCCACTGATGATCTGCAGTGATGCACATGCGAGCGCAGTGGTCGTTTTCCTTGACTCTAATTACCCGCTGCACGCTCGACCTCCCGTGTTTTCCCTCCGACCGATCAGAGCATGTGGCCTGCAACAAGATACAATAATAGCATCTATGCATCAATTTGTACCCTTGGTGTGGGTATAAAAGGCGGGGTGCGTCCGCGCCAGTCGTTCATTCCGCAAAAATGCGCGCCTCCTTTGTCATCTGCGCGTGCATCCTGGCCGTCGTGGCCTCCGTGGCCGCCGCGCCGCAAACCTCTGGCCGCAAGTACAATGACAAGTACGACCACATCGACGTCGATTCCATCCTGAGGAACGACCGGATCCTCTCTTCGTACATCAAGTGCATGCTGGACCAAGGACCGTGCACCGCCGAGGGCAAAAATCTCAAAGGTGAGGCGCAGTAATTGAATTATGCAATTTCAATGATTTTTTTATAACTTTATGGGTCTTAAAGTGCAAAAAACGTCACTTAAGTCGTGAAAACGTTTATACATTCTGGTTTTTGCAAGTGAACAATTGATTCTCGTAATATTTTTTTATCATAAACTTTTATAAAAGCTATCTCTTGTCGTGAAATAATAATAATGACAACGACAGAAACAACTTTCAGCCTATTAGTAACCTTTGAGTGACCCTTTGAAAACCTGATTGAACAACATCCTGTCTGCCTTCCTTGCTAGCAAGGTTACATCCCTCGATCATTTCGATGCATTTTAAATAAATAATTCTTGTATAGCTGATTTGCCCGACGCCCTGGAGACTGACTGCACCAAATGCACGGACAGCCAAGTGAACATCGTTCGAAAGGCGGCGAGGCACTTGATGGAAAATCGTCCGGCTGACTGGAAGAAACTGCAGCAAAAGTACGACCCTGATGGTGCTTTCGAGCCCCGTTTCTCGCGATTCCTCAACGCTGACAACACCAAAGCTTAATTTTATCTAGCACAGTAATTTATTAATAACTGTTTAAAATAAATTAGTTTCATCTTTGCATGTAAGTGGCCTGGAAATCAACTGAATTTCATATAATTAACCATTTTTTACTATGAAAAATGTTAGTTAGCATTTAGATTAGATTAGATTAGATTAGATGGACACGAAAAAAACTCTTGAAAAATAATTTTATTTTAAGACTGATGTGGTTGATAAAGAAGAATCAATAAAATGCAACCTTAAAATTAACAAAGTTGTTTTTGTTTTACATTAGTCTGATTTATAGGGCTGTTATTTTTAGACGCCACAATATTTGACAATTTTTAGACGGTTTTTAGTTATTTAGACTGCGGTTTCAAAACATTTTATGCTTCAGTAAAATCAAAATTTGCAAAATTTAGCATTACTACTGAAAAATCTCACATTATTGTACAAATTTCAATGAGAGATATTAATCTTTTTTAAAGAAAACTTAACTAAATAATGCCTATAATAAAATACGCAACAGACCTCAATTACGCACAGAAAAATATCGTGAAAAATAAATTGATGTCCATATTTTTCGTCTACACTTAAAAATGTTATCAACGAAATCGTAGAGTAAAATCCTTTTTATATCAGAACTATTAATTAGGCTATTTTAAACATCTTACATTTAGCCACCAAAACGAACGGGACATGAATTTTTCCACGTTGCAAAGCTGTGTGAATGATTTCAAAATATTAGGGCATACTGTTAGCTGAAAAATGGAAATGAAAACTTTCTAAAAATTTTAGAACCTAAATGAGAACAGCGTTGACTGTTTTTTAACAGGCCTAACTTACTAACGCATGTTAGAATGGGAAAAATATTGGACTAAAAAATCGAAACTATGCACGAGAAAAATTTCCGAGCGCGAAAAGGAAAAATGCTTGCATTTTCTTTGGTTTTTAGCCAATTATTAGATCGCTTTTAGACTATATCCAGACGCCTTTTAGACGCTTTTAGAAGGTTTTTAGATGGTTTTAGTATAGTTCATGGCTTGAAATCGCATGATTTGTGCTCATTCGATAGTTCGCAGCAAAACAACTCAGAATAAATATAGTCTATCCCCTTTTTAGCCTTTACATTCATAGCTTTTTTCAGGTGGGCCAACAAACTTTTGGCTTAATTGAGGTCAGTTGCCTTAGCAATAGACCAAATAAAGCAAGCTGCATATTCTATTGTTTAAACTACCTCATGCGTTGATCTTAAATTTTTTATGATACTTAATAGGCAAAATTTTTTTAAAGATACACTTCAGAGCGTGACATCTTATCATTTTCATCACGCTTTTATTTTGATACGACATGCGACGGCTGCAAAAGCATTAATTTCCTTGATTTTTAGATTTTTCCAAAAATCGTATTAATTACGCTGCCTTTTAGTTTAATGGTTAAAATTTAAATACAAAGGCTTTATAATTTAGTTCAATAATCTCTTGGAAAATTTAATAAGCTGATCAAATTTGCAACTTTTATTAAATTCAGTAAAAAATGTTCTCTTCCCAATTTCCGGAAATGCCGTTTTGAAATTGGATTCGTATTTAACAGCAAGCTATGCAAGCAAAGTATGAATGTTAAACCTCATTCGATTCGTCTTTTTGAGCAGTTTCAAAGTTAGTTGAAATTCAGAATATTATGGCAGTTTTAAAAAAAATTTATTTCTAAATAACGGAAGCGTGGATATAGCTCATCTCATTTTTTTTATTTAATCCTTTAAACACGAATTTTCTAGAACATGAAAGTGCAGCTGTGCTCCTTGCAGTCTCATGCAGCAAAATGAGACAGGCAGAACAAAAAAAAACATTGCGGATATTTACTTGCGCACATCTTTCGTGTGCTCACTTATGTTTTGCAATGAGTGACCCGACGTGAACTCCAATATAGCAATTGTCATCATTATTTGCGTATAGTCTCTGGCGAGTAGGTGTAATTTCGCATGTCCCCATTTCGAGCAAGTCGCGCTGGAGAGGAGAGCAGCCGCGCTGCAAGCAATCCTTTCAGCAGAGGTCGTTGATATTTGTCGGTCCTGCACGCAGCGCGCGCTCAAAAGTCACCTTTTCATCGATCCTATATGCGACGCGTTTATTTTATTCAAAAGAGCGTCTGTGCCAGTTTCCTCTCTGTTTGCCCTGCCATTAGGGCCGTGCTCCGAAATTTGCAGATCGCAGAGTGAAACTTGCTAGGAATCATTTTTTCCTTTTGTTTGCCGATGAAATGGAATTGATAGGAGACTCGTTCAATGGCTTCTCTATTTGGAGAAATTTCACCAGTCGGGGTCTATTATTCCGTCTACTCGCCTGTTTACCATCATGAAAATCTCAGCAAGGAGTTTCTCAGCAATGATTGTGCGAAATCTGCTGCGTAAACGTGTGCGATTCTGATGAAATGAAGTCGAAAGACAATGGGGATTTTTTATAGCCCGTTTAAAAAGAAAAATAATTAGTATAATCAGTCATAATTGTTTAGCTTTTATGATTTTGAATTAGCATTTTCTAAAAATCACTGCTGTAATCGTGTTCTTAATTTAGAACAAAGTTTCGAAACGGCGGACAACTGTCAGATAGACTTTTTTACTAACAACAACTGCTCTTTTAATCAGTTGTTAATAAAAGGAAAACGTGTAACCATTATTCCAATTTAATTTTTTGGCATGTTATTTGAAATCTTATTTTATTTCACGACAAAGAGTTTCGCTAAAAGGTTTCATACGCTGTTGGACACATATCGAAGAGAGCAAATGAAATCTGCCAAGAAAATAGAGGTTAAGAGCCGTAAATTTTGGAAAAAATTTGAATTTTTACTGTTGCAATGTTCTTTTTTGGTTATTGCAAATTATAGAACAAATTGCTTATCGATCAAATTATTTTAAATTGTCACTCTGGATCGATCCACTGTAATAATGTGGTCAAATTTTAAATATTTGTTGTAATTTTGGTAATTTTTAACGGACAGACAACTGCAAAATCCTGAATTTTTATAACTATCCCTGATTATTATCATAACTCTCCGGACAAACTTATATAACCCTTAATCGCCTAAAACAATTACGCAATTAAATAATCTGGCAAGTGCCAGTTTCAACAAGGAAAAAGAGTTGCTGCTGCGCACTACAATCTGCTCGGGATTACCTGCTTGTGAGATGACCTGAGGGCTAAAATAAAATATAAATCAACACAAAGTTAAGAGCGTGCGTCAGCCTCGCAAAAAACGATCGAAAAGAAAATCAGCTAGTCTCTAAAAGAAGAAGATGGCATGAAAGAAGAGTGATGATCATCGCAGTGTGGCGCGGTGACTCGGCACAATGCATTTGCAAGCTCGCTGCTTTTTTCATGCCTGATGCGCGCCCGGCAAAAAAGAAATCAATCAGCAAGTTCAAGGCTCGGCGCTCATTGGTCGTACCTTTGCAAATAACGCCCATTAGCTGCTTCTTAGCGAGTATAAAAGTTGCTGGCTCGCAGTTCTCAGTCACCAGTCAGTCAGCCAACCTGTCCCTGAAGATGAAGGCTCAGCTCGTCCTTTTCGCCGCCCTTGTGGCCGTCGCGTTCGCACAGACCTACACAGACAAATTCGACAACATTGACCTCGATCAAATCCTCAAGAGCGACCGCCTCATCCTCAACTACTACAAATGCCTGATGGGAACTGGCAGCTGCACTGCTGACGGAAGGGAACTCAAAAGTGAGTATGCTCGGTCTAACCAAATAATCACATTCGACCATTTCTTTTGGAAATTTAACTTTATTTTAAATTGAAATAGTCCTTTGAAATGCGAAATTATTCATTCCAAGCATCAATTTAATTAAAATTTGGAGAAGGGATGGTTTTAAATATGTTAATCGATATAAACCCTGTTTTAATTTTGCAACATGGTTTAAATTTTTAAAATTACAAAACCGAGGACAAGTAGTCTGATCATTGATTTCGCAGAAATACTTACCTTTCAGACAAATTATTTTAAATTTATTTTTAATCCATGCAATTTCAACTAAATCTAAATAAACCAATAAAAGAACAGAGATAAAAATAGGATTTTATATTTTGATTTAGCCATAGGAACGATCTTAATTTAGTAAAAAATTGTGTTGTCTATCTGGAATCAATGAAACATATATTTAATTTATTTAATAGAGAACCTTCCTGATGCCCTGGCAAACGACTGCGAAAAATGCACTGCGAAGCAGAAGTTGGGAACTGAAAAGGTGCTGGAGCACTTGATCGAAAAGAAGGCCGACCTTTTCGCTGATCTGGAGAAGAAATACGACCCCAAGGGAGATTACCGCAAGAGATACAACGCCAATAAGAAGAACTAAATCACCTGAGAACCCGATTAACGCCGATATTTAAACAATGAGGATTTTTAACGTTTCGATGTATTTTGAAAGTAAGATTTTTATAATAAAATTTTAAAATACAAAACTTCACTGTTTCCTTTCTTGATTTTTCTGTTGAAATAATCGATTTCAAATTCCACAGTGGAAATATCTGTAACTTACAAGGATTCGACGTTTTAGTTTTTGGCGATGTCATTAATTTTCAAATTGTATATAAAGATACAGTTTATGCTCAATTCAGCTGAAATTTGGTTTGTAGACAAATTGATTTTTAATGGTTACAAGCAGTACAGCAAAAAAGCATATTCTCAAATCTGCTACATTTCCTATTTTTTTACACACTGACAAAAATTATCTTGCTTCATTTTATTTCCGAAAAAAGTAAGTTCATTGAAATTTTTATACTTTTACTTAGGGGGAAAATGGAACCTCATGTCCAAGTAGTCTGTTGAGAAATCTTTTAAACATTATCTCTCGAATCATTAATTTGCTTCCAAAAGTCTAAAAAAATAAGGGCATTTCAATAAAATAAAAAAATTACCCATCGTTAAGAAATGACATTGCAATTTGGTTAAAAGCTGGCCCCACAATTCATGACACCACTGACATCGTAAGAAGACTCAAATTTCTGTCAAGCATATATGCAGAGAAATTTATAGACTGCTCTTCCAGGAGGTTTAGCTCGAAATAGGAATAAATATTTTTTTATGAAAGGGAAAGTATAGAAGAACTTTAAAATGTTCCTCGTTGCCAATAAATAAAAATTTGGCGAATTGGTTTAGGTTGAAACACACCCTATTAACTTTATAGAAAATAAAAGTGGCGTGCACAACTGCATAATTTCCCTAACTGCATGTACTTGTGTTTCCCTGATTTAAGATAATTAAAAATACCGTCGAAATGAATAGAAATAGATATAAGCCATTTTAGAAAAATTGGACAAATCCAAATGCACCATTCGTTTAACCTGATTTTGATTGAGACACTCTCATTATTTTTTCACCTCCTGCATCATTCCTCCTATGATCTTTTGAAGTATAGGCAGCCTGTGAAGCATGCAAGTGCGCCAAGTTGCATAATATGCTCGTTGCTTAAAAATGTCAATTTATATAAAATGCATATTTCATTTCTTATTTTTCCAAACCTGCCATCTTATTTTTCACATGCAGCATTATGCAGTAACAAAGCAAACATTTGGGAAAATAGCATCATTGATAATTTTTCTGAATTCAATGATTAGAAAAGCAGCAAAATTTGATACTGATCAAGCCGCAACCTATACTTAACAACAATCTGCATCATTTTGCAATTTAGTAAATTGGGAACTCGGACTCAATTCAATCGCGGACGGGAGGCAATCCCACTGTTGCGTGATTCGGAATGAAAACGAATGCAAACCGAGGTCATTGTGCGTGAGAACTGAGAACAGGAATAAGTCTCCTTTTCTCATTGTACATACGACTTCAAAACATAGTTTATAAATTTATCCTGATTTGTAACCCAGTCACCTTTTCTTCCCAGTTTCCAAATTTTTTATTGCTTAACATATAGAGCAGGTGTTTAGGACATTTAATAAGTCTATTTACCTAACCGAGGAATTTAAATTTCTAGAAATGAAATAAAATAAATATAACTTGTAAAGTTTTGTTCCCCACTGAGATTTTTGCCTATACTTTTCGGTAATTTGTCAAGGATTATTATTTTTAGAAAATAACCCCTGATGCGAATAAATTAAGGTTCACTTGCATTTAATTGCTCATTATTTCAAGTTAATTAAATTAAAAATCCCTCACAGTATGAAGGAAAAGCTATAACAAAAATTACGCAGTCATTAACGCGCGTAGCAGTAATTAAATATTCGTGCTCCGTGACGCCCTCCTTGAACTCGTATGCATTTCCTTTTGCTTTTCGAGCTTAAATACTCCGGAATCAACTGAGGAGGACATATGACTCACACGAACGAGGTTTTGGTATGTCCGCGGTTAATGTGTCAAAGACAAAGGAAACAAGACAAATTGTTTTAAATTATCAGAGCTCTTACCAATTTTGCAATGCAACAACCCTATCATTTCCTTTTTTCCGTTTTTTTTTAATCAAAATTTGTAGCCTCCAAAATAGTCTTATTTGAAAAAATTATTTTATTTAGATAGCATATTGGCACTCTTATAGATTTATGATAAATTCATGTGTTTTGGAAAAAGACCGCAAAAACAGTTCTTTGCAAATTAGGTTCCGGGAAAAATTAAAGTAGAGCTTTATAGGCCAATAGCGAGGCATGAAGTTAGTTGCTTGTGAAATTTAGCAACAGTTTTTCTCTAGAATGAATAATAATGAAATCAGGACCATTAATCAGATCTGATTTTTTTTCTAAATTTCTCGAAAAATTAAACGGTTTATCAGTGATATTTCATTTGATTTCGATTCGTCTCGTCGTGATCTATCCATTAATGTGTAATTCCCTAAATTTTGAAATAAATCGTGATTTTACAATGAGGATAAAAATCTTTTAAGCTGATTTTCTCAACAATTTGAACGGCAACCTGGAAATTTTTTTGCTTTATCCAAATTTTCAGAAAAAAGTTAAAGTTAATACGAATTTTCACAAATTTTCTGCAAATCAGGGATCTTTACTATCCTATAGCAATTAAAACATTACATATTGTGCAACATGGTTCTACGAACGACTGACAAAACAATTTCCATTGTAGGCTGATGACTAAGATTGAGACCATTGCAAAACAACGTCCTCGTACCTGATGAGCAGGAAGCTAGGATAGCAAGAAATTATCGCCTTATGGGCAAACCTTTTTGTGAGGAAATGTCTGTGTGATAAATAATCAGCCGTCGCTGGCTAATGTATATAGGAGTAAGGACAGATATAAGTTGTATGTATAAAGACTTGACAATATCGAGGAGCGAGGTGGACACACGAACGAGTGCCAATAAGCAACAACGCGCAGACATTATTTATTCCCTGGTGAGCCGAAGCGACTTCCTGATTGTTGCTCCACGAGGCTAAAAAGGGAAATAAAAGAGCTAAATCCGCGCTCTGTTTACACCGCTTTACGTGCGACAAATAACATAAAATCATTAAGTTAATAATTAGGAACCAGAGCAATCGCAAAATTTTGGTATTACTAGAAAGTTCTTTTGGAATTAAGTTTCACGCTTCACAGTGGCGACAGAGAGGTGATTTGCCAAGCATTGAGATTGTGCTGGGATAGCAGCGAAGTGTAAGCAGAAAGATTCTATCTTTCCGCAGTTTCCGTATTAACAGAGAAACGCTTTTCGCAAATTCTGGTCAAGGCAATGCATAAATTTACTTGTCGGGTCAGCCCCACATGCACTTTGTACAAATTTTACAGCATTATTTCGCCTCCCACGGTGGCGTATTGTCCTCTTAAACATTCATTTTCTTTCACAAACTTTCCGTGGGAGAAATCACATTATGCGCGCTTTCAGTGACAATTGCGACTAAATGGCTGCAAGTGAAAGATTTTAAATTCATCTCAAGTTCTTTTTAAGAGGGGCTCTTCTGAGAAACAATATTGAAGCGCCTTCTCTGGACTTGCTAATTTTCAAAGTAAAGCAATGCTTGCGTCACTTTTTTGCACCAAGTGGAATCATCGCTTTCCAGCGAAACTGACGTGAATACCCGCATGAATGAGATGTCAAGCCAACAGAAACAACTTTGTTGTGAAGTAAAATAAGATTTAAAATAAGGAGGCAGTTGAAAAGCATGCTAACTTTGCAGCCACTTATCTAAAAAATTTACACTGCTACTTAAATCAATTATGGCTTCAACTGAATCCTAAGGAATGAACTCATGCAGTGGCACCAAGGATTTTCCAGGATTTTGCAGTATCAATCTTCTTTTACTGTTGAAAGTGTCCAAACAAACAGAGGAACGTCCTGATCCTAAAATTAAATTTCAAAAATTATTTATAAAAATTAAATATGGTGACAATTTGTGTACCTATTTTCCAAAGTTTGTAGAAAATTTCCAGAGGAAGTAAAAATAATTTTAAACTAAATTTAATTAAATGTTAAGCTTGCAACAAACACCTTAATTAAATCCAAAAGTGTGTAAATTGTTCCCACAAAGAAGTGTAGAATATCGCAACAAATTCTCATGCATAAAATGCGCAAATGCCAGATACGGAACACATACATTTGACCGCAATATGAACTCGGCTGCAGAGTGCAGATGAAAAATTCATCAGCACTCGCAATTTCGCACCACCTTGGCTGCTGCTGCGTGCTGCCTGCGTGCGAGACAGTCTCGTTTTCGCCAGTGCCGCGCCCTCCCCACTCAAAGGGCGCCTATTTAAGGTGTCGCGTGGCTGTGGCAGCTATCATTCGTCTTCCAACCATGATCCGTTTCAGCCTTTTGTGTCTGGCCCTGGCCGCCTGCGTTTTGGCCGCTAGGATCCCCCGGGACGCCAAGCCGGAGCCCGAGGCGGATGCCAAGCCAGAGGCGGACGCCAAGCCCGAGGCGGACGCGGCCCCCGACCCCCAGCGCAGCGAAAAGAAACAGCAGGCCTACACCAGCAAGTTCGACAACATCGACCTGGACCAGATCCTGAAGAGTGACAGGCTGCTCAAGAACTACCACAATTGCCTGATGGACCGCGGCTCTTGCACCCCTGACGCTTCCGAGCTGAAGAGTGAGTAGCAAAAACGCGGGAAAATATGAAAATAATTTAAAATTGCTTAAATTTATTAGAATATTTGGGTCCAAAACCAAAATAATTTGGGAAATAATCAAAATAGGACCTTTAAATTAAAATCTAGCTAATTTTCTCCAAAATTTCCAGGGCTTGACCATATTTTCCAGGCAGATTTAAATTCCTCTAATCGAGATTATCCAACGTTGTCTGGGAAATTAAATAAAATTTCAAGAAGGAAGCCACTTTTCCAAATAAATTTGCTGTCAATCATGGCTTGGAAAAAAATTTCCATGATTTTTCTGTTTGAATCAGTTAAAATCTAAATTTTCATTGTTGCCAAGCTGAAAATGTGTCACAAGCCTAGCATCCTTGCCGAACTTCCTCTATATATGTCTTAATGAAAACCAGTTATCCTGCGAGCGAGTGTTGCAGTTCAAAAGTGAGAGCGTTTCTCGCCTGCTTCCTATGCAAGATGCAAGTTATTTTTAATTTGCTTTAATTGCAAACACACACACTCGAGCTGGCTGGCTGACTTGCAAGTCGGTCACAAAATAAAGTAATTACTCGCTGGCGGATAATTGCTTTGTTTTTGCCGAATACAAGGTTGGACACGCGGAAATCCCACGAATTAATGATGATCATGCATTATTCCAGGACTGCTTCCTGACGCCTTGGAATCCGAGTGCTCCAAGTGCTCCGAGAAGCAGCGCGCGGGTGCCGAAAAGGTGATCAGGCACATCATCGACAACAAGCCCGAACAGTGGAAGGAGTTGGAAGCCAAGTACGACCCCAAGGGAATCTACAAGCAGAAGTACAAGTCACTGGCCGAGGAAAAGGGCTACAAAGTCGAATAAGAAGCGAGTCGCAACCGTTTGAGCTGAAAATGCACCTTGTTTGTGATCAAAATTCCCCCTTTTTTTTAGAAATTTTCAGCTTGAATGCACCCACCTTCGAAAAAGCCGCTCTCTCTGTCAAACACGATGTTCCTAAAAACGTTTTTGATGTAGCCTGTTAGCACGACAGCAATCTCCAAATAATAAAATGTTCTAAATTCATGACGATCCATGCCTAGTCGAGTAGGTCGTTTTGTGTAAATTTCCCGATCTATTGCGATATGTGTAATTGCAAACAATAGCTCCTGATATAATAAATTAACTGCTTCGACTCACACGTGGCCACGCATATCAACTGCTCTCGCGCGAGTTATAAAATCGTCCATCGTTTCGCACTTTCTCTCGTACTATGTGATGTAACTCAAATGTAAAGTATATAAATATTGAAGGAAAAATAAAGTTAATTTGTACACACAACCTGTAACCTAATTTATTAATGTCTGCCCCTTTGTCATAAACGTTTTGGAAGAATGGGAAAATTATTTACATGTGGTTTTTGAATCGATTAAAAGAACTACAATATTAGAATTCACATCGCTTAACAAACACCAAAATTTACACTATCGAATTGATTGTTTCACTTTTTTTGTAACAAGGAAATTCGCGTTTGGTTGTTGAAAGTTGCGCAATTTGTCTGCTCCCAGATGATGAATTGAATTGTTGGCTTCAATTAGGAGTTTGAATCAGGACCAATTAACAGTTAAATTTCGCAAAAAATGAAACATTTAATCGTCGATGATTTTTCGCTTAATTTTGAGGAAAATTGATAAATAAGTCGAGATTTTGCAATTGATGCTCTCCACTTGATTAGCATGAAAATTCTGGATCCGATTTTCTCAGAAAATTAAACGCCAAGTTCTTTTCCAATATTCAGAGGACATTTACGAATTATTTTTCATAATTTTTCAACTTTTGGATGAAACCCAAGCTCTCTGGGTCACTTTTGGTCCGTTTTCCTTATTGAAGTTGTGTCTGTGGTGAAGTGACAATCTGATATTTTTCATCCATTACCTCACGTAGGCCACGAGTGACTTTTTGCGCACTAATCGACCTTGCTGCTTGCTGCAGTTGAGAACACGCGTGAGTTAGAAGCGAGAAGAATTATTATATAACACAGCAGAGATGCCGATTTTTCGAGTTAATCGTACTGTAATTTTTGTCTGCACTTTGGGGGGTTTCCACGCGGTATATTATCATGCTTATCAAAGCAGAGTTGGTCACCTTGAAACTTTAATAGCCGGGTATTCGAAGGAAGGAACTCCATAAGTAATGGCTAATTGACTGTTTTTTTTAATTCTTGGAAAAGCCATACCCCCCACTTATGCTTGCTGAGGCGCAAAACTCGAGCTGCATTTAATTAAATATACCATTGCGAGAAGCAGCTTCTTCGATTTACTCTGCGTGCTTCTCTAAATATAGCCTCCAAGGATTCAGCTTTGAACTTTGCAAACTCGGATGAACTCGTTTGTCCGTCGCGCGTGTGATCGTGTGATGACGGGCAAATAATAATTGATTGCAATTAGTTACAAACGAGAGTAGAAGGTAAAACGACCACATTCCCCGGGAAAGAATAATTTTAAATTAAAAAAAAGGAAAAAGGAGGAAGAGATTAGCTCTCGATAGAACAAAAGCTTAAATGAAAAATTTATGAATTCGTTTGCAATTAAAACAAGGCAGCTCAAGGTTTGAGATAAGCCTGTAATTTGATGCAGATAAAGCCCGTGTATAATATATGATGAATTTTTATAACACGTTACGAAAATGGTGCACATGCTATTTGTAAGAGTGTAAGAGAACCAGGTGCAACCGTATCTCTTTCAAGCATCAAAATTTTCACAACTACAATTATTGCTTCAGTTGTCCTCAGGTTCGATGTTTACTCCATTTTTTCTTGTTTTCTTCGAGCAATAAGTTGTGAAATAACTAAAGATGAATGGAAAATTACTGTTTTTCAGCAGCTGGAAAATACCAGATCCGTATATTCAGCGAAAACAAGGAAAGTGAGCGATTAAATAAATCCCCAGAAACTCGTTCAACGAGGTATGCGCTGATGAATGGACAAATATTGCTGCCAGCACTATATAGCTGATTAAACGATTATGGATGGTTAATAAACACCAGGAGCTACTACTGTTCGTTACAAAACCATCGATCAATTGCAGCAATATTAGTGATTTTTTTCGAAAACTTTGAACATTTTTATGAATTGGCAATGTTGTCTGAGCTTTTAATCGTTGCGGGATGAAAATTGTCTAAAACTGATAAAACGTTCATGGATTTTTGTTTTTGTTTTGCTGCGTTAATGTATTTTTTACTTGGCTTAATATTTTGGCTCAGAAATCAATTTTTTTCACATGCGAAAATGGGTTTTGTTTTTATTATTGACCTATCAAAAAATGACAGAACGTCCTATATTTAGACCTATTTCGAAATTTGGGGTAAATTCCAGCAAAGAAATTGCTGCTATACATTCTTACATTTTCAAATAATTCATTCTCAAGTCTTGTTAAACAAACCAAATCAGGTATGATTTTTAATAGCTTAAAATAAAAAAAATTCGTTCAGTTCATACTCAAAATATAAGGAAATTTACACCACGTATTCTTTGCTACAATGTCATATAGTTAAGGAAATTGTATAAAATACCCACATTTCAATCTTGTAATTGTGAATTTGGACACTGCTTATTCTTTAGAAAATGACAAAATATCTTGAAACTCGGCGAAAAAACCACAAGATTTTCCTGAAAAAATGCTGAAATTAAAAGTAAAACGTTTTTAATAGGAATAATTAATCAATGTCTGAATTTCACAATATTTTTCGATTTTTTGCAAAAAAAACCTAACTGATAGTTGATTTTGTAAGATTTCGCAAAAAGAATCTAGTATAGGAAAAAAGCTCAAATTTCCATCAGGTTTTGGCACCTCTATCATGTCCCTTTTTAAATATTTGTGGGAACACGCCATTTCACTCGCCCTCAATTTAAAATTCCCACGAGCTACTCAGCTACTCTAAAGAGCAAATTTAGCGCGGATTTGTATATTTTGGCAGCAATTATGAGTGGAAAAAATGTCAAAACATACCCAGATATTTGTTAAATGTATTACTTAAACATTTGCAAACGTCCTCGTGCTGTTAGTAATAATGACAATAAAACCGCTGAAATTAAAACAAAGGTAAAATAAACATTTTTTAAGCAAAAATATTAAAATTTAGGAAACTGGATTTTTTTTGTTTCATTTTTTTTTTATATTTACGGAAATAGTTTATATTTGCACTTTAACTTGGTAAAAAATAGTCCGAATGTAAAAACATAACAAAATAAAAGCTATATATCGGACGAAAAATCAGAAATTGGCAATGTGATCGATTTATTATTCCAAGTGCACTTCAATGTTTTATTCCCGCCGAAATTAAACAAATTGGAGCATAAAATAAAATCATTTTTACAAGAAAACAATCAAGGCTGAATTAGTTAAAGATCGATAGACTTCTCTCTCTCTCTCTCTCTCTCTCTCTCTCTCTCTCTCACGCGCTCTCTCTCTCTCACGCGCTCTCGATAATAACAAAGCGTGTCCCAAGTGTCTATTTGCGCGAGGATATGTAGTAGATTATTTCACCCTGTACACTTATAGAACTGGTTTTTCTGACATCATTGGTTCACGGTTGAGGTCTTGCCAGTGCAACTATAAAAGATCGCGTCTGCCCTGCTCCTGCACACTCATCCTGCGTCGGCCCATCAAAATGTACCGGCTCGCTGCTATTCTCCTCGTGGTCGCTGCCGCCTCAGCCGCGCCGCAGACCAAAACGGCCGACAAGTACACCGAGAAGTTCGACACCGTCGACATCGACCAGATTTTGGCCAGCGAGAGGCTCGTCAACAACTACTTCAACTGTCTGATGGAAAGAGGACCTTGCACTCCTGAAGGAACCGAACTTAGAAGTGAGTTTTGTGCTTTTTAAACTTTTTTCTTTTGAACATTTCAAATATTTTTTCGAAAAGTGGTCAGATTTCTATAAACTTGGCATATTTGGAATCTGCTCAGTGAGACAAATTGAATGATGTGCCATTTTCATACATCCTGAAAGGTTTGTCATTTTTTCGAAATTGTTATGAAATTTTTTTCTAACCTTATTTTCATAAAATTAGGCTTTTTATTTTAATTTTTTTCAAAACATTCTGCAGCTCACTCATCTAATTGGAATTTTTAAAACATAATTTCCAGAGAATTGGCAAGAAATTAGTCTCATTTAAATTTTTATGTTTCCATGAGTTAGACAAAAATCAAATTAAGATATTAAATCCATTTTTTGATGTTCTCTCAGGTGTCCTTCCCGACGCACTCGAGTCTGCCTGTTCCAAGTGCAATGACAAGCAGAAAAACGCCACCGAAAAGGTTTTCCAACACCTGAGCCAGAACAAGCCCAAGTTGTGGAAGGAGCTGACCGACAAGTACGACCCTAGGGGCACTTACCGCTCCAAGTACGAAGCCGAAGCCAACAAGCACGGAGTCAAGGTGTAAAAGAGCTGCCCTCGCGCCTCACCGACTGATCACTTGACGATAATGAGACTGCAATGTATTTAACTCCACGAATATGGTTGGTTGATGTAAACTTAATAATGCTATTATAAGTTATTGCAATGACACGACTAAACAATTGGATGTTCAATCTAAAATGAACGAGCAATGTAAAATGTAAAAAAAATAAACACCTGATAACAAGATTTCTAAACGAGACCGATTTTTTATCCATTTTACCTTATTTGACATACTCTCTAAAAATTGGAAAAGAGCTCAAATTTCTGAGAAAATCATGATGTAAAAATATTAATTGTCTCTTTATTGCAAAATCACGATTATTATTTCACAATTTAGGGAATTTTCCACAAAATTCGCACACCGTTGACGAGAGGCATTGCAATCAAGCGGAAAATCACTGACAAACCTTGTTGTATTTCGAAAAATTGTGGCAAGTTCTGAAATTTAGCTTTTACACTTGATCCTGATTTTGTTATTTCGCATTATAGAGAGATAGCTGGTTGTTTTATTTCATAAATATTTTATTTCATAAAACAATTACATAACTGAATGAGCCGCTTGCTAAGACCAAAAATGAAAAAGCTGTGATTTTAAAAAAAGGTTTTACCAAATTAAATGATCCGTGGCTAATCCGTCTTTAGTGCAAAAAGCAGTATACTTTCCGCATATATACATATATGCGGAAACGAGAAGATGGGGTCATCAGCGTGTTTCATGAGCGCCCTTGTTGCTTCAAAAGAGACAAATTGCACATATTCTGAAAGTTCTAAACTTGGTCGCACCAACGGTGTGCAGAACTTGCAGATTGAACGAATACAGAGCTCGTCAGGTGTCATATTAAAGTGCTACGCATGTTTTAAAGAAGCAAAGTGCGTGTAAATTCAGTAAATTCAGATATATTTTAAAAAAGTAAACGGATAAATGTAAATTATGCTGGCTGAGAATTTTGTGCAGCAGTTCAAGTTGTTGTTAAGGGCCGGAGGCAGTTCATCTCTCAGTCAGGGTTTAACGACTCACAAGGGAAACGCAAAAAATGCAAGCTTACATCACTTAATTCGATTTCTTTTTTTTCTGACTCATTTTTCTTAATTAAAAATAAAATATCTTCAGCGATTTCATTTGCACATAAAATACTAATTTTCGTAACAGCGAAATTATATTTTCTTACACACGCCTTAAAAATTATCACTCGTTGAAACTTGTTCTCGTTAAATACTCTTAACAAGTCATGACCCAAATAAACAAAGTGAATTTCTATTACTTATTTATTTGTTAATCCGATCTCGATCTGAGGAACGAGAACTATTTGACTTTTTGGGAATATAAGGCTTAAAAAAACAATAATTTGATGTTTCAAGTCGGGTTACAAAAAATTTTAAGTTATGCTGTTTTTTTAAAATAACACAAACAAGGTCATTCGTGAAAAAAATGATTCATCTTATGTGGAAAACAAAAAATAATATTTCCTCAATTAAGCGAGCTCAAGAAGTGCTCACGCATTTCACAATTTTTTGTTTTCTCCCAAGCAAATTAATTAGGTTGTTATTCAAGGAAAGTGCAAATCAATGCTCGAGTGTATGTTTTTTATTCACAGTTTCCTCAATGCGTCAAAAGCAAAATTATAAAATTCAGTAAAGGATGGCAAAAAGTTGAGCCGTCGGATCGTCTGTCTCGAATTATCTTTTCTCTCTCTTTCTTTTTTGTCTGCGCGCGTCTGCTGTGTGAATTTAACACGCTTGAGGCTGGCCAATTTGAGTTGGCCTCGTCGTTAATTGGTGAGCCAGCCCAGCGCACTGCATGTAGGCGCAGAGGTTTGCTCGCGAGCGCGTTTGCCACCACGACTCGCGGGATGCACCTTTACATCGGAGCTTGCCGCCATGGCACTAACACCCTTGGGCTTCATCCTCGCAGCTCTGCTCGCCTCCCTTCACCAGGTATTTATATTTACCCCTTTTACGAATCGAAATCTGTGCTTTTTGTGGCGAAATTCATCCGTTTTGAGAGCGTGCGAAAATTGTGGCTTATCTCCAGAATGGTGAATTATCTCTTTGCTTCTTTCGACAATTTTCGTTTCTTTGTTCCTACTTCAACTAAAAACTGACTTTGTTCCTTTTTTAAATTGTGAGGAAATGCATTATTTTAATTCAGGAATTGTCACACCTTTCAAAAATTGAAATTCGCAATATGGACGAGTCACAATTTTGTATATTTTTTTGTACCTTGTAAATTTAATTTCAGCACTAATTTTTAATTCATTTGGTCACAACTGATTTTCTAAACAGATCTTTGAATAATAATTATTTATACTGCGAGAGATTGCAGCAGAATTCCGTAAATGAGCGGCTCCTCACGCACCTAACCTTGAAGCATTTAAAAGTTACCAAATTATTCGTGTGTGTTGCAACGAGAGACCACGCGTCTCATTTTTTATAACCTTATTGCCAAAAGCAGATTTACCTCGTTTGCGAAGCTCTGCTTTCCTTCTCATGGATCGATATACGACAATTACTGAAGGTCGTGCGACGTCTGGATTTATTGTCAAAGGAACAGGTTTTCGCCAGCCCGCTTGCTTATTTCACGCAATGACACTTTATCAAGAACTGGTTGAGAGTGCGTTCGAAAAGTTTTAAATTCATTTACATGTTGCCAATTTTCTCAGAAAAGGGTATTCCCTGAAGAAAGAGAATGCAAACAAATGCCATTAGCCTGAATCCTTGGCACTTTGTCCAGCCGCCAATAAACAGAAGCTTCTTTGCAATTAGGGCATGCATGCTCACACACGTATATGAAGCAATATTTCGATGTAGGCTGAAACCGGCATGACTCCTTTTCGCGGTATTTTTTGCTGATGTGGTTTGTTTATTAGTTTAGAGCCGGTATAACCACAAATTTATTCTCTTTCGAGATTCTTAGGATTTTGAACAATAAATTCTGCAAAAAAGCTTTGATTACCGTCTAAATGACAATATTGGATTGACAGTTAACATCAAGCTAGATCCCCCCCTTCTGTCATTGTTTTTGAGCCGTATATAAATATCAAATTCCAATATTTTGTTCAATTTTTAAGAAAAGTTTCCTTTAACGCCAATCTTTTCAATTTAATCTTAGCACTCTGTATTCGACATCATTCAGTCCAAATCATTACCTGAAAATCTGGCTCATTTAAAAACGATTTAAAACAAATTTTATTAGAAAAGTTGGCAAGAGAGCTATAAAAAGGCAAAATCCCGGATCTACAAAAAACGGAGTAAAACCCAAACAAACCCCTGAAATTTGGTGGAGGTGTTGCCCTAGTGGACCCATGTTGGACCCTGAAATTCTAGGTGAAATTCCAAAAATTTCCTATTTTACTGGGGCAAAATGCTCAAATTGCTCAACGGGCTGGGAGGCGCAGCGGCGCCGACTCGCTACTTGCTGGTTTGCACCTTTCCAGCATGCGTGATTTGGCTTCACGGGACGAATGTCTAGCGTTTCAAAGCAGTCCTCGGTGCGGAGGCAAGTGGCCCTTGAGTGGGCGGGGTCCCTGTGCGGCCTGGTGCGCCCATGTTATCCGTTCGCGGTGTTATTGGGACCCGGGTTTCAGCATTCGTGCTAGTGCAGTGCGCGCCCTTCCCGGTCCTCCGGTCCTCGGACAGGGTTAAAAAGAGCAAAAAAAAAAAAATTTGCAAATTTTGCGTGAATTTAGACGTCCAACAACTTGGCCAGGTTGACAAACATCATAGGTCACCAAAATAAGTCAAACATTCCTATAAACCATATTACTCATTAATGATAAATATAAGGCATAGTTTGCCAATTTTCCAAACAATATAGTTTTCAAGGATGATGTACAATACTGGGTATCCCCTTTGCAACGAAATAAAATAAAATTTCCACCAGGAAAACAAATTAATTCAATTTTGGTGCTTCAAAACATGTCAAACGTGATAATCAGAGGGTATTTAAGATTTCTCTGTATTTCGATGTTATTTTTAATGAGTCTTTTATTTTCACAAAAAAATAAGTCCCTAGCAAAATACTCCAATAATAGTTTTTCAGTTGTGAGTTGTGTTCTGATGAATTTAAAATAGCGCTAATCATTCAAGTTTTTTTGGTCTGGAAAATTGGGCAATCCCATGTTCTAGCTTCAGCCGGAAACAATTTATGGAACAGGCGGAAAAGGGTAATGGCCGGCTGAGATCGCAACAAATTGCGAAACATTATTTCCTGCCGCAATACGTGTCAACAATTTTCGAGCGCTATCTGCAATTATTCATTAAATCAAACTTTATACGGATTGCAAACAAATCATCAGCCTCTCTCCGGGATTGCAGCTTCCTATATAACAAAATACGACCCGCAAGAAAAATTAGCCCGACGACGAACGCGTTTTCTCAATTGTGTGTGTTCGGGAGAGGTAATTGTCAATTTTACCGACTTTATTTCTCCATCCTGAATTTTACATATGTTGTTAGGGGTGTCTTATAGTGTGTAACCTGAAATTTTGAGCAAAAAATTCGGGGACCCTCTTTGGGAAATCGCGATTTTCGAAAATTGAAAATTTCAGATAGTAAATCCGAAATATCAAGGTATCTTCGGTCCAGATTGGAATTTCGGTGTGGTTTTTTCACCTTTAGACGTAACTTTTTCAATAGAACAAGTTTGCCATTGGTAAAAAATTTGTAGGTCAAAGGTCAAGGTCACAAATTCGGGTGCAAAATGTTCAATTAAAAATATCGCAAAATACGCCTCCTCGGATTTTTTTTTCATGAAAACGTAAAAAATGTAGCCCTGAATTCGTAAAATCGAATGGTGAAGAGAAATCGATGGAGACTCTAATAAATCGCGAGATATTTTGAATTTAAGGATTCGTGTCGCGCGTCCGGCACGACGACAACATCATCCAGCGATTTTACTTTCGTAATTTACGTCGGAATTGGATAAGAAACCCACATGTTATGCATATGATTACCTAGAAAAATAAACGAACTTTCCAGTGGTGTGCTTAAATTTTTTTATTTTGGTTTCAAACTTCTCAAGAAATAGCGGCACGCGAAAAGAAAATATAAATATTTCAAATTTTGATATTTTTGTAAACTCTACATATTACTTGACGTTTTTATGTAGCCAATGTGTTCCGTACATGTAGAAACAAAATTTTAACAATTGCAAAACGTTTATTCTTCTTTAATTTCGAGAAATTTAAATTTAAAGTTAAAAACGTGCTGTTTTGCACTCAAAGACTTGAGAAATAATTCTAAATTAAATTGGTATGACTGGGCTCTTGGTTGGAACTCATCCCTATCCTTCAGGGATGGGTCTTTGTGTTTATTTAAGACGCATGTTAAACTTTAGGTTTCTTAATTGTGTCATTTTGTGGGTTTTTTGCCTTTAATAATTCATATCCGAACTCATTTTCTTTACACTATATCTGGATCTTCAGAGAGTGAAAAATATGTCTGGTGACGATGTCAAACATTTCAAGTAGCCGAACAGAAAATTAAAATTACTTTATGAAGCCTGACTGAAAAATTTAGCCACGCTTTCATTTCTAATGGTCAAAATGAGTCATTTTCAATAAACTAATAAATAAATCATATATTTGTTTCCCTCTGCGTTTTTATTCATTTTGTTATATATATTTTGTAAATTTTGTTGAATTTTTATAATTTGGATTTAAGTAAGGTTCTAAAATTGGATTATTCTTCCAGGTGGTTATCGTTGAAAGCTGTGCCCGGAACAACTTGGACAGAGACCGGTCCACGAGAGTCATCAAAGACTCGAACACAACGCCACGAGTGCTCAGTCTCAGGTTTGGCGAAGCGCTTTTCCTGAGATTAGAAGCACTCACGAGCACTTCGACCTCAACTACCACCACTGAGGCCTCGAAAAAGAAGACGGACAAATCGGACAAATTTATGTACACCAACAGATTCGATCATGTGGCTATCGAAAACGTGCTGTCAAGTCCGCGTCTCATGAAGAACTTCCACCAGTGCCTCGTAGGACGCGGGCCGTGCACCAGCGAAGGCGCCGAGCTCAAGAGTGAGTTGGAAGTTGCAATTTATCCTGACTTCCTGACAAACACAATACTAAAAAGTCCTCAATATCTAAATAAAATGAGTAAATTTTTTTAAACATTTGAAATTGCTCACAAAGTCGGTAAAAATAAAAACCCTCTGAATCTTTAAAATGAGCAGTAAAAATGAGTTACATGTCAGAAATAAATTTTTGAACCATATTGCGTCAGGGATTGCTTGAAATGGATAAAAACATGACTAATATGAAGCTTGAAATTCATCGGTTGGTCAAAATTAGCAAGATTAATTAAAGTAAAGGTTTAAAGAATTTTTTTAAAATACCATTTTCCTTTATTTTAAACGCATTATCTAAATATTTGGAAAGAACTAAAGATTTCTAGAATATCCTCTTTAAAATTTTTGAGAAAGTGAGCTCAAAAGTTTGCATGCTAATTAAACACAGTCTGCCAACTGTAAAATCAAGATTTATTTCCAAATTTAGGGCATTTTTCCTCAAAATTCGAACACAATTGGATAAATCGCAACTATAGAGATTGAAATCAAACGAAAAATCATTGAGAAAATGAAAAATCTAAAATTTAACTAATCCCTCATTATAGAAATAAATTGTTGCGAAATTTCGCAAAAAAAACTTGCTTCATTGAACTATGCAAAACGTTCTCTCAAGCTCTACTCTTCAATAATTACAATATATTTAATTTAATTGAGGATTTTGATGGTGTTAGGGAGATATCAATGCTTGCAACACGATATTCAAGTCAAGAGCGAGAGTTGCGGCACTCAAAAGTGGCCCATCCGCTTTTTTACTCGCGGCCAGACAAGGCCAAGACAGAATTTTACAATACAATCGTAATTAAACCGCTGACGAGCAAATAAGAAAAATCGAGAGTTCTAACATGAGATTTATTTTCGCTTTTGCGGCTGTGGGAAAAACAGCTCAAGTGCGAGTATAAGTTGTTTACTTACCGCAAATAATGGGAATTATGTGTTTACGCGGCGGCAACGCTGATAATGAGTATTGTGTGAGCGCCAAAGTGGCGTAACGAATTGTATGCGTGCACACGGCGCAGCGAGTCAGTCAGGTGTGCCTGACCTGACCGAGCCAGGGAGCTTCATGCATTATTATGCACATGTGTGCAGTTTCTTCAGTAGGCCACGCTCAAGGATTTGAAATTAACTAACTTTATGTGTGAGCAGTTGCAGTTATTTCAAACAGGCACGTTCGTAAAGGTAATTGGAGAGCAGAAGATTTTGAACAGAGAAACATTTTCAGTTCCTTTAAGCATATAGTTGAGTAATGTATGGAAATGTTTGGTATTTTTGGGGACGCGTTTTCTGTTTTAATTTTTTGGCGAGACTGTTGAATTCTTGGTTCGGAAATTATTTGACTATTTTAGCGAGTTTCGGGGATTTTAAAATTGATTTAAAAATATATATTTTTACAAAAAGTTGGTTTTTCGACATTTCTCCAGGAGCGACAATTTGATTGGTGGGTAAGTTGTTGTGCCACTCAAAAAATTATAAATTACTCGCAAGTTCAGAGCTTTTGTTTAAGTTTTTAACCGTTAATCTTAGAGCAAAAATTTAATCAACCAATCAATTTGTTTATTAAACACAAGTTTGTGTACAACAGATTCTATTATGTAACAAAAAATAAGGTCAGTCATTTGGCTGGCAATTTTGCAGCCTGATTTTTGTCACAGCTCAAAAAGTGATAGAATTCTATTATCACTATGTTTACTGATACAGCCAGGAAGAGCTTCATTATGAGCGATTTGGGATGTCAATTAAATAATAATTCATAAATGCCGTGTTTTGAAATACAAGGATATTACATTAAACGGAATAAAATATTAATAAATTACTAAAATACAGCTCTGACAGTTAATTGAAGCTTAAATCTGCAAATTATTCGGTCATTCTTGAATTTATCAGGGGAAATAAAATCTTTTGAGGAAAGAACAAAATTCCAATCAGGAATTTGTGATTTTGTCAGCAAATCCGAAAGGACTTTAAAATTTTCTTCAGGAAATCCACCAATTTGCAGCTAACTTATCGCCTTTTATATTTTGCAGAAATTATTCCCGAGGCTCTGAAATCCGACTGTGCTCGATGCACAGAGAGGCAGAAAGTGCAAGCTGGAAAGGTTATTATCTACTTGCTGGAGAACAGACCTGAATGGTGGAAGGAGCTTATCGAAAAGTACGACCCAGATGGAACAGTACGAAAACGCTACGAATACGAAATGGATAATGACGAATAAATTTGTGATATTATGCAGCGCCTTTTTTAACTTCAGCCTAACTAGCCGAATCTAAAATTTAATAATAATCTCTGTGCCTGTTTGCTACTAACAAAATGTGAATTAACGTGATTTAAGATTCAGTTTTGAGAATGAAGGTATTGATTTTATTGTATGTACCAGGAGAGGGTTCAATGCATGTAAATTAATAAATAAAAAAGTGTCTAATCAATGATGTAGTTTGGATGAACAACCAAAAGCGGATCATCAGTTGGTGCTGACTTTTCTCCCATTTCGCCTGCGGTCAAGGGGATGAGAATTTGGTCCTAAAAACAAATAAATTAGAATATAACCAACAATAGGAGTAAAAAATACACACATGGTACGTGAGGCGATCAATAACTTTTTCGATGGTAAACTTCCTGGCTAGAAGCTCATCTTCATCCTCAATGTCATCACCGATGTGCTCCAAATACCAATTAATGACGTCGCTTCTCTTAAGACCCTCGGACGCCTCGCCTAAAATCAAATTTTAATTATAATTTTAACTCCCACCATCCTTCTTCTTCAGGCTCACCATCCGATTCTGTTTCTTTTGATCTCATGTAGGCAACAATCATGTTGGAAACCTTTTTGTACTCATCGTAACTGATTTTTTGCTTTTCTTTCGGCGGTGCAGCTGTCGCAGGCGGTTCCTCTGCGCCCTCTGTGTCTTCCGCGGTTTCTTCCGCCGGCTGGTCGACTTCCATTTCTTCATCTTCATCCAGGTTGACGTCGGGCTGTTCCACTCTGATGATACTCTTGTTCATCAACCGGAAAGATTCAGACACGTGCCGTGGCAAGATCTGAAATTATAAATTATTCTTATTAATTAACAAATTTTGTTTCTAATGACCGTGACATGGTAAAATAAAATCTATTTTATCAGGATACCATGCTGTCCTCAGAGCCAAAAAAATTTACAAATCCGGTCCGTACGGGCCCCGCAGGGAACCTCCCACAAAACCCGTTCCCTCTCTTCTAATGTAAAAAATTGGCATAGTTGGACAAATAAATAAAACTGAAATCAAACTTACTTTGAGCAGTTATTCGCGAGATTGGAGGTCAATTGGACGCGATTTTTCAGCGTAGAAATTTTTAGGTGGCAGTCATATTTGCTTAAAGTACTTGTTAATAGAAGGTGAAATTCCAAATTTGAAGCTCGGGAATGGGGGCGTTCCCTATTTTTTCGGTATCTAAAAAATACCCAAAAAACGAATTGTGTTAATGAATTCTAAACTGCAACTCTTGACTGCATTGAGGTATCACCTTGAAATTTTCACTGCCCAACCTAGTTTTTGATCTTGAACAACTTTTGCATTTACAAAAAATTCGCAGGTCGAAGGTCAAGGTCACCTTTAGCAACCTTTTTTTGAAAATTCAAAATTAAGGGATGATAGCCCCCTACGATTTTTTGGGGGTTCAAGGTTTGTAGCCCGTGAAATTCTGCACAAGCACACCAAGTTTCATAGGTGCAATCGTGATACTTTTGCTGCAATTCGAATTTGAAGTTAGAAAACCTGCTCGAGGCCGCTTTACCGCGCGTGGACTTTGAGCAGCGAGTTCACCTCTTGTTCTTCAAATTGATTTTTTTCGCATTTCACTTGCTTAGAAACACCAATGGGGCCTCGGGTAGACCAAGGAAGGTCAAAATCGACCTTCAGGGTCTGTCCCTGACGTGACCCTGAGATCCGAAATATCGAAAATTTCCAATTTCATCGAACTTGGTGTCCTTTAATAGGTTTTCACCACCGTAGAGCTCAAATATACAGCCAAAACTGCTGAATGACAATCCTGAAACCGGTTCTTGAAAAAATTGTGGTAGCAATTAATCCAGACGTGATGTGCGAAATGGTCAAAATTTTGAAATTTTTAATTAATGAAATGAAACTTCTTATTTGCACATATGAAGTATAATATGTGCTGATAATAAAGGATCTTATGCTTAATACTATGAAAAAATGTTATTAAATGGAATAACAAATAATATTCTACTTTAAAAACTAAAAAAATTTGTTTCCTTACTTTTTTAAGTAAAAATTTTTAACATTTAGTTTATTTGCTATTGCTCTAAATAAATTTGTAAACTTTGTAAAAAAAACGATCGGTTTTTTTAAAACTCAATATAAATTTCGTGTGTACAAAACAGAAGAATCTTTTCATAAATTAAAATTTTTGACCATTTCACACATCACGTCTGGATTAATTGCTACCACAATTATTTCAAGAACCGGTTTCAGGATTGTCATTCAGCAGTTTTGGCTGTATATTTGAGCTCTACGGTGGTGAAAACCTATTAAAGGACACCAAGTTCGATGAAATTGGAAATTTTCGATATTTCGGATCTCAGGGTCACGTCAGGGACAGACCCTGAAGGTCGATTTTGACCTTCCTTGGTCTACCCTAGGCCCTCTTGGTGTTTCTAAGCAAGTGAAATGCGAAAAAAATCAACTTGAAGAACGAGAGGCTAACTCGCCGCTCTGAGTGCATGCGCGGTCAAGCGGCCTCGAGCAGGTTTTCAAACTTCAAACTCGAATTGCAGCAAAACTATCGCGATTGCACCTACGAAACTTGGTGTACTTGTGCAGAATTTCACGGGCTACATTTCAGCCCTGAACCCCAAAAAAATCGTAGGGGGCTATCATCCCTTAATTTTGAATTTTCAAAAAAAGGTCGCAAAAGGTGACCTTGACCTTTGACCTGCGAATTTTTTGTAAATGCAAAAGTTGTTCAAGATCAAAAACTAGGTTGGGCAGTGAAAATTTCAAGGTGATAACTCAACGCAGTCAAGAGTTGCAGTTTAGAATTCATTAACACAATTCGTTTTTCGGGCATTTTTTAGATAACGAAAAAATAGGGAACGCCCCCATTCCCGAGCTTCAAATTTGGAATTTCACCTTCTATTAACAAGTACTTTAAGCAAATATGACTGCCACCTAAAAATTTCTACGCTGAAAAATCGCGTCCAATTGACCTCCAATCTCGCGAATAACTGCTCCTTTAGTTTTTTCTCTACGACTCGTGGGAGTCAAGTTATTAATTTTTAAAGTAGAACCAACGCGATTTGTGACACTTGCCAACTGGGGTTTTCCGGGCCACGCGGGGCCCTATGGGTCACACGGCGCCCATTTCAGTACAAATCAGTGCTCCTTGGAAGGATGTATCAGCCCGTGTGCGGCATTTAAAAATCAAAGTTACGAAAAAATCGGAATTTACAAAATTAATTTAACTATGATCTGGAGATTTCCCAGATATTCTGCCTAGCCATTACATGGAGCAACTTTGTAAAAGATTTAACAACTTTGGTACTGGTATCTAACTTGTCGATTTTTACTATTTCCAGGGTAACACGAGAAATTGAAAATTCACGATTTATTTTTCTTGAATGGGGGCCCATAATGGATTCCCACTGACTCAATCGCACGCGCAGGTCGAACGCTGGGCCTGGAAATCAATTTTGAGATTTTTCGCTAACATATAAATTAAAATCAAATTTTTCTCCGCACGACGTTGATGTCCACAGGCGAAATGATATAATTTTATTTAAATTCGGCCGCTCAACCGATCGTCAAGACCCCTCATTGGACAGTTCTCAGGAGGGCTTTGACCTGCAGTAATCAAATGACCTTTTTCAGGGTACCCCAACCTGAGACCCGCTCCACGACCAGTTTTAAATGCTTTTTCTAGTAATTTAGGGAACAAGTCATGTGGAAATGGAAATACTTGGCGACGATTATTCAACCTAGCGTATCACGAATGTTTCTCAGGTCTCGCGACCTGTGAATCGGCCCCAGACTGTTTTTAGCGGTTTTGCTGGTGTCGATGCTTATTATTTGAGTCTATTAGTCAATTTCGCCGCCTCCACGGACAGTTGTCCAAATGGCTGGCTCGAAGCGCCCTTCTGGAGGCCCAAGGGGCGCAAGCCACTAATTGTCTTTTAATTAAATATTTTTCTTTAGCTAAGGAATGCCTAAAATTAATAGAATGACAAATTTACTCACAGTTTCAGTGCATTCCATCTTGGCCTGCGCTTCTGAGAGACGAATCATGCTCTCTAGCTGCCGCACTGTGATTCTGTACATAGATTTGGCTGCATTTGGCCCTTCTCTTTGCCGCAGTTTGGTGTAGTGCTTGACAAGGAGCTCACCCGCTGCGGGCGACAAGACTGGCTTGAACTGTTTGCCAAACATAATGTACTTGAGCACATCAGACTGGGAGTATGGCGCGGAGGATGCTCTTTCAATCTGTCTGTGAAGGTCCATGATTTTACGGGCGATGGCATAATCAACAATCTAAAATAGCAAAATGGTGAGCATTTCTCGAGACTTGTTGGTTTTTGATACACCTACTTCACTCATTTCATCTACAATGATGAAGAAAAGGTCGAATCGAGACATGATGGGAGCAGTCATCATAATATTTTGCTGCAGAGGCTTCGATCTGTCGTATCTGCCTCCAACTGGATTGGCAGCAGCCAAAATGGAAGTTCTGGCATTCAGAGTCGCCCTTACTCCAGCCTGTAAAGTTAAAATTCAGATTTTATTGATACATTTCATGAAGTTGCACCATTTTAACAGATGAGGAAAGGATTTGGCATTAATAAACCAATCAGTAAATTATGTCAATCAACTCCATTGCATGTGAAAAAGAATATAAATATCATTGCTACCTATTTAAGATTACATGAGATTAAACAAAACTGGCGTCTCAAGATTTACAAATTAGATTTTTATTTTTTAAATTGATTAAACCAACCATGATGAAATTTAGTGTATGCAAACTGCAAACTCCCCTCAAGGAGATGAATTGATATTTTAAATTATCAAATTCTGAAATATTCCTGATTTCCATACTAATCATTACACATGGGACAAATTTTCGTCATCTAAATTTGAAAATTCCAATTTAAACAAAATATAAAAATCACAAAACAAGTGTCACCTTTGCAATTGAGATGGTCTGCTGTTCCATAGCTTCGTGAATTGCGACCTGATCCTTCAAATCCATTTTATCAAACTCGTCAATGCAGCAAATGCCATTGTCTGCCAGCATCAACGCTCCGGCTTCGATAACAAAGTCAAAGGATTCTTCATCCTTGACGACAGCTGCTGTCAGGCCGGCCGCAGTAGTGCCTTTGCCAGAGGTGTAAATCGCTCTTGGTGTGAAGTCGGCAACCTTTCAGAGAAAATAATGATGGTCAAAGAGCCTGCTGAGCGTTGTAAAACGCATACCTGCTTCAAAAGCTGAGATTTCGCGGTACTAGGGTCTCCAACAATGCAGATATTGATGTCACCACGCAGATTTGTTCCTCCTTTCGCGTGCTTTGGTACTCCACCAAACAGCATGAGCAAAATTCCTGTCAAATAAATAAATTAATTTTATTCTAATTTACGATTCTCAGCTAATTTCACATTGTACTAAAACAATATCGTAAATAAATGTTCTGAAATTTTACAAGCCGGTTTGAGCCAAGTTGGTTAAACCAGGATATTTTATAAAATTAGTTGGAATTTATAGCTAAAATAAGTTGTCAAACACCTTTAAGATTTGATATTTAATAAAAATTTAAAAACAATCAAGATTGAATTTATTGTGATGCTTTAATTTTTTGATTATTTTCCTAATTTTAGCCAGCATTTGCGAATTTCGCTGTTTAAGACGGGCTTGGTCAAAATTATTAAAAAAGCTGGCATTTCCCGAACACTGAGGCCTATGATTTAATTTACGAGTCATCTTCAGTTGAAGAGGGAAAACCAAGTTTAACTGTCAATTTTTTCCTCAAAGCTTTAGTCTTGATAAAATATTTTCAACTTGGTTCATGTATCACAAAAATGGAAAAAAACCTTAAGACTTAAAAGAAACACAGTCGCTCTCATACCTTTCTTAACTTCATCATTGCCATGAATAGACGGGAACAAGCTGTTGATGAGGTTTTGAAACAAATTCTTGTCCTTGCTCATTTCAAAGATTTTGTTCCAGTCAGCATCAGTCATGGACTTCTTCATCAACTCAGGCGTAATCTCATTAAGCTGCATTTCAGTGCCACCGAACTAAACCCTCTATTAATCACAATTTAGCCCAATATTTAGTAACAAAAAGTACCATTGGCTTGGTCTGCTCAACGCTGCAAGCCAGGAAGCACAGTTTGTAGTTGAGTTCTCGCACGCCAAGCGACTTGAGACCCTTGATCCCTGCGTCGGCGTCCGAGCCCTCCTTGTGGCCTTTTGGAGGCTCGGCCCTGACGCCCGGCAAGGAAATGGAGCCGACATCTGGGACGACGATCAGTGTGCCAGTAAAGTCGACTCGGTCGCCTGGCTGCACAGATTCGACAGCTTCCGCTCGCAGCACCACGTCAATACTACAAAATGGAAATGTGGAATTAGGACTTTCTTTTGAATGAAATTACTAAAGTCACACTTCTTGGTTTTAAATTGATATAATTAAGGGAATCAACAGGAGAACCCTGGCTTTGTACAGATTTAAAATACAATTTTTTACATCTAACTAATTCAGTTTAGTAGTTTGCATGAACCAACGGTCAAGTTACGGACTGAATTATTTTTTAGGAAAAAACTTAAAACTAATTTATTTAAAATTCAATTTGTGTTCAATCCTGATGAATTTTGGTACTTCGTCCCCGTGACAAGATTAATTGATTGATGGTTCTTCACAAAATTTTCTGGAATTTAGCAAAAAAATATTGCTAAAACTTAAAAAAAAGCGATATCTGGAAGTTGCCACAAGTGTTTTTATAAATATTCAAATGTGTTGAGAAACTATCTGATTGTGAGATGCGTGACTGACTGAAATTTGTGAGTTTCCCTCATCCCTACCTTCTTGGGATGCAGCCGCGAGGTAGCTCTGCTTGGATTTCCTGGATCCTGACCTTTTGGAAGTCGACAAACTTGGACTTGTCAATCTCCAAGAGGAATTTGCGCCTGTTGTTACACACAGGGTTTCTACAGATTGTCGGAATGGTGTACTGCAAGATAAATAATATAATTAAATGGAGTCGAACTTTCAAAACAATTAGCAATTAATCACTTTAAACTGCTGCTCCACGTTTTTAATGACTGTCTGGCACTCCATGCAGACAAAGGTACCAAGAACAAGCTCAGGGTGGATGGGGTGCGTGCGGACCACCTGTCCTGTCAGCTTGAGGAGTGAGCCAATTTTGGCGGTTGAAAGCTCCCTGAGCTTGAACCGGGTGGTCACGCCGACAAAGGAGACGTACAGTTCCTTGTTGGCGGTGTCGACCTCGGCGTGGTCCTGCGCAAAATGCGTCACAGCCAGGCAGAGGTAAGGGTACACTCGGTAGTACTCTTCGGATATGGTGGTGGCCAGGATCTGGTTGAACGCGTCCACGTCCTCAAAGTTAACCTCCAGGGTCGACTTCTCCAGGTTCTTCAGCTCCTTTGCTGGATTCAGGTATTTCACTTCTCCATCCTCCTTAAATCTGTAATAGAAAAATATTTGTTGATAATTCATATTATGTATGTAACAGATTGAATTAATATAATTTATTTAGGGGTTTGAATATTACAAAAAGGTATCCAAAGAAACTGTTTGATACAATATACATTGGGCATTTAAACCATGGCATCAATTTAAAGGTCCAACAAGGCTTACGCTTTTAAAAAGTCCTGGAACAACTCCTGTACCCTGACTCCAACTGTGTCCTTGACCCTGTTGGGTCCTGCTTGGATTTCGGCAACATCCATGACAGGCCGAACTCTTTAACCGGCCGATAAAGCAAAATATAAACTAAACAGCGACGTAAATCAGCCTGTTGCAGAAATTCTGGCGGGAAAGCTGCATACTCGCTGAAGCTGGATGGGCGGTTCTATTCAAAGTACCGGTACTGACGGTACCGGTACCAAGAAAAAAATACTCGAGTACCCAGTACTACCGAGTACCCGGTACTTGTGGTACCGGTACTTTTCTTGATGGGTACTCGAGTTCTTTTTTTCTTTGTACCGTCAGTATCGGTACTTTGAAAAGAACCGCCCATCCCTGCTGCATAGAGCGGCAAGACTTGAGCGTGACTAGTGCGACGTACAGCGGAGCTAAGACGCAACTTATGTCAGAGTTTCAAACTTGACGCGGGAATTATTATTACAAAGAGGAAAGAAGTGATGAACAGCTCTAGAATGCTAGATCTAGGTTCGCCCTTTTGCTCTATTCCTATTCTTCTGTTTCTCTTTGATGTTTACAACTTTACACAAGACCCCCTAATCCCCTATAGCTATATATTATGTAATATATCTGTCAAAATTAATTAGCTTCTATTTTTAGGGAGTGATGATGTAATATTGTTGTGAAAATTCCGTTTTATAACACTTGTCCCATTATGTTGCAAGCATCAAAGATTTCAGATATGTATCTTATGGAAATTCGTTTCTGTACCCTTATGATCATGTTTATAATATATAATATTCAACAGAGGCGAACAACGAAAAGTTGGTACATATTTGCTGGGAAATTGAAGATAAAATATAAATTGGATTATATTGTATGCATACTACAAACGGCCCAAGGTGGAATCCGTGATGCACGATCTACCAGCTTTTTCCTTAACTCAAAGCTACGAATAGGTTCTTTCTTTAATCCTAGCATTTGTGGAAAATCAATAATACTACTTGTCCCTAATCACGCTACTACTACTTAAATGGCGAGAAAGGTGTAGAAGTAATTAATTTTTGATAATTATAATTGAAAAGAATTGCTTTGTAATCAAACGAGAAGTATTTTGGGTGGCCCTTAAAAGGGCCGATTTCGCTGTTTAGGGTGAAGGCAAAACAGCTTAGCCGCCGAAGCCGTAGAGGGTGCGGCCCTGGCGCTTGAGGGCGTAGACAACGTCCATGGCGGTGACGGTCTTCCTCTTGGCGTGCTCGGTGTAGGTGACGGCGTCGCGGATCACGTTCTCAAGGAACACCTTCAACACACCGCGGGTCTCCTCGTAGATGAGGCCGGAGATGCGCTTGACTCCGCCGCGACGGGCCAGACGGCGGATGGCCGGCTTCGTGATGCCCTGGATGTTGTCACGCAGCACCTTGCGATGACGCTTGGCGCCTCCCTTGCCGAGTCCCTTGCCTCCCTTTCCACGTCCAGTCATGGTGCTTCTGTTTCAGATGACGAAGTCGACGAATCTGATGAATTTTTGTTGAGAGAGCAGTGGTTATATATACTCAGCGAGGAGACCGGGAGAAGCAAAATGCCAGCAGCCAATGAGCGTCGAGAGGCGGGGCTTTGCATTGGCAGTGGGGATTTTTGTATAAAAGCAGGCGCTGCTCGTCTTGCATTTCATTCTTCGTTCTTTGATCATCGTTTCATAGACATGGCTCGCACGAAGCAGACCGCCCGCAAGTCGACCGGAGGCAAGGCGCCCCGCAAACAATTGGCCACCAAGGCCGCGAGGAAGAGCGCGCCCGCCACCGGTGGCGTGAAGAAGCCCCATCGCTACAGACCCGGCACAGTGGCCCTTCGTGAGATCCGTCGCTACCAGAAGAGCACTGAGCTGCTGATCCGCAAGCTGCCCTTCCAGCGTCTGGTGCGTGAAATCGCCCAGGACTTCAAGACCGACCTGCGCTTCCAGTCGTCGGCTGTCATGGCCCTGCAGGAGGCTAGCGAGGCCTACTTGGTTGGTCTGTTCGAGGACACGAACCTGTGCGCCATCCACGCCAAGCGCGTCACCATCATGCCCAAGGACATCCAGCTGGCCCGCCGCATCCGCGGAGAGCGTGCTTAAGCTGAAAAGCTCTGCACCCAAATCGGCCCTTTTCAGGGCCACCCAAAATGATTCCAGTTACAGTACAAAGCAATTTCTTTCCTTTAATTTATGGTTGACTTGATTGCAGCCAACTGAACCACATGCTCAATAAAATGAGTGGTTGACACGCATTAAGCGTTAATTGTTAACAAATGGCTGCTTCTTAAAATATTTCACATCATCGTTACCGCCTAAGGCTTTTTATTAACGAATGTTGTTTGTTTCCCAGGAAGGAACGGAAGAATTTTGGTATTTTTGTTTTGAATAATGTTGCTTGCTCAACCAGCATTGAGTTAAGTTTTAAGTTTCATCAAACGTGGGCAAATGAACGCAGGACGAAATAAAGCAATTTTTTCGAAACGAAAATACAAGATTTCAATTTTCTGTCACTCTTAACAACAAAATTTATCTCAAATTCGAATATTACGTTTCCTTATTTACGGTTTAGGTTATTATCAGTATTTATCCGAAGAATTCTTGAATGTCTCTTATGCATGACCGTTGAATTGAAAAGCGCTTGTATCAGCGACGGTTGAGCAGGAAGCGGCCGGTCGAGAGCATATAGTCCGACAGCTGAGAACGGCGTTCTGCCTTGAACGCGGTGACTTGGAAAACTATCTTCGATGCTTGGTCGAAATTTCGAGATTCATTTGAGGTTTACCCTTTGCAGCATTCATAAATTAATTTCAAGCCTTTGTTTGGTATTATCAAAAACGAGTCCAATTTTAACAGCACTAAATTAACTGTGCGATTTGAAAAGATTATCAAGTCTTTTTAATACTTTAGATAATTATTTGGAAAAGTATTACACATGAAATGTTATAAATGCTTCACCACATTATTTTTTAATTGAACACAAAATGTATATGGATATTATGTAGTTCATTGCCATTGACACTTTAATTTGATTTATTTGGGTGGCCCTGAAAAGGGCCGATTTTGCAAGCCGCGTGTCGATGTTGGGCTTACTTGGAGCTGGTGTACTTGGTCACAGCCTTGGTGCCTTCAGACACGGCGTGCTTGGCCAGCTCTCCGGGCAGCAGCAGACGCACGGCGGTCTGGATTTCCCGGGACGTGATGGTGGAGCGCTTGTTGTAGTGAGCGAGGCGGCTGGCTTCGGCGGCGATGCGCTCGAAGATGTCGTTCACGAACGAGTTCATGATCGACATGGCCTTGCTGGACACGCCGGTGTCGGGGTGCACCTGCTTCAGCACCTTGTAGATGTAGATGGCGTACGACTCCTTCCTGCGCTTCCTCTTGCCCTTCTTGTCGGACTTGCTGATGTTCTTCTGGGCTTTGCCAGACTTCTTGGCGGCCTTTCCGGAGGTTTTGGGTGGCATGGCGATGCACGTCGTAGGTCAGCGGGCTGAGAAACGAATGAGGTTACGCTGTAAAACCCCGCGTATATATGTGAGAAAAGCAGAGTGCGCAGCG